>NW_026592890.1:5113770-5273720 GCF_907164565.1 Psammomys obesus
AAGAAGAAGAAGAAGAAGAAGAAGAAGAAGAAGAAGAAGAAGAAGAAGAAGAAGAAGAAGAAAACCCCTTAAAGCCTAGTAGAATATATTCTCAAATAAACTGTTCAGGCCTTCTCATTAGACATTATTTTTGACTCATGACAATTTTAGTGGAAATCACTCAGACTTCCTAGAGGTAGAACAGCCACTAAATCTTTACCCCACGTCCGAGATACATTGGCCTGCTCTATTTTTAGTGACCTGTGTCTCTTCTGGCATAATGGGGGAGGAGGTGTTTAATCTCCATGCCAGCACTGCACATATGTTATTCTAGTACCAGGTATAATTATCAGTGTTATTTTAATAATCAATTTCAGTATAATGGCAGGATTTGCTTCAGTTGCATTTAAATCACAATAACGCTCAATAAAGAGGAAATGAAAAAGAAAGAGAAAATATCATTGGGAGGATTAACAGAACGCTCCCACAAAAGGGAGCTTTTTAATTTTCATGAGGTGATAAAGTGATAGCCTTTTGAATAGACAATTAGGCTCATAAACCTGACGCACTGTGCGGGCTTAATTCACAAACACACATCATCACTAATACATTTGCAGGGCAGCCGTGTGCTTAACAGGATTAGAATATGGCAAACCATCCATTATTAACGGGACTGCGCGCTGCCTTCATCCTTATCCCCAGATAGACCGGTATTTAAATCACATAATTTAGCACAATTCTGGGAGTTTAGTTCTGTACATAAAAGGCTTGGTGTTTCTCTGTATAGAATGGTGAGTTTTGACTACTGGACACAGTGACCCCACGTCAGCTCCACCTTCAGGGAAGATAAGGATTTGGGGAACTCTGGGCCTTGCTCCATCCAGTGATAAGCTGAGAGCTAGCCCACCTGATAAGGACGCTGCTCCCGCTCCCACTCCCACAAGGGGCTGTAGGCCCCAGTGTGTCCCAGGCTTACCCTCTGCATGGTACCACTGCTCCTCATGAGGGTTCAAACAAAACACGGTCTAGGTTTGGGGTACTTTTGTTTTTGTTTGTTGGTTGGTTTTGGTGTCGGTGTTGGTTTGGTTTGGTTTGCGGGGTTTGTGGTTTTTTGGGGGGGGTGTTTTGGGTTTTTTTGTTTGTTTGTTTTTGGTTTTTCCCTGGCCATCCTGAGCTCACTTTGTAGAACAGGCTGGTCTTGAACTCACAGAGATTTACAAAGCAAGACTTGGGGCATTACTATCCCACAGAAATGAAATGAAAGGTTCTCTCACTGTGCCTTTTGAGTAGATATGTCCGGGCAGTGCGATCTGTAAGACAAGTCATTGCAAATGTCTTTTAAATTTTTACCATTAAGAGACTGACAAACTACCTCAGTTTGGTTGGGACCATAAGATTTCCCAGGCCACAGACTTAAGAAACCAGAAAATTCCCCAGCATGCAACCCAGTGAGTTGGTTATCTTAGCAAGTCTTCAGGTTTGCCGGAGTCTCATGATACTCTCAACCTGAAGAAAAGATGTACCAGTTTTAGTGATCAAAATCAAGGCTCAAAAGAGATAAACACTTTGCTCTACTTCACAGCTCAAAGAGCTTGAGAATGATCTCAGGCCTTCCCAACACCTCTACCATCTAAACACCAGCAGACCCATAGCAGCTGCTCCAGCCATATCCACTGGTACAGATGCACTCTGCCCACCTGGGAAGTCACAGCAGGCCAGCTGGGGAGTGAGCAGATCTGCGAGTAGGACCAGACCAAAGGTCAAGGTGATGAGAATCTCACCTATGACACAAAGGTAGGTCCTGCAGAGGTCACACAGCTTGCCCTAACCTCAGGATGCACAAATGCCAGCATGCTCAAAGGACGCTGTGACCTCAGACAGTACTCAGCCCCATAATTCTATGCTTTTCCCATCTTAGCTGAGCGCTTACTACACCAGAGACCTTCATCTTTGCCGTTTAAGGAGTGTGGCATGCACACAAACGCCGTTCCCAGGCTTGCGATTTCACATAGGATTGCTCTTGCTGGAGATCTTGGCAACCTCAGCATATGATTTTTCTCTTTTCTTAATAAAGTCATGAACCCTCCACTTTGTCGTTAATGGAATCGCTTTCCAGAGTCTCCTTGATATTTTCAAATAGCCACCATCATTAAATTAGCATTGGAGACATTATTCAAAGGATCAAGGATTGCTTGGACAGTCCATCCTTGGTGGAACAGGCCCCGGGTGAAACTGAGACCGACTGGGCAGGATGTCAGAACAGCACGTGGTGGAGGTCAAACCCTGGGCCTTACATATGCTAGGCAAGTGTTGAGCTATTAAACTCTGCACTCATACATATGCACATGGATACACACACACACACACACACACACACACACACACACACACCAGCTCATGAATTCTTTATTTCAGGCAGTTTCCATTTAACATTTTCTCCAAAGCAAGCCTGAACCTATGAAAGTGAAAGGGGGGACAACTGGACAGTCGAAAGTGGGAAGCGGAATATATACCAAAATTACACAATAATTTCAAAAAAAACATCCTACCACACCAGGAGATAGTGACTGAATAGACTTCGTGTGTTCCTAGTGTTTTCAGATAAAGATCTCAAAGTCCCCAGAAAGCTCACAAAACATGGACGCCATCTCATTCTCGTGCCCCAAGTGAAGAACTGGCTTCGTGCCGCAGCCTGGTTAGCCACTGTGCCTCCTAAATGTGACTGGGAAACCAGGCAAGCGTCCTCCAGCAGACAGACCACCCCAAAGGCAGAGTTCGAGAAAGAAAGGAGAAACATCTTAGCTCTGCTGTATCACTTGGATGACACCAGACTTCCTCATTTGCAGCATGGGGCTCCTACTAAGACTTGGCCCAGGATAGGAGCTGAGGACACACAACCATAGCCCAAATCCTGCAACTGTTAGCATTCCTGTCCTTAACGGTGATTCTAAGAACAGAGTTCAATCCCCAGGAGCCTCCGTGAAATCCACCCCCACCATGGTGACACATGCTTGTAATCCCAGAGCTGGGGAGACGGAGACAGCTGGGTCCCTAAGGGTTGCCTGGGTGAGTTCCAGGCCAGTGAGATAATGTCTAGAGAAAACAACAACAACAACAAAAAGAGTTGACAGCACTTGAGGGAGAGAACAGCAGAGGTTGTCTTCCAGTCTCCACAGATGACCGATAGGGGCAGGCGGAGGAAGAAGAGGACAGAAGAGATTGATTCTGCCAAGAAGCACCCATCATGGAAACTTGCCCTGGCCGATCCATTTTCATTCCCCTATGCATTTTGATTATAAGCTTTGTAATATCATTGTCCTTCATTATCTTCCGTAAAGTTAAGCCATGCTAGTGGGTGCCACTGATAAATGGAACCGTCTACTCCAAATTTAACCTGGAAAGTGTTGATTCTTCTTGATAGAAAAGGAGCATTTGCTATTCAATGGGAACAAAATCTTTAAAATACTAATTGCCCAAATTACCTTATTCCTTAATTACGAACAGGTACTAATTCACATTCATTCTCTGAAATCCACAATGTTTACAACTCAGTGTCTTAGTTAAAGTTTCTATTACTGTGATAAAACACCACGACCAAAAAAAAAACAAGTTGGGGAGGAAAGAGTTTATTTGACTTACTCTTCTACATCACTTTCAATAAAGGAAGTCAGAACAGGAATTCAAACAGGGCAGGACCCTGGAGGCAGGAGCTGTACAGAGGCCATGGAAGGGTGCTGCTTACTGGCTTGCTTCTCGTGGTTTGCTCAGCCCGTTTTCCTATAGAACCCAGGACCTCCAACCCAGGGATAGCCCCACCTACTAATTAGGAAACTGTCTTACAGGAAAGCCTGTAAGACAGCCGGATCTTTCTGAGGCGTTTTCCCAGTTGAGGTTCTTTCCTCTCAGATGACTCTAGCTTGTGTCAAGTTGACACAAAACTATCCAGCACACTCCAGGATTATCAGACTGGAAAATTTTGTAGTTTATATAAAGCAGGTTTTAGTAAACATGAATCATGCTCCCTTTCTGTTGCCTGTGCAAGTTTCACGGCCCCTGTGGGTCCTGGAGACTGAGGCTGGCCTCTCCTCTTGCCTCCCTAGGGAATCAGCTTGGCTACGCGGGACCGCCTTTCTAAACTCTCAGAGCTGGCCTTGAGCTGAAGGTCGATGGACTTCCAAATGTGCCATGAGTTAAACTGAGTCAGCTGGAGGCCTATCCCACAGAACCTCAGAGAGATTTTATTTGGAAACAAGGACATTGCAGATAAAATTGGTTAATATAGTCACAGTGTAGGGAGAGAGGTATCCTCACAAGATATCTCATGTGAATACCTGGAGCCAGAGAACACAGAAAGAAGATGGAGTCTTGGGCCTTTAATCCCAGCATTTGGGAGGCAGGGGAAAGCAGACCTCTGAGTTCAAGGCTGGCCTGCTCTACAGAGCCAGTTCCAACACAGCCAAGGCTACACAGAAAAACCCTGTCTAAAGAGGGGGGGGGGAAGATTTATAAAGAAGATGAGAGTAGGCAGTGGAGTGATGCCCCTAGATCTGACCTCAAATCTCTGGATTCCAGAATGATCTGAGTTGCCTGCTTGGTGAGACTGTTTCCTAACAGCCCTGGGAAAGACACGCTGCCCTGGACCCTGGTATCTTATCAGTAAATGGGACCTTCTGTGCTCACCGTGTGTGGAAGAAACCTATGCACTGCCTTCCCTAGTTGTTTTTCCTTGTGTGTCTCTATGCTGGCCCGACCCTCTGAACCCTGCCCCTCCACTTGCCGCCTTTCCCTACCTGTCCCCACGTAGGCACTATATCTTGTCCGCTACTTTTGTCTAACCCACACCAGAAGGACCCTTTTCCCCTTGCATCCATGCCACCAGCCAGCTTTTTGGCCCTATGGGGCTCCCATTACATGGCTGAGGAAATCCAAATCTGCTCCAGGCCTATGGGTCCTCACATGGCATGGCCTGTGTTGTCCTTTCTGGCTTCCTCTCAGGCCATTCTAGCCTGTGCTGGCTTAACAGGGCCTTTCTCTTTTCACAAGCCTCTAACTTCCACCTACATTTAGGCCTCTTCCCAAGAGTCTCTTCAACAGAGAACCACTCCCTGTTTTCAGCCCTCCCTTCACATTCCCTGTTTGTCCCTCGTGGCATTTGTCACAGCTCTGAGACGCGTATTTATTAACGCAGGGTTATTTGCTGTTGCTCTTTTATGCCTTTCTCCCGCTGTCTATAGGCCCCATCTGAGCAGGAACAATAGCCATTTGTTCTCCTGGTGCTGGCAAAGAGCAGAACAATGTGCGGCTCCTAGGAGGTGCTCTGTAAATATTAGTGGAATGATCCAACCTCAGTGCCTCTCTTTGTGGCATGATAAAGTAGAGGGATGTGTTGGCTCTAAAATAAACACTATTCGCCTGGTCTGGGCTCTCACTTGCTTGGTACCAGGAGGGCCGAGCGAACTCAGCACTGTGAAGAAAAACCGTGTCACCGGCTGCCTCCTGCGGGGTCCCTGCTATTCATCTGAATACATTTTCTGACTTTTCTATAGCTTCCAGGGAGACGCTGGCCATGAATTCCTGGTGTAGGGTATCGCACAATGGCTCATGAAGCTTTGAAAATGCCTTTCCTGCCCGTGAAAGGCTTTACTTAACCAACAACAACAAAGTGAGAGCGACCACAAAGACATCAGCATACTCTTTCACTGGCAGGGAGCTGAGTGCTCAGGCCTGTGACTGACCACTCAGCCTGCTCTCCTTCTCCTCTGTGGTTAAGGCCTCACAACAGTGGAAAAACAGTGCTGAGTTCAAACCCTGATTAAGGGATAAAGCCATGTTCCTCTAGCAAGGACTTGATCTTGTTACTCATTTGGAATTCCTTACTGTCTGGATTCCCTCAAAGCCACCTCCAAGTTGTGTAGCCATTGTTAACAGTGGCAACAGAGGGAAGGGGCGGACCGACATGGTTCTTGGTACAAAAGAACATCAGCCTGGAGTCATGACAGCAATTTCAATTATTCTCTGGAAGTTAAACAAATTATCTGATGTTTTCGCCAACTCTCTGCCTGTCTAGCACAGGACTGTTACGTAGAGGCCAGGCAGGACTGACGTCTCTCCTGGCTCTTCTAGACAGAAGAACCCGAGCGAAGCTAACCGGAAGCAGGAATGGGTTCATTTCCAGAAATAATTCGTCTAGGACCTTGGGATGCCCACCAGGACTTAAGTCCCATGTGACACCCCCTCAGTTGATGTAGACAGGGGTCCACTCAGCCTCGTGGGCTGCTGCTGTGTTTCCAGCTAAGCCAACTACCATGCTGCACTCCCCTGTCAATGAAAGACCTCGGCACCCCTGAGAGGGTTTCCCTGGCAACAAAGCCCTGACTTACCCAGCTGTCTCCCCAGGCCTTCCACCCTCTCAGCTCAGTCCCTCTGTCCATTTTGGTGCCTGAGACACTTCACGTCTCTCATGAACGGCCACGAGGCCCTACGTCCCGTTCTCTCACCAAGTCAGAGATTTGTAAATCCCGCCAGGTGGTCCCGAGTGCACGGTGGCTCCACAGCCAGGAGCTCATGGCGCCACACACACAAAAAGCTGTTGAAGGAAAAGTGCTCGCCCTGCACTGTTCGGAGTGACAGCTCAAATCAAGCAACGTGCCCTTAGCAGTGTGGTATCCTCTGTAAACGTGGGATTCTCGGACAGGGGCGATGAAGTACTTCTTACATGGCAAAAAGCTTAAGCACAGGAACCCAGACAAACGCTTGTAGAGCAACGTTCATGATGGTGTGATTCACAACAATCATTTCGTACAAACAGCTCCGTGTCCCCCACTAACGGCTGAATGGATACAGAACCTGTGGTAAGTCCGTACAAACAGAATACCTGTAAGCCTTAAGAAGTAATGAGGAATTAACTCATGCTACCACATAACCTAACTGTGACAACATCCCTCTAAGTAGAAAACACACACATACATACATACACAGTGAGAAAGAGACAGAAAGTAAAAGAGAGAGAGAGAGAGACATCATTCCCAGGGCAGTTAAGCTCTGGGAAACAATAAGTCTCTACTGCTTGAAATTTCAGTTTGGAACTGTGCTATAGTTCTGGTGGGCGACGGCGGTGACACCTGCACAAGATGTGAACCGATCCTAATGCCACTGAAGCGGTGGTAGGCTGCAGGCCCTGTCCTAACAACCTGGAAAGCTCAGACGAAAGAGGAAATGAGGTGCTAGTTTCCAGTTTGATTATGAGACATGAGAGGCCATTTAGTCTCCGCTAGTAACTGTGATTCTTTAAGAATGCAATGGTGGGCCTGTAAGAGGGCTCCACAGGGAAAGAAAGCTTGCCACCAAACCCGATGACCTGAGTTCGTGGCATGATAGAAAGAGAAAATCAATTTCCACAAATTGTTTTCCTCCCTCCACATATGTGCCACAGTTCATGCACACTCACACAAATACACACTCACACAAAATAAATGTTTAAGCATTTAAGTAAAGAAAAAAAAATTAAAGAATGCAATGAAAATATTGTTCCACTTGATTTATGTATATAAGTTTTCAAAAGGTCAATAAATGTTTAGAATATAAATATTTATTAGGCGGTTTAAACACAACTACTTAATCTACTAATTATTTTAGCATTCGCTGAGCCTCAAGGCACCATGCAAGCAGCCCTAGCCTGAGAATGCTGTGAAGTGGCTTGAACCCCATCTACTCCCAAATCTGCAGAACCTGTGAGAGAAACATGCTAAAACATCAGCACATCTAAACTGTGGGGGGTGACATGGGACCAGGAAACTCTGGCCCACAGGGGGACCACAGGGAACAGAGAGATGGATGGGTGAAGAGCTACATTAGCCAACTGCAGTCTAGGACTGATCAGACCCCGAGTCAAATCAACTTCCAAGTCAGAGGAACACGGAGAGAAAGAACTGACTGCATTCTGTCTTTAGTTAGCCAATGTTGGTTTTGTGATATGGCGGTAACAGTGAGGTCTTCTCTCTGAAACACACATTCAAATGTTTAGAGGGAAAATGGTACCCATAACTTGCTCAAAATACAGATGGTCATACAGAGGAAACGCCAGCTCTCCTGCATGAAGACATACCTTTAAAAGCCACTGCCTTCTTTACTTTAAAGAGTCAATAATTTGTATGAGACACTTAATAGTTTACCGTAAAGTGGGTTTATGTTGGATAGTTTTTACATTGTAGGCTGAGCACATTTTATGGAGTCTAGGCTCACCTACGATGCTTACCGAGTCCACTGTATTACAGGCATTTAGGGCATGTTTTCAGCTCGCATTGGTATCTTAGAGTTTCTATTGTAGTGATAAATACCATGGCCAAAAGAAGCTTGGGGAGGAAGGGTTTGCTTCAGCTGAGAGCTCTCAGGTGATACTTCTTCACTTAGGCAAGTCAGAGCAGAGACCCCAGGCGGGAACCTTACGGCAGGAACTAAAGCAAAGGACATGAAGGATCGCTGCTTACTGGCTTGCTCCCCGTGGCTTTTTTAGCTTGCTTTCCTGTGCAGTTTATGACCTATTGCCCAGGGATGGCATCACCCCACTCCAACACCAACACCCGGGCTGGGCCTATCAATATTGAGGCCTTGCTTCAATTAAGATTCCCTCTACCCGACCCTAACTGAAACGCTCAATCCCCATCCTGAAAAGCAAAGAGGATGGACATCAGAAGAAGAAGAAAACAGGAAACAACCTAGGAACCTGCCAAAAGGTACTCTGAAAGCCTCTGCCCTGCAGACTATCAAAGCAGATGCTGAGCCTGATGGCCAACTGTTGGGCAGAGTGAATGGAATTTTAGGTAAGAAGTGGGAAATAGTAAGAGCTGGAGGGGATGGGAACTCCACAAAGAAAGCAACAGAACAAGATAATTTGAACACAGGGAACTTCCCAGAGACTCATACTCCAACCAAGGACTATTCATGGAGATAACCTAGAACCCCTGTACAGATGTAGCCCATGGCAGTTTAGTGTCCAAGTGGGTTCCATAGTAATGGGAAGAGGGACTGCCTCTGACATAATCTGATTGGCCTGCTCTTTGATCACCTCCCCCTGAGGGAGCAGCCTTACCAGGCCACAGAAGATGACTATGCAGCCACTTCTGATGAGAACTGATAGACTAAGATCAGAAAGAAGGAGAGGAGGACCTCCCCTATCAGTGGACTTGGGGAGGGGCATGCATGCAGAAAGGGAAGGGAGGGTGGAGCTTATGGGGGGGAATACAAAATGAATAAAGCATAATTAATAAAAGTTAAATAAAAAATTTTAAAAAATAAAAATAAAAAAGATTCCCTCTACCCACATATGTCTAGGTTTGTACTGACAAAGACCAAGCAACAGAGGTGGCCTATCGGGTCATAACCGTGTTGCAGATCAAAGAGCACCTGAAATCTAAGCAGGGAGAAAGACATGGTGATTCGAGAAGAAATAAAAAATTAGCCATGGTTGCCCCATGTGGGCTGTAGGTCTCCGGAGGCTTGAACCATCCCTCAGTCTGCGCTGCACAGCTCTCATCCTCCTCACACCCCTACACGGTTCCTGTACTCTTGGGATGAAGGTCAAATGGAGGCACAACATGCTCTTGCCCCACTGGGCTTTCCACACCTGCCCACCCACAGCCTCACAGCCTCACAGCTCTCGCCCTTGCCGGATGCCCTTCCGACACCCTGCCCTGCTCACCTGAACTGCTCTTCTGCACGCATGGGGCAAGGCTCCCCTCGGGTGCCCCCACTGACCCCCGCTCTCAGATTGAGCTCTCCTCCACTGTTCCACAACGATCGTTTCTCCACAGTGGAACTTTTGTAAACTGTTCTTTACTTCCTGGCAAAATAAATCCTGCTCCATAGACATTTGTCAGCTTAAGAAATGGACGGAATGGATCCGAAGGGATGGATCAGTGGTTTATAGTGCATAGTGGTCTTGAGAGGACTCATATTTGGTCTCTAACACAACCACCTGTCACTCAAACTCCAGGAATTAGATGCCTTTTTCTGGCCTCTGTGGGTGCACACACCCCCACACACACCCCCACACACACACATACACATACACACAGACATACTTGCAAACAGACACAGTAATAAAGATGAATCTTTAAAAAAAAATAAAGAAAGAAATGAATGGTTGGCCAAAAGCTGAAATGTCATTGTTGTCATTATTATTAATCGTTCTCTCCAATAACCACTTCCCATCGACAAAGATCCCATTACAAAGGATTTACCCTCCTATGTGGGAGGCAGGCTCCAGACAAGCAGCTGTAAAAAGAAAAAGGTCCTGAGACTGAGGACTCAGTCAGAGAGCCACCACGCAAGCATGAAGCCATGAGTTCAGGCGTTACTACTCACATAAAGGTTGTGTGGTGGCATTTCCCTGTCACGGTGGCTCCTGTGAGCCCCCACACAGGGAAGCGGTCAGGAGAATCGATCCTTGTGGTTTGCTGGCCAGCCAGTCTGGCTAAAGCCTTATGCCCCAGGTTCATTGAGAGATCTTGCCTCCAAAATGAAAATGAAGGTGGAGAGTGATGGAGAGAGACACCTGATAGTGTTCTCTGGTCTTCCATGTACACACGTATGTATACACACATACACACACCATGCACACTCACATATGCATACATGTACTCCTATGCACACAAAACACACACAGTCACACACACAGGCATGCGCTAACATACACGCACACACACACGAATTCACACATGCACACACTCGTGCACACACACACACATCAGAAGGTACTACGTTTGAACCACCTCCCTGGGTCAAAGTTGTTGACTCACAGAATTGAACCAACATCACAGATCTCAGGAAAGCCAGAACCTAAACAAACAGCATGTGGCTACTCCGGACTGTCGATTTGATGGACATCCGGGAGTGTCTCCGGGGAGGTGAGAGTAAGAAGGGACAGGCTCCTCACTTGATGGAAGGCAGCTGACTGAGCAAGGGTGCCAGAGTGAATCAAAAGGAGAAAGTGAGCTGAGCCCCAGTCTTCCACGCTCTCTGCTTCCTGACTGTAGATACCATGTGACCAGCTTCACACACCTGCCATCATGCTCTCTCCAGCATGGTGGAGTATGACTCAAACTAGGAGCCAGAATAAACCCTTCCTTCCTTCAGGCTGTTTTTGTTGGGTGTTTTGTCACAGCAACAGCAAACGAAATGTAGTGACAGGTCACAGGACGAGAGGAGCCCAGCCTGGTCATGGGAATGCTGACCCAAAGAAATTCCATTTCTCACATGCCAGGCACTTACAGCCCCGTGAGCACCTCCTTCCAGGGCCTCTGTTTCCTGACCTGTCGCTTGGTAACCTCTCAGAAGACTAATGTCTTTCCACTTCCCCCAGTTCCTGACGCTTACCAACCACCCTTATCTCTTCATGATGGCTTCACCGGGTGCTGATCATGGCCTTGCCAAGCCCCTCCTAAGCCTGGCATCGGGACTGTGACCTATTCAAACGTGGGCTCTGCAGAGAATGACTACAATGGGTGCCATAGAAGAGTCAGAAGAGAGAGAAGTGGGCAAGGATGTCAGGTCAGCTGGCAAGCCTGAGCCACATGACAGACAGTTTCATATCCAGAGGAGGGTAGAGCCAGACTGGAGCTGTCCTTAGGATGGAGTTGCCTGCAAGAGTTGTTAGGCCTCCTTGGCTGAGCAGCTCTGCTGGGCAGCCCTTCTGTCTTGCTTGCCACCCTTAGGTGAGCTCATCAGAGAGGATTCTTCCCCAAGTGCAGAGCATAGCCATCCTCCAGACACACCACATCAGGGGAAGGTCAGAGGTTACCTGTTTAGTGTGTGGCTTCTCCCTGTGGCTCTCCCAGAGGAATAGTAAACTGTCCCCAGAAGACAGCAGCCAACTTCCGGTTAACAACTAGGTGGCAGGCCCCTTCTGTGCTGCAAAGTCCATATGGGACTTCTCAGCCAAGTCGCTGACATTTCTGGGGAGGCAGGCCCACATCTGCCCAAGCAGAGGAGAAAACCAATAGCTAGACAGGTGCTTCTGAGCAGAGGCCCTCGGGGGAGAAAGACAGACCTGCGGCAAGTCCCGCCAGTCTCAGAAGCAGAATGCACAATCAGAGTTACCTGGGCCCCGTCCGGAATAATCCTCACCTTACATCTTCTCTAGGAACTGGGGACTGGCCTTTGCAGGTCTCTCTGAGCACTTGGAAGACCCTGACACCCTCCGTGGTTCCCTGAGGACTCGCCTGGGTTCCTTAAAGCTCAGACTGCTCTGCCCCACTGCAGGGATCTCTGACCCAAAAAGCTAGGAGTGGGGACAGGAATTTGCATGTAGCACTAACTCTCAGGAGTATGACCCGTGTCACTAAGGCTGGGAGCTGTCCCTGAACTTCAGGTCACGGTCTCCAAAGCTTCACTTCCTCCTCCTTCAGCTGTCAAATGGAGACAATGGCTGCCTCCATGGGTACAAAGTCCACAAGAAGCAGCTCTCACGCTCACCACCTGGAGCAGACCTCCAGGGAGGTCACCATAGCTGTGGCCACGTGCAGGCCCATGTAAGTGACCCTGAGCTGGTCAGCCATCTACCTGCAGTATTTCTTTGCCTTCCCAAAATGTCAAAGGACCTAAAATCCGTGCATTCATGTTTCCTGTGCAAATTCCAACTCTCTAGAGTTTTTTTTTTAATACAATGATGCTTATCAGAGGGAAAACATCTGCTCCAGTTTCTTTAATCTCTAATTTATCTAATCTTCCTTTGTGAAATAGGTATATTGCTAATGACTGAATTCCTGCCAAGGGAGTGAAGCGCTTGCTTCAATCACTAATTCTTCTCATTGACTTTACCCTCTGAGGGACAATATCACACAACATAAATATAATGGATGGGCCACACTTTTTTTCCTTGGTATCTTCACCACTGGCCACTGTGCGAGAGAGAGAGAGAGAGAGAGAGAGAGAGAGAGAGAGAGAGACTCCAGAATGGAGGAGTCACTTTCCATGCCTCCACCTGAAGCACCACGCTGTATGCTTGTGTCTGTAAGTCTTTTTCTGTCACCTGTCCTTCACCAAGGCCCGCAGGGTCAACCCCTGGAGCACTCTCAGCCGAGCGTGACCATGGTGGGATGCGGCCACCAGAGGGCGCCGCAGAGCAGCATGCCCGCCCCCTCCAAAGACTGCCAGCCGCGCCCTCCCAGCTAGGCTGTTGACTGTCAGGAAGGGTGTTTTTCAAAAGCTGCACGCACGCACGCACGCACGCCGAGGTGGTTTTCCTTCGACTTTTTTTTTTTTTTTTTTTTTTTTTGTAACCTCTTATTGCTTTTTTTCTTTTCTTTTTAGCATTTAAGTGCTAGTCAAATAGGATCTGCTCAGTTTGTTTACAAAAGTAAACAAAGATGGCACTTAAAAGAATGGCATTAGATTTTTAAAAAAGAGGAACAGTAGAACCTGGGTGTTTGAGTGCTATGGGGTAGGGGAGGGGGTCAGACACTGTACAGCCGGCTCCCCGAACCGTGCCAACAGGAAGGAGGGACTGGCCCACCCAGGCAGGCCTGTCTGAGTCCTGTTCTGTACCCCGCCAGGCCGGGAGACAGCAGCTCCGGCAGGCATAGAAGCACTTGGCTCCCACTGTCCTGGTCTCTCTCACTCTGAAAAATAACAAAGACTTTTAGAATTCCATATTATAACCGATTTATACCACACCTTGGGGGGGGGCGCATCTTGTAGCATTTGTGACATCATCTGCACCTTTTTAACCCCAGTGGCGCTAAGTACGCGCAGCCGCCCTCGCCGCAGCCGCCACCCACCTCCGGAACTTCACTATCAAACTCTGAGGATATGTCTACCCTCGAGCTCTACAGAGGTGGAGCAGTACCCTTTGCCCAGGGGCTGTAGTTGGACCGCAGGGCTCTGTCAGACCGGGGCCCTCAAAGGAGGACAGTGGCCGTACGTTCTTCAGAAGTTCCCCGCAATGGATACTCACAGAAGAAAGCCCACAGTTCCTAACAAAGCTCAAGCGGGGGAAGTCGGGGTTAGTTACACAAAGAACTATTCCCGCATCTCACATCCCGTTGCGTTTTGCTAACAACACCCGCTCCATACCGCTCCCATCACCGACCAGCTTCTTCCGCTGGAAGCACCTTTGTTCTGTGCATATTCCATGAGGGAATCGCGTTTTCGAGACACGCAGTTGGGAAGCCGCAGCCAGGCCTCCAGCCCTGTTTAAGGCGCTCGGAGCCCACTCTTGCACAGCCTAGCTCAATTGATCCAGATTAAAGGCCTCTCCCCTCCCGAAGGTGGGAGCTGCCCTCGGTGGGTGGGCGTACTCCACAGCCCGGATGCCTTCTTTGCGCCACCGAGACAGGTTTTGAGAGATGCCGAGAGGACACAGCCTCCTGGGGCACACATCTGAAAATCAGCTGAGGGGCTACGGAGGAGGTTGGTGAAGTTACACACATGAAGACCTGGGTTCGAGCCCTGGCACCTACATTAGGAAGCCAGACAGAATGGTAAACGTTTATGACCATAGCACTGGGGAGCAGACTCAAGAGGGTCCCTGGAGCTCACTGGCCAACCTACTTAGCCTAATCAGTGAGCCCCAGGCCTGTGAAAGAACCTTTCTAAAAAAAATAACAAATCAAGGTGGAGAGCCTCTGAGAAACCACACTGTGCTTGACCTCGGACCTACAAATACACGCAAACCCACAACACCCACAAACACACATTAAGAAAAAAAGAGTAGGGGTGGTGTTGATCAGGTTATCCCTGGGATTTGCTGGACTTAGGTTTTAGAATAAGCAGAGGTTTCGACTATGGTCATTTTCTGATGTGTTCTGAAGAAACTGTTTATGGGATATCACTCAGGGGGGAAAATACCATGCCTGTGTTCTTAGTAACGTGTAGACCAAACATTTCCACACTTAGAGTTGCTGAGACATCTGACATTGCGTGAGCTCTGTTCTCTCCTTCCAGTAAACGTTAATCATGCAGCGAGGGTATCACCTGGGGAAGGAAGGGTGTGGCCAAGACTCCAGCCATGATGAGTTTTACAAACACACGTCCAGTGTTTGCAGAAACTCTGTTTACTCTGGAGATGTTGTGGGGAAACAGAACAGGAAACCCGGCGCCATCTTGCTTCATATTCTAAATACCGAATGCCCTTGAACGCTAATAATTTATAGAAAATAAAGGCATACTCAAAGAAGGCTGGCTGCCTCTTAAAAGGCTAAAAGCCTGTCTCCATGGTTCAAGAGCTCATTGAGATTTCAGCGGCTCAACATCCTGCTCTATGTTTGCTAGGAAAATGCTAGAGCTGTTTGTGCTGGGCCTCAGTCTGGACAACCAACGGACTCCCTGGGGTGGGAGCAGAGGAGGGCTTCCACACACAATTCCCTGGTCCCCGCCGCAGCATGGTGCCGAGGAAGAGGAAGTGTGGTCTCCAGTTTGTACTGAATGTTTGTTCCAATAAATGAGAAAACAGGAGGAAAACGAGTACTTTTCCTCTTAACCTGAGAAGCGCTGGGGAGGTGTTCTCCCTCAACAGTGCTGTGCTTTAATAGCTCTGTACCCCAAGAGCTGGGGAAATGAGCGCTCAGAGCTCAGGCCCACTAAGGTTACTCTCAGGATAGCTCTTAGGTCATATTCTGAAGGGATCGGAGGGTGTAGTGGGATGTTCTTGTACGTAGTCATGCAGAATTCAACTAGGCCCGATATGACATCGCCACATGGGTGGGGCTGAGGAATCTCAAACTGAGCCTGCCCTCTTCTGACCTTCATGGGCACCCAACACACACACTGCACACACACACATACATACATACATACATACATACATACATACATAATACATACATAAAATCAAGCGAAACCCTGAGATGCATAAAAATAAATCTTGAGAGAGAGAGGCAGGGGTTGGCTTCCTGTTCATCCTCAGTCCCACTCGGGGTGTCTCAGGGTCCTTCCCCCTTGGCGGCTGGGACAGGCCACACCATGTCTCCTGCACCCCTTATCCTTGCACAGGTTCTTGCTGGGAGTCCTAATCACTGATACCCTGAACGTGACCCCTTAAAGAGAGGGTCTTCAAGAAGGAATTTAGGAGGGGGCCCCCAGTTGGGCTCTGATCTGATATGACCAAGGCCATTCCAAAAGGAGATTACCACACGGACATACACAGAGGGGAGGCCAAGTGAGAACACAGTCTGTCTGCAAGTCAAGGACTGGAAGCAAGAAGCTGAGCGTTTGTTCCTGGGATGCAGAATACCCCATGTTCTGTCCTTGGTGCTCTATAAAACCAGGCATGGCGGGGCACACTGGCAGTCTCCGCACTCGATGAGGCAGAAGGGTACGGCGTTCAAGATCTTCCTCAGTGAATTCAAAGCCAGCCTGAGACATAAAAGAACACATGAGGCCCTGTTTTAAAAAAAAAAGAGAAAGAAAATTATTTTGCTTTCACAAAGTTATTCTAACAGTGTTTGCTGCAGAATAATATATATATATATATATATATATTTAAAATTTTTAAGCAACATAGTCTTAGATAAATAAGCCAACACTTCAGCAACATGAAAAGGGAAGAACCAACAACTAAAAATAAGCTATCTCCTTTTAGCACAGCCCTGGAGCCCTGTGGATCCTCTTGCAAGCCTGGCCTCAGCTGCCACCTGCTACTGTCCCCAGGGTTCTGGGCTCGCAGGCTAGGGTGTCAGGTATCCCCACCCTCACTCTCAGCTGGCTCCTCATGAGTATCTAGACCTGCCTCCCTGATCCTGCAGAGCTGCAACTCACAGGGCAGGGGATGTCGGGGACACACTAGGGCCCCACCTTTTCACAAGAACTGTGCACAGCGAGACAAAGCTATGTGACACGCTCCACTCTAATCAGAACCAAACTACTAAGCCAGAACAAAAGCCAGCAGGGTGCGGGCCTTCCAGAACTCCTTGCCGCTCTGTGAGGATGCAGAAGACGCTGGCAAGCAGGAGGCTCCGCGAAGGAAGCGCCGGGTTGCCCTGCGCTGACTCACTCTGCGAGTATGCTGAGCTGTCTTAGAGATGCTGCGCTCTGTGCCCCCTCTCCATGACCCCTCTCCTTTAGCTGTGGGTATTTATACGCAATCAGAGAAATCTCCTTCCTCAAACCCCAACCCTAGTTTCGTGGCTGAGTCCGACAGCCACCGTGTCTTGCTCATCCTGCATTTCTGGACTTTCAGCACGCGGAACCAACCGGCTGCTGCCCATGCTCCCCAGGAAGGAACCGGGATAATATGGCTGGATTTCACCCTGATTCAGAGCCATTTCAGCCCCTTAAATGTATATTTCTCACTTAATCCCCATTCTTCACACTTGTATTAGGATATGATTTAACATGAAATGTGAAATATTCGCTTGGTAACACTCGGGTTTGGTCCGCGCACCGCTTCCATGGTGCTAATCCCCGCAGAGAGCTATAATTTAAGACTGGAGTTTAACGAGAAGTGGCTTGCTCCCTGGGGAGCTCAGCCCTGGCTGCATAAAGCCTTCTCAGTGGGAGAAAGCGGGGTACACAGCAGGCAGGCAGCCAGAGTCAGCTCCGGGGGGGGGGGGGGGGGGAGCCCTGTGCTCCTGACCCTGGCAGGTCCACATGCAGCACTGGCGACCCCAAGCAGGGGACCAAGGGTCCTCAGGCGTGGACAGAGGGTTGTGTACGTTTCCACCCATCTCTTAGGGTTTGGTTTTTTGGTTTTGTTCTGTTTTGTTCTATCAGGCAGCTTTGGTTTGGCTGGGAAGGTGGCTCAACAGACAGGATGCTTACTGTAAAAGCATGGAGACTTAAGTTCAAATCCCCAGAATCTATGAAAAGCCAGGAGTTGAAGTGCTTGCCTGTAATCCTCATGTTACTATGGTAAAATAAGGAGGAGACGGGAAAATTCCTATAACAACAAAGAGACTTACACACACACACACATACGCACACACACACAGGCTTGGGAGACAGGGTTGAAGCCCAGGGCTGATGATTGTAACCAGCATTTGCCAGGTCCCAGGTTTGACTACAAAATACCTTTAGGTCTTGTTGATACTGGCCTTAATATATTCTCCTGAACCTGCCTTTTTTTTTTTTTTTTTATAGTATCTTGAACAAATCATTTTGAACTTTTCTATGGGTGTGGAGTGTGTGTGATTTGCAGATACACGTGTTAGTGTGTATATGTTCATGTGTGTGAATGGATATGCGTGCAGGCCAGAAGTCAACATCAAGAATCTTCGTCACGCCTCACATTACTGTTTTGAGACAGGGTTTCTCACAGAACCTGTGGCTCACCAGTTCAGCCAGACTTTCAGCAAGCCCTCAGGGATCCCCTCCCTCTGCCTTCCCATGATGGAGTTACAGACGTCTGGCTTTTTTCACATGGGTAAATCCAAGCTAAGGTCCTCAGGCCTGTATGGCAAGCACTTCTCCAACGATGCCATCTCCACACTCCCTATCCTAAGCCTTCATCACCACTTAATGTGACATGTTGTCCCTACTGAAATGGGAAACAGTAGCCTTATCTTGAAGGATTTGGTAAGAATTAATCAGGGGATGAGAGAAAGGAAGTGACTGACCAATAGAAGTTGTTAGAACATCCTTATCATTATTTCCATAATAATGAAATAAGGTAATTGTTGGGCTTCATACCCAGAACCTTTTTAATCTAATCGGACCTGACTTCTAGGTTCTCCCAGCATCCCTCAGTCTCTACCTGCTACAGGCCATGGCTGTCGTGTCCTGCCCCTCTTCCAGAGGCCCTTCACTATGTAATTCAGACATTTTAGTCCCCTCTCTGCCCTCTCTCTCTCTCTCTCTCTCTCTCTCTCTCTCTCTGCATTCCCTCTGTCCTCTCTGAGTGTGTACCCAGTAAACCTGCATTTATACACTTTAACTTCTCTTGAACTAGCTCCTTTCACTGGTATCAGAATGCTTATCATCAGTGAGTAGTACCGTGATCACTGTAAAACTAGAAAAGTCAACTAATACAATATTCACTGCACAGGCAGAAAAACAAAGATCAGAAAGGGTTTGTTCAGTTACGCATATCAATGTGAAAAACAAAGTCCTAGATTGGTCATTCCTCATTCCCAGGCCCAGCTAGGGCCTGTTGTTGAGGCCCTTGGAGAGCACCCAGAAATAATAAAGTGGCCGTAGGCGCAGGGACATCATCAGGTCTTCTCTCCAGGTCTGTTGGGGCTTCTACTGGGGCTATCAAGGCTCAGGCATGCTCGTCCAATGAAATACACATTTCCTGACCTTTGGGTGCATTTGTACCCAAATTCATTGGTGCCACAAAACCAAGACAGGCCTGATAAACATGTCACTTTGGGGACCAGGGTTCTCTGTTGAGACCTCCATCTGCACCTTGCCAGGAAACTCCACGCCCATGCTAGTCCTGTGATTTCCCAATTGTTTATGCTAGGGGCTAAAGCCATCAGAGAAGCTTGAGTTATTAGTCATGGAAGAAGGAATGGGAAAGGGCATTTGTGAGCAAGGAGTGTCAAGGCCCCTTCCTCATTTGCTTATGATATTCAGTACTAACGCAACCTACGCCTGTCTAGGGCTTAATGTCTACAGCACCAGCTACTTAGGCTGATGAGAGTAGGTGTCCTGGTAAAGGTTTACTAAACTTGCTCTGTGGAAGTAAAACCTGTGATCCATAGTGTTTCACAGTTTCTGTGATGATCATTTCCAAGAAGATGATCATTTCCAAGAAGATGATCATTTCCGAGAAGATGACCATTTCCAAGATGATGATCATTTCCAAGCTGCCACAAGAAGCCACTGAATCAGATCTGGGAAGTGTTGCTGATAACCAGGGCTATGGCTGGTGAGGTCATGGAGACAACAGAGAAAAGACAACAAATGCAGGAGTTAAAAAAGTTAAAATTAGAACTCAATGGTAGAGCAGCTAGGACAAGAATCCCTACACAGCTTTGAAAAGTTGCTGATTTTTCTGGTATGCACAGGTTTGCGTTAGATGCCTCAGGAAACATGGAGATACCCAAGAGTTGGCCACCTAACCAAGACAGAGGTGGGGCTACAAAGCCATATATGAACACAGTTCCAGTCAAAGGAAGCACCATAGACTGAGAAGGGGGAACTTTTTTCTCTCTTATAAGTCATGCCAAAGAAAAAGCTCTGAGAAAGTCAGAAAGTACAAGATTTCCTGAGCTTAAGATCAGAACACACAAACCCAGACTGCTCCTCTTCTGTTGTCTCATGGGAACATTAATGATTTGAAAACAGTATGCCACCTAACCTGCAAATTATGGCATATTATGGCAGAAAAGAACGCAAACCTTTCACAATGATCAAATTAACGGTCAACAAACAAAACTTGGAAGTAGGTTTCCTTGTTTTGTTTTAAGATGCTCCTTGAAAGTAATGTGAACAAACTGAGAACCACCCGATGGGTGTTAGCAGAGAACCACTGGGCCTGCAAGGTCTTGAGACAGTATGATCTTTGAAGACAGAGGAAGTCCTTGTCACTGCTTTCTCCATAGGTGTGAGAAAACAAGGAAAGATTCCACAAAACTGGGAAATCGAAGGCAGACATTCAATATTGGCCTAAGCTAGAGAGATGGCTCAGCAATTAAGAACAATTGCTGCTCTTTCAGAGAACTGGGGTTCCCCTATGGCTGCTCAGGACTAGCTGCAGATAACTCTGGTTCCTACAGAGTCAATACCCACTTCTACCTTTCGCACACATCCTTGCTCCTGCTTTCTTGCAGGCACACACTCACACACATAAAATACAAAGAAAGAGGCCCAAGAAGAAGCCTATCTCACTGTTGGGGCTTCCTGTGGGATCCCTGAAGAGTAACTATCAAGGAAATGGAAGAGTATACGGGGTTACGAGATGAAAGCTGGGCTTCAATCAGCTCCACCTTTCATTTCAGTCTCTATACCTGCTGCCTGTCATAAACAAAGTAAAATCCAAAACAAAATTAAAAACAAGATAAAAGGCACCCATCATGTGGCCCACCCAAAGTAGGAGCCCTTAAGACGTGCAACTAGGTAGTGGAGAGATGAGAGAGAAAGAGAAGTGGAAGGGCTTGAGCACTTTGAAGAGAAGTGGAACTGGAGACACAAGGGCAGAGAGATGCAGCCTGATGTGAGTAGCCTGCCCTGCCACCTGAGGCCACAGTGAAGTCCTGGCCTGTGCTGCCACTGAGGGCCATGCCTGGGTCCATGGACATGCAGCAGCAAAGGTCTGGGATTATGTTTGTGGTCCATGTTACCACCAAAGGCCATTTAGATGTCCCTTGTCTGGGCTGCTGCCTGGGACCATGTTGATGTCCAAGGACTCTGCAGAGCTGCAATAGTCAGTACAGTGGGCCCAGCACCTCACCTGGGCAGCACAGTAGAGCTGGCTCTGGTGGGTAGGGATTCAAATGAGCCAGCCTGAATATGTGAGTGCATGAGAGCTGGCCCTGCTTCTTGTCTACCCTGACATGGTATGGGTATGGGAGAGATGTCCCCTCTGCCTCTTGCCACCTGAGGCAGGCAGGAGAGCTGTCCCTGCCCCTCACCAGCTGTAGCACGTGGGAGAGCAGGCCCTGCACTTTGCCACAGGCTCTGGTGGCAGGGGTGCTGGTAAGCCTGCCCCCAGGGGTGCAAAAACAGGAGAGATGGCTGCAGCACTGAGTGAACTAGGCTGGGTGCTGGAGAGCTTGTCCTACTGGTATGGATGAAGGAGAGCTAGCAGGCTTACCAACACAGCCACCATCAAGGCCTGCCTGATCCAGGGCTTTGAGTTGACCCATCCCGACATCTACCCCATCTATGAGCTGCTAGACCTTATAAAGGGGCTGGCCCAGCAGATCCAAAGCTGCAGAAGCTCCTTGACAGAGCATAACAATAGGCTATCCAAAGGAGGTCCCCGTGAGGATCCAGTATTGACAATGGAGCAAAAAGCCAGAGGTCATCGCAATGAATCATTGCAACAAACGTTTGCAAAAGGGTATACTGTGGGACACATTGCAACTTCCAGGGGTGTTTGTTTGTTTGTTTTTGTTTTGTGGGAGGTTGCAAAGACAGAGGGCAGAGATAAAGGGACAGGGAGATGGGATTAGAGTATGTGATAAAGAATTTCACAAAAAAAGGTTAAAAAATAATGAGGTAAAATGTATTGGAAATTTTGGTTTCTTTGTAAACTCAGTTATGTTACATAAATACACTTTTGTTTTAATCCCAAGTGTGGGATTTTAGTTGGGCTATAGTTTGTCCATACCTGTTAATTGTCATGTGTAGGGCATGATCTTTGCCAGGTGGTAATGGCCTTCCATGAGTAACATGGAAAGGGGTGTGGTCTAGGATTCTAACAGTATAAATATGAGACTGAGAAAGAGAAGATGTGAGTGTGGCATTCAGTGTGGCGTTTGGCGTTAGTGTGTGGTGTGTTGAAGTTGGAGAGGCCAGAGACCAGAGAGGGGGTAAAGGTTTGGAGCAAACAGACAGAGAGAAACACTTCGGGCACAGCAGTGTGAAAGAGACTGCTAGCTATATCTGTGGTTGACAGAGAGTGATAAAGAACCCTAAAGAACCACCTGGCCCTAACTAGCTGGGAGAAGGGGTCTGGGCCCCTCTCCCCACTAACCTTTTCTCTCTCCTCCTTAAGGTTGGGAGGGTAGAAGGGAGCTATAGGCCTAAACACCCCAGGAAAAAAAAAATTTAAAGAGCTACAGTAAAATCAATCAATAAGAAGACAAGAATGGGGGGAAAACACAGAAATCAAGATTTTAAAATTATGCAACATAGGGTGGAAGTAACTATGATTAATATGTTCAGAAAATTAATGAGAATATGGACAATTTCAGCTGGAAAGGAGAAACTGAAAAAAAAATATATAAACAGAATTTTTCACAGAAAAGTAATTAAAATCCAAGACTTGGTAACAGATTTAATGGCAGATTCAAGTGGCTAAAGAGAGATTTAGTAAAGTGGAAGATAGTTGATAAGAAAATATCCAGATAATCTAAAAGAAGAGCGATCTAAAAGCATAAAGGGAATAAAAGTTTGAGACAAAGGATGGAGGAGAGAGGACATCAAGAAGAGGCCTTGTGTTTGAAGGAGAAGAGGGCGACATCAGTGAGAGGTGAGTTTTCAGCACATTTAGCCAGGCTGGTACCACTCTCCCTAGCTTTACCCCAGGTCTAGACTGTTGAGCGTTACCAGAGACATTTAGTGCCAGATTCAAAGGATGAAAGGAATTGTTGTAATGTTCATATTCCCTCTACCCTCAGAAGATCTGTGCAGGCCACAGAAGTTCCTGATACTCAAATAATTACCACTTACCTGCTGGGTGGCTCCTGTCGCTTTTCCATTTCAAGCACCTTCAACCCCTGGGTAAGGTGACATTTTGGCTCCATGTTAGACGGTGTGAACCTCTACTGTAAGACCCTGCCACCAAAGACAAACTTCTGGAGGCAATCAGAGATGTCAAGGGTTGCCACTGGCCTGGCTTAGTTTCTGTTGCTGTGATAAAAAAATATTCTGACCAAAAGAAACTTGGCAAGAAAAGGGTTGTCTACAATTTCTATATCAAAGTCCATCACTGCAGGAACTAGGTCAGGAACTCAAGGCAGGAACCTGGAGTCAGGAACAGGTGCAGAAGGAGAACAGAGCCACAGAAGAATGATGCGCACTAGCTGGCTCCCGTGGCATGCTCAACATGCTCAACTCAAAATCAGCTTGGGGCTGATTTTGCCCACTGTGAGCTGGACCCTCCCACATCAATTAATCAAGAAAACACACCATACACTTGCCTACACATCAATCTGATGGAGGCATTTTCCCAGTTGAAGTATCCTTTTCCAGGATGACCCTCATTTGTGTCACCTTAACAAGAAGACGAACCAACATGTGACCTATCCACACAGGTGTCCATTTTCTCTTCTGGTCTGTCTGTCTTGTTGATTCTGGCCAGTGCCAGAAACAGGAAGAAAAACCTCCTCTGGAACACTGAACCATCCCAGGGGTTTATACAGTCAAATGCCTGTGACGAATCTTCGAGTCTGTCTATGTGACATGTGTGTCAGCTTCGGGTGTTCTGTTTCTGTGCCTGGACCCTCTCCTGACTGACAGAGACAGTTAAGACAGGGGCTGATACTGTTCCTAAACTTAAGGATCATAGATGTTACAAAACGCTGGAAAAGAAACAAGCCACAGATCCCTTGTTTATTGCCAGGGATAATGCAAAATAGACAAAAATCAGCAAAGTAGATAAAACTGTAAGATGTGACTTAGCGGTTTATAAGAAACCTCCTTTAGATATAGAGACAACGATGGATAAAAAGATTTTTTTAAAAAATACACCATGCAAGCACTGAACAAGAGTAACATAGTGATTGTATATCAGTCTTAGACTAAAGTAGACGTCAGAATAAGTGATGTCATTAGGGATGAAAGAAGGGGTTCATCCTACAAGAAGACCATGAAACTCTAAACATGGACACATCTTGCAGCAAAACTTCAAATTACATAAAACATAAATTACACAAAAAAAACAATACAAAAGCCAACCAACTCAAAAGAGAAATCAATTAATCTACTGTTCTTATTGGAGATTTTAATGTTCTCTCAACAATTAACAAAAAGTCAAACAGAAAGCAGATAAAACTATCAATCAAACTGATTCAATTGATATTAACAAAACACTCTGCCCCCAAACAGAATGCATATAACTTGCAGATATACATGGAACATTCACTGAAATAGACCACATTTGGACAAAAAAAAAAAATTAAAAAAAACCCCTTCCATTTAAAAGAAAATAAATCTATAAACTATATACACTCAAAAGAAAGCAGAATTAAACTAGAGATCAGGAATAGAAATATTTCTGGAGAGCGCCAAAGTATTTGTAAATAAGTAATATACTTCTAAATAATCTGTGATTCAAATACAGAATCTTGAGAAAATTAGAAAATTTTTTATGTTAAGCAAAAATGAAAACATCCCATATCAAAATGTAATCAGTATATCATAAAAAATTGATAGCATTAAACGCTTGTGGTAGGTAAAAAAGGATGCTCTCAAATCAGGAATTGAGTAAACACCTTACAAAACTTGACAAGAAATCCAATTAAGTCCAATATGAGCAAGCAGGAGAAAATAATAAGCAGAGCCAGCAGAGTGGCAAACAGAAAAATGAAGGCTCCACAGAGACATTCTCAAACACACAGGACCAGACAAAACCCTCACCAGACTCAGGATCAGCAGCTTACTAAAGAAGTCCTGAGAAAAAGTCACAACCTATGGATCCCATCGCTGCTACGACAGATTAACACAGCTTTCCAGCTTCAGACGGCAGGCACTTGAACAAGTGGAGGTCGTGCCCCAGAGCCCCACGTCTGCAGGGCTGTGCAGCCCTCCTCGGGCTCCAAGGGAGCGGCCACCCCCACCCCCAGCTGGAGTCCCTCTCTAGATCAGGCCCATTCCATCTTCAACTCTAGCTATGCTGGCATGAGTCTCTCTCAGGCTGTCCTTTCTTCAGTTCTTCTCTGCCTCCCCCATGAGTGCCTAGAGCGCAAACCAGAATTCCTTCCACAGTCTTAACTCCCTTCTGTCATACCACCCAACATAATATCCAAAGGTTATAATGTAGATATCTTGAGTTGCCACGGAGGATCATAAAACTTGTCTAACATAGACAAAAGAATAACTATTATTGTTAATACAAGAAGGAAAGAGAGAAAATGGTCACTATACAAGTAAACATTAAAAAGTACTTTTACATACCAATGATATTTCATCCATTTTTCTAATAGAGAATTAAACATGAGAAGAACAGCACAGAAAGTAACACCAGGAATGAACAGAGACAACTTTTTTGCTTGGTTGGTTGGGTGGGTGGGTTTTGTTTTGTTTGTTTTGGTTCTTTGTGTTTGTTTGTTTGTTTTTGTTTGTTTGTTGTTTTTGGTCTTTTTTGAGACAGAGTCTCATTATGTATCTTTGGAATTTACTATGTAGACCAGGCTGTCCTTGAACTCACAAAGATCCAACTGCCTCTGCCTTCCAAGTGCAGGGATTACAGGTGTGTGCCACTGTGCCCAACTCAGGGATAACTTCTTAAGGATCGAGCACCATGCAGAAAGAAATGTACTATGGTGCTACATTAAATACTGCCACAACCCCTAAGCCCCAGTGCAACAAAAAGATAAAGAGATAAAGAAAGGAAGAATAAAAATAATTTTAAAAAACAATTTTTAAAATAAAAACAACGGAAAGAAAGGAGGTAAATAGGAACATGGAACACGTACAGCAAATAGGAAACAAACTGTGAGCTGACCATCTGAGGCGTGCTGTTGAGAACTCCCAGACTCACAGAGGGAGGGCCATCCTGAATCCCAGGCTCCCATAGGCTGCAGCCCCAGACACTTCTAGAGTGCTCCCTCCTTCCCCTGCAATGGCAGGGCCTCCTTTTGGGTTGGGAACCACCCCAGCTCCACAGCACCCGGGTTCCTGGGGCAGCCCACACTTGTTTCTACAGTTGTGTGTGGTGATCATGTGCAAAGAGCCAACAAGATTTGCTTCAGTTTAAAATGACCATTAGTAAATGCCCCTGCCCGAGCCAGCCTGGGTTTGCAGAGGGAGGATGTTTGGAGAAGTGGCACCCGGAAATACACTTGAAAGAACACACCTGAAGAGAAGGGACTGTTCCCAGGCACGGGCAGAATCCAAGAAACACCCCACGCACAGCCACAAAATGCTTGTGCTAGTGCCAATTTAGGTTGTGGTGGTTGGAACTCAAGAGGATCTGAATTTGTTCTCAGGATGAAAATGGGGATGGGAAAGGAAGGAAATGAGAAAGGGAGAGGAGAAGAGAGGAGAGGACAGGGGAGAGGAGGGGAGGAGAGGCCAGGCAGAAAGAAGCATGGCGAACTGGCGTGGTCAACAGCAGAGTGTCATTTTAAATGTTACCATTAACTGAGAACCAAACATGTCTTTGTTGGGAGGGTAGGGGGTGGGTTTTGGTACTGGCCTTACTCCAGATAGGAAACTCCGTGCCTCCACCCCCACTCAAATCACTCAGGAGCCTGGAACTTGTGTTAGAATCACCTGGAAGGTTGTGTGAACAACAGGTTTCTGGGATTCCGGCCCCAACCCTCATTTACTAGGCAGTCAGGGGTCCCATAGATCCACAGGGAGGGGGCACAGGTACCCACAGGGAGAACACGGTCTCCTCAGGTGAGCCTATAAATCCCACAGGTCTGAAACACACAGGGACAGCACTGACAGTTATTCCATCCCCACCAAGCAAGGCTAAAGGCAGACACAGGACAACCAAAGCAATGCTACAGCAAACACTGGAATGTAAAGAAAAGTTTTTCAAAATTAAAATACTTTTATAATTTTGAAAATTTTTCCTGTGAAAAAAATTGTCCAAAAATATTATAATTAAATATTCATCACTTTACATTTAACCAACTAGAGAAGTTTTAAAAACACATTACTGTGTCAGAGAAGACCAATTAGTTAATGAAAGATTTATTTGTAAACAGGAAGTCTGCCCTTGGGCCATCAAGATGGCCACACACAGGAAGATCCCTGCCAAGCCTGACAGCTAAGTTCTTGAGTTTGGACTCCAATCCCCGTATGGTGGCAAAAGAGAACAGACTCCTGACAGTTGTTCTCTGACCATCATACACACTCACATGACATACATACACTCACATACACCAAATGAAATGGAATTCTTAAAAAATAAAATTTATATTCAACCATAAGCATGAAAGGTAACATCCTTTGAGAAGTTGTTTTCCTAAGGAATCTATGTGTTTTCACAACATTTAACACAGAATGAAGCCAGGCGTGGGAGCTCACTTCTGTCAAGCCCAGCACTCAGAGGCCAAAGGCAGGAGAAATGCCACGAGCTCCAGGCCAGCCTGGGCTACACAGACAGTCTGCATCAGAAACTTTATTCCACTTATTTTTCAATTGTATCCATGGCTCTGATAGGTTCCTAAAAGTCCAAGAGGGACGCTGGGGTGTTGGGAAGTGACTTCTGAGACCCCCATTTTCCCCAGCTACACAGACATTGGTCATCTGTAACTGACCCTCATCCTGGTGCCCTTTCCACTGAGTCAGGATGAGGCAGCAATCTACCTCAGTGGCCTAGGAAGAAATATGACCGAAGCTGCCCTGAATTCTACTGTCACTTACAATACTGGTTCAATATACATTTGCTGTACTGCGCTGTGTGCCAAGCAGGATGCTTACAGGCCCTCTCAAAGCAACAGCAGAAAAAATGTAAAAGGAATCAAAGACACATTTTGTCCTACTTTTGTGTCCTATAATTTTGCCAGGGGTTGGCCATGGTGGAGTTGGCAATCATGCCTGTGTTTCACAGGAAAACAAACAGATGATAAATTACACTGTATCTCCAGAGTTTGGCACTTAGTATTAAAAATCTATTGTAATGGGAAATTATAATATGGATAAATCCAGAGACATAATAAATGATTAAAGTAAAATAAAAGTGAGATGGCAAAATCAAAGCTGGTCCTAATGACCCCTTGAGGAAAGAAAGACAGGAGAAAAAAATCACATGTTAGTGTCAATGTTCTTCCGTTAGTTAGCACCCTACCACTAAAACATCTGACATAATTATCTTTTATTTGTTGTCCCAGAAGGAAAAAGACTTTCAATTCACCTCATGTCCAAGAAGGAAAAAGCCAGAGCTCAGCTGATAGCCCAGGAGCAAAAGGCCGAAAGCCTTTTCCTTCTTTTCCTCAGTGTCTTTTTTTAATTATTGTTGTTGTAGCTATACCCTTCAGGTCAAAGTCCTTCCTTTCTGTTTCATCCCTGTCAGTTGGTCACTTACTCCGCCTCTTGATCTAGGGTTAACCTTATTTAATCCTGTTTACAGAAAGCTCTTGGAGAAAAGGTATGTGCTAGGGCTGGACACAGCACAACCACCTGTTCACAATAAACAGAAAGTTCTTAGGTCAAAGGTGTGTGTTAGGGGGAGCCACTCTACCACTAGAAACAGGTTTCTGCCATTCACAATCTCGGGGTTCACAATGGGAACAAATATCCTGCAACATTTATTGTAGTTTTATTTGGGGATTGTGTGCACACGTTTGCCATAGTACACCTGTAGGGACTGGAGGACAGGTCATGGGAGCTGGTTCCCTTCTTCCCTTCCACATGTGTGACCTGAAGGTTGGACTCAGGTCATTAAAATTTGTGGCAAGTACCTTTACCCACTGAACCATCCTCTCAGTCATGAAATGATCTTTTATTATGATTATTTTTTAAAGCTTTTGAAAGTTCTGGCCCAAGGTCAGAGATAGCTATGGCTCTGGGCTGGCTTCTGCTGGCTGTGTGAGCAGTGGCAGGCTTGCATGGAAGAAGCAGGTGGCAGAGTCAGCTTACCTCGTGGCCAGGAAGCAAAGGAGAAAGAGAGAGGCCAGCATCAAGCCATGCCCTTAAGAATCCCCCCAGGGGCTCACAGGGCTCCCCCAAGTCTACCTTTCTATCACCTCCAATGCCACCACCCTAGGAGCCAAGCCTCTAACACATGGGCCTCCACAGATCCATTCCACAAAATGGGCTCACCGTCCATCCAATCTTAGGGTAAAAGACTCCCAGTCATAACTCTGCCATGGAAGCTAGTGCCTACACCCTCAAGAACCCACCTCAGCCCAAGGATTCCATCAAGAGGCACTGCAGGAAGAACAGCCCATGAAGCCTGAGTCATCAGTTCAAAGGAGAAAAAATCCTAGAACCAAAAGAGCCATCATTTCATTGGGTGCACTAAGTCATGTCACCCACTTTTGACAGGAAGTCTGGGATATCCCAAGGGATGCCTTAGTTCTCAAACTGGTAGAGTAAATAAAAGAAATTTTGAAGAACTTGTTTCTAAAGGAACAAGAGAACTATATTAGCAGATTGACAGTATTCACAGGTTAACTAGGAAATCTGTTAGGCTGTGGGGGGACTTGGAATATTTTAATTTAGATTGACATTCCTCAAGATATAGGTATCAATGGTGTTCATTCAGTAATTGTTAGATTTCTTGGAGCCTCTGAAAGATGGGTGTCTAGCAAGACATACAGTCAAGTAGCATATAAAATGTGTTTGCAAACCAGAACTACATCTTTGGGAAAGGAAGTGAACTGATACACCCTTGAAATACAAAGAAAGATTAAAAAGAGAAGGCTGTTACGCCAATTTGAAACTAGCTTGAAAGGAATCGCCTAACTGGTTCGGACTGTGGCTAACAATGAAGTGGGAGGAGAGGACTAGAAAAGCCTCTTGATTATTTATTATGTTAGTTATTGGACTGATGTAAAGAGTCAGATAAAAAGAATAGATTCTTGGCAGGAATGCTAAGAAACATCTCTACAAGGTCTCGCAAAAATTATTTCAGAAATGGTGGCATCTCTCCTTGGAGTCTTTATGCCTACCACCTCATTTGGCTTTCTAGCCACTCCACAGTGAAGGCTCTTCTTACCCAAGATGACAGCAACCAAGATACGGAACTAGACAGTCATACAGCTAGGGAACACCCCATCTTAGACTCCAAGGAGTCTTGGCCTGGAAGTCTAGGCTGCCATGGTATAGGAGTGACAGGCAGTCTCAGAGGTGTGTCTCTGGTGTGACAAGAAGCCATGGAGTGAGGGTTCAGTGTGGACTCTCACTGGATTCCTGTTTTCCCTGAGGCTCCTGCCTCTTACCTAAGGCCATTCTTCTTTGGTGTCTTCAGACCAAAGAATGTTGCCCTGTGGTCTAGAGTGAAGGAATCTTGCTTTACCATGAGAGAAGGGGGAGGAGGCTAGGGTCAAGAAAGGAAGACTTTGAATGGTCCTGCTTGTCCATACCTCTCTCTCTAAGCAGGGTAGGGTGGGGTGGGGTCCTCATCACACTAGTTCCTGGGGCTTCCAAGATCTATTATTCATGCAGCTTGTGTCTATGCTTCTTCTTTGGGTAGACTGGCTTTAGATTTAGCTTGTTTGAAAAGTTCTGTGAGCACATCACTGACTGTGGAACCTCTACACTGCAGTAGCTTATCTTGAGCCTGCTTTTCCATTCTCTGTGTCCTTGGAAGTCTATGGTTTCATATTCCATTATCTCCATCTCATACAATTGCTGGAGGATGCAGCTATAAATATATTTGTTCAATCCACTGAACTTGATGCTCTTGAAACAAAAGCTTGTTTATGGACAAGAAAAATGTATGCCTAAGCTAGGATGTGAGCAAAGTCTTTGCACAATGCCTACTTTCAACATGCAAAACATGAGGGCCCACGAGCTTTCATTGTAAATGGGATAGCTGTGGCCTGGCTACAAACACTTTTGTGGATGTGTCCATATGCGAGCTCCCTTTGCAAAGTGGGAAAGAGAAATGAGAAAACCCAGCCCCAGTCATCCTCAATTGTTCGTGCCTCCAGGAAGTAAGGCCATCATCCATAGCAGGAGTTAAGCCATTTTCAAAAAACTTAGCTACTGTTATTTTAAGGCAAGATTTTGAAATAGTGCAGTCTACTAAATTGTGCCATCCCCAAGACTCTGGATACTTTGTAACTTTGAAATTTTGGAGCTGTACAATAGGGGAATAATATTTCACAATAAAAGAATGGGTATAATATCTTGCTGTCCTCCATTAACGCCAAAGTCATGTTAACCAATCCAGTTGACTGGGTTGTGTTTTTCTCTCCCAAAAGAGAGACTGTGGTTGATTTCTACACTAACTGCATATGTGACTGCAGCACCTAACCTTGCACCCTAGCATGAGCAGAGACAATGAGCAGGAGGACTTGAGCAGGCCATAACCACACAGCCAAATTCCTTGACATTCCCCCTCACACACCTCGCTTGCCTCTGTAGTAGGAGACCCTTGGAGAACCTTCTTCAGAGAGTGTCCTAGGAGCCCTTCTGTTCACTCATCATGAGACATTCCTTCCTTCATTTAGAATTACATAAGGTCTACAATATTCCAATTTCAAAAAATATTAACAGGTATATAATCAAGACTATACATAAAAGGTGAAGACATTCTGTGAAATTTAAAAATCATGTTTTCTGGTATGTGCTCATTGCTTAGTGATATTTTCACTGGAGAATGGAGGAATGCCATTTCTCAGTGCCCCATAGGAAGACGGGAAAGTAGCCAGAGGTTTTCATCGCTGCCAATCATCTCAGGTATGAAAGAGAAGTGAGGAAAGATACTCCTATCTTATGTCACTGGGGAAATGAAAATTAAAATTGTAATGAAATGCCACCACATACCTAGTAGAATTCCAAAATCTAACATAGTGACCCACCAAATCCTGGCCAGGATGTGGAACGATACAGATACTCATTCACAGCTTGTTGGAATGCAAATGGCACAGTCACTTTGCAAGGCAACCTGTCAGCTCTGTACCAACAAAAAACACACATATATCATAGGATCCACAACTACACTGCTTGGCCTTGTCCAAAGGAGTTGAAAACTTGTCTTCACATACAAGCCCCTAACAGGCATTTGTAGAAACTTTAGGAAGAATTTCCCAAACTTGGAAGCCACAAAGATACTCTTCAGTTGGTGTATAGATAAACTGTGCTAAGTCTGGATAACTGGGTATTATTTGCTGTGGAATAGGAGTTATCAAGTCATGAAAAGACGCAGAAGGATGCCAAATGCACATTACAAAGTGAAGAGGCCAATCTGAAATGTCTACATACTTTGATTTTATTCTATGACATCTTCTGGGAAAATTTATATCAAGATGCCAGGTCGTGGGGGAAAGGAAAGAAGGAATTGACAGAGCACAGAACATTTCCAGAGCAGTGAAACAGCTCTGTACAATACTACAATGTCAAACACACAGCATCAGCTATTTATAGAGACACTCAGTAGGTGCATCGGATGTATATGATATACCTAAGGCAAAAAGGCCTTTGGGGAGATAGAAGGTCATGGATTCTAACAGATGTATCACTCTGGGTCAGAAATACTATCCTGTGTAGAGGCTTGGGTACACAAGAGCTCTGTAATATCTGCTCAGTTTTTTTTTTTTTTTTTTTTTTTTTTTTTTTTTTGCAAACATGGAACTATAAGAAAACAGCCGAGAAAAGAGGGAAGGAGGGAGGGAGGAAGGGAAGAAAGAGAAAAAGAAAAGGGTGGGGGAGAAGAGTGAATTTTCTTCTTGTTGCAATTAATCAGTGACAACGTTCTAGCCACAGAACTTAACCAATCTTCATCTCCTTTTCACTCTCTTAAGGAGAGGCCATCACTGTTCACACTTTTTGGAAAAGGGACTAATGAGAGAAAGGAATGGAAAAAGGGAAGGATGGGGAGAGATGGGAGGAAGAAAGGAAGGGAGGAAAAAACGGAAGTATATGTGTCGGTTACTTGTATATTGCAGTCAAAATACCTGGTAGAAATAGCTTAAAATGAAGAAAACTATGTTTAGCTCACAGTTTCAAAGGTCTCAGTCCTTAACACGCTGACTCGTATGCTATGGTGAAACCAAGGATCGTGATGGAGAAGGTGTAGCACAGGGCATGGGTGGAATACAGATTCTCACCTCTTGGCAGCAGGGAAGCAGAGAGATGGACAGAGAAGCAAGGACCAAGCATATATCCCCAGTGATAGACCTCCTTTCAATTAGGCCCATCCACAACCATCTACCACCCCCAATAATGTCATCAAATTATGAGTTGACCTACCGATTAGATCAGAGACCTGTTAACCAGTTCACTTCCCCAAAGTAGCCAGCCCCTGAACACAGAACCTTTCCGTTTCCTTTCCTGCCCTTAACAGTATAGAAGGAGCTTATCAACAGACTGTTGATAACAGGACCATGATAACTGTTAGTGTTTGTTTGCTGTCGGTGCTCAACATGCAGTAGTTTCAAAGACCACACACTAAGGCCTGCGGACATAGCTCAGCCAATAAAGTTCCTATTTTGAAAGCCAGAGGACCAGAGTTTAACCCCCAGCACCCAGGTATAAAAATCTAGCTTGGCAGCACACACTTATAATCCCAGAAGTGAGTGAGCAGGGACGGGTGGATCCCGGAGGCTCGCTGCCCAGCCAGCCCACTCTACATGGCAAGCTCCAGGAGAGTGAAAGTCCTATCTCAAAAAATAGATAGTGCCTGAGGAATGACAGCTAAGGTTATCCACTTATATACGTGTGTGTGTGTGTGTGTACTCCTGCAGGCACACACACACGTGTGCGTGCACACACAAACACCCTTGAACACATATGTGCTCACACATATACACATATATCCTCCCCCCCCCTCATGATTTTTCTCACAGTTCCTGTGTTGTGTCTCAGCTCCCCTTGTATGGGCTCACACCTGATTAACTCAGACACACCCAAGGCAACCCTTCCTATTAACTCAAAGCTCACCTGATTAGACACCTTAATAGCAAACCCATCCTTCTTTGCCATGTAATGTAGCATAACCACAGGAGGGACAAACCCAGATTTTATTGGCCAAAAACAAATCACAGTTTCTGCAAACATTCTCGGAGAAGGAATTACACAAAGCTGTGATTCACTGAGGGCCACCTTATGGCGTGCCCAGGTTTTCCTAACTGGAAAAAAAAAAAAACAAAACGGAGTAGTTGGTAAGGATCTTTAGCTCTGTCTGTTCCTTGCCTTACTGAGGCCTTCCCTCGCCGAGTTATAAAAAGAACAGGAAATGATTTCCAGGTCTGCCTGGGGGAGAAGTCTCTCCTTATCTTTGTGTTTCCCTCACACAAAGAAGAAGGAGAGTCTGGGTAAATGCTGTGGCTGAGTTTTGGCTGCCACTGACACAACCCCCCCCCCACACACACACACACAAAAGGTGGCAACATGTCAGTTACATGGACAAAATGAGGTTTTGAAACTGAGTCGTGGTCTCTTATTTCTCCTTTCAGGCATGTACCCCCTTGTGGTGATCAGTCTTTTATTTATTTATTTATTTATTTATTTATTTAATTTATTCACTTTACATCCCAGTCATAGCTCCCACCCTCTTTTCCTCCCAGTCCCACCCTCCCTCCCTGTTCCCCCTAGCTCCCTTTCCCTTCTCCTTAGAGAAGAAGACCCCCACCCCCAACCCCTCATATCAAGTCACTTCAGTACTGAGCGCATCCTCTTCCCCTGTGGCCTGGTGAGGTAGCTGCACCAGGGAAAGTGACCAAAGAGCAGACGACAGAGTCCATGTCAGAGTTGGACCCCACTTTCCTTACTAGGGGACCTATATGAGGACCAAGCTGCCCACTGGCTACATCTGTGTAGGGGCCTGGGTCCAGTCCATGCACGGTCCTTGGCGCTTCAGTCTCCACAGCCCCCACTCCCTCCCCTGGGCCTCAGTTAGTTGGCTCTGTTGGTCTTCTTGTGGAGCTCCTGTCCCCTCTGAGTCCTTCTATCCTTCCCCCAACTCTTCCACGAGACTCCGTGTGCTCCGCCCAATGTTTGACTGTGGGTCTCAGCATCTGTTTCCATCAGCTGTTGGGTGGAGCCACTTAGAAGACAGCTATGCTAGGCTCCCATCTGCAAGCATAGCAGAGTATCGTTAATAGTGTCAAGGGTTGGCTGTCTCCCATGGGGTGGTTCTCAGAGAAGGCCAGGCATTGGCTGGACATTCCCTCAATCCCTGCTTTACTTTTGTCCCTGCACATCTTATAAGCAGGGTAAATTATGAGTCAATGTTTTTGTGGTTTGGTTGGTGTTCCCCTCCCTCTACTACGAGTCTTGTCTGGTTAGAGAGTGTCCTCTTCAGTCTTTATGACCCCTGCTACTAGGAGTCTTAGCTAGAGTCACCCTCATATCATCCAAGAGCCTCCCTGTTGTAGGTCTCCAGCTGTCACAGAGATGCCCCCACCCAAAGTTTCTCTTCTCCACAGGCCCTCTGTCCTCCCACACCCATCACTGCTCTCCTCAAGTCTGAAATCGACTCTCATTATTCTCTGTGCTCCCTCTCTTACCATGTTGCCTCTCTTCAGCCACTTCTGCTGTCTATTCTATTTCCCCTTCTGGGTGAGATCCAAGTATCCTCCTTTGTGTCCTCCTTGTTACTTATCTTCTTTGGGTCTGTATGGTTATCCTATTCTATACTGCTAATATCGGCTTGTAAGTGAATACATACCATGTGTGTCTTTTTAGGTCTGGGTTACCTCACTCAGGATGATATGTTCTAGTTCCATCCATTTGCCTGCAAATTCTGTGATGTCCTTGTTTTTAATAGCTGAGTAATATTCCACTGTGTAAATGTACCACAGTTTCTTTATCTATTCTTCAGTTGAGGGACATCCAGGTTGTTTCCAGTTTCTGGCTATTACAAATAAAGCTTCTCTCAACATAGTAGAGCAAATGCCCTTGTTGTATGGTGGAGCATCTTTTGGGTATATGGCCAGGAATGGTATAGCTGGATCTTGAGGTAGAGCTATTCTAAATTTTCTGAGATAGATTTTCAGATTGATTTTCAGAGTGGTTGTACAAGTTTGCACTCCGACCAGCAGTGGAGAAGTGTTCCCCTTTTTCCACATCCTCACCAGCATGTGCTGTCACTTGTGTGCTTGATCTTAGCCATCCTGACGATGCTCAGTCTTGGTTGTCAACTTCACAGGATTTAGAATGGCCACAGAGGCAGACTCCTGGGCGTCCTGTCTTTGAGGGATTTTCTACATTGTGTTACCTGGAGTGCGAGGATGTTCACTAAGTGTGAATGATACCATTCCATGGGCTGGGGGTCCTGGACTGAATAGAAAGAACATGAGCTGAGAACCAGCCCCCCCCACCTCCATGCCTTCCTTCCTCTCCCTCCCTCTCTTTCCCTCTCCCTCTCCCCCTCCCCCTCATTCCCGACTGTGGATACACTGTGACCAGCTGGAATTGTTTGCCTCCTACCCAGCAGCATCGTACATAGAGCATCAGAACAGGGGAGGCTGCTGGAACATTGAGCGCAGGGAAAAGAAAGGGGGTACACGAAGCCTGGTTAGGTATTTTGTATTACTGTAAGCCTATGTGTGGAAGCCCCTAAGAGGAGTCCCCACTACACAAGCTCAACTAGAGGAAAGGAGCTGGAGCTGAAAGGTGCTATTGCAACTACTTTACTAAATATAGCTTTCTGACTAATGAGTATACTCAAAACCTAAGCCAGGTAAGGTAGTGCAAGCCACTGATACCAACTACTCAGGAGGCTGAGGCAGGAAGAATGCAAGTTTGAGACCAGCCTGGCAGACTTAGCCCGCTCATCTCAAAATTTAAGTCTTTAAAAAAAAAAAAATATGGAATCTAGCTCAGAGGCAGAATATAAGGGCCTTGAGTTCACGCCTCAGAACAACAACAACAACAAAAATAATTTGGGAAATTTAATTTGAAAACATACTCACCCCAGCCTCACCCCAGCCCCACGCCAGATCTTGGGAAGCAGGACTCTGCCTCATTAGGATGCTCAAGAGACCTCAGAGTAGTGCCCATTGCATACCTGCATTTGGGAATGGCTGTACCAAATGCTGTCTGTCTTGTCATCAATGAACTAAACCTTGTCAACAACAGCCATAAGTTCAAGCCCTATTTGAAGAGTGTCCTGTTCTGCCAAAGTACAAAGGCACTGACATCCCTTGCCATCAGGAGAATGTCCTCAGCCGGGATGTGACCTCCAAGAAGACTGTCAGGGATTCTGTCTGTTTTACTGTTGAATGAATGAATAAATGATGAATGAATGAAGAGACTACAAACCTGCTCGCAGCCCTAACAACACACGAAATCGCCAAATGGAACAGGCCATCTGTCACGTCATCAACACTTTAAGGAATTTATTCCCTTCCCTTTCTTCTTGGCTCCATTACCATGCCTCAATGGGGAGAAGTCAGATTGTTCTGCCCTCCAAAGTAGCTGGGGCTGAGAGCCGTTTACCCTCTCCCTTCCACACTACCTGGCACTCTGCCACAGGCACCGCTGAGAAGCATAAACTGGACTCTGAAAATCCCTGCAGAAGCCACACTTTTACTGATGACTCTAAAAGAGCCCCCACAGGGAGCCCTCACACTGATACTCGAGAAATAAGATGTTCCCCACCCCCAATCCCATCTTCCTATTTCTCCTCCAGAAACCTTGACACTTCTTGACAACCTTAACCCTCCACTTTCACGCTGCCCCTTCACCAGCCCCATCCCCTTCCTGATCTTTCCACACACAGAGGGTAGTTTTTTGTTGTTCACTTACATTAAAGTTGCAGTGGTAGCAGCATGAAGCCAGCACTCTCCTCGGCTGATCTGGGGACACCAGGGCACTGTAAGAAAATAATGCACGCATAGGCTATAGAGGTGCCTGTGCATAGGAACTTTGTGGCTGAAAGACTTGGCACTGTAGTCCTTGAGATGGACTTCCTGGCATGGGCTGGCTCCTTCTGCCAACAAGATTCTCTTTTTACATCTACCTCCTTACCCTGCATGAGCTTCTGTCTGTCTATACCATGGCAAGTTTCTTCTTCCCAGTACATCACAGAACCTTGATGGAAAGAACTCTACTTTTCATGCCTTTGGGGTTCCTTCTGCAGCCAATCAGCATGTCTGTAGATTCGCTGTGGACAAATCACTGGTCCCTTCCAAAAGACTGTCTGGTAACTCTTCCATATTTATAAAATTTTCCCCCAGAAAGACTATCTCCAGGTAACAAAGAGGTGACCTCTGAATGCAGTCTCTGAACACGAAGGACAACCACATATGCAAACACATGATAGGATGCTAGGAATCGTCACCAAACACGGAATTGATGCTGGAGGACTCAGAATGTAGACTATAGGCAATGAGCATAGCTTCTGAGGGTTACCAGCCGGCTGCTTCTTTTGACACCGTACAAGGAATGGCTTTTGAAAGCTCAGCTTTGACAGATGACAATGCCAGGTCACTGACCACACCTACCTTCCCCTAATGTGAGAAGTGTGTCAGGCTCTAAGGCCAGGCTGTAGCCACTGGGCCAGACTTGTCCTGTTTCTGATGGACAGATCCCAGCTAGAGGGGATTATGCCCACAGAGCCCAGATTTAGGAAGCCTGCCTTTTCTTTCCAGCCACACAAAAGACCTGATAAAGAAACACTGGATGAAGAGGAAGAAAAAAAAAAGGAAGAAGAGGAGGAGAAAGAGTAAGAAGAGGAGAAGGAGAAAGAGGGAAAGGAGGAGAATGAGATGGAAAAGAAACTGTTACATTCAAGAAATAGGTCAGTGAGAACTGATGAATCTTTCTACACAAATCCTATCTGCACCTCACCCTGACGCAAAGCTGCTCCCCTGAGGAAGCCGGTTGTGTTGCTCACGACACACAGCATCCCAGCATCTGTCAGGCCAGTGAAAGCAGTGAGCAGCAAAACCCCTCGGCCCTCTGAGCCCTGTCAAGTGCAGTTCACATGGTGAAATCAGTGTTGTAAAGGAGACACAACGCTCGCTTTCGAGCAGCTCTCTAATGGGCAATTACCTCTTCTCTGCTTCCATTTCTCCCTTCTCTCTCACGCTAAGGAATAGCAGCCGATAGAGGACATACGGGAGACTGTAGTTTTATTTAGTCTGCCTCAGAAGTCACCTCTTATGCAGTTCTGAGGTGTGTATAATTACAGGTGCAGTTAATGTGCTTAAGAGCTTAGGGGAAGCAATTGCATATGAAAGATAACTTCCTAACAGACAGCTTTATTACAGCCAGGCTGGCAGCTCCGGGCTCGGGAATCGTGCACACCTCTGCCTGCACACTCTTCCATCCTCCCCTCCTAGCCGTACTCAGCTCTGGAAAGATGCTGTCGATTATGGAAATATTGGTCTGTGAGTTCAGCTAGCCCCACTTCCCAAGGGTCACATGTAGTAGAACAAGTTTTCAAGTCTCTTGGAGATGACCACGGTACAAAAGCCCAGCAAAAGGCCCCCCAAAAAGCCAAGAAAGAAGGTTTGAAAATGAATGTAAAAACTGACAGTGAGAAACCATGTGCTAGAATTTCAACACAGAAGCTCGCTTTTGTGGGGAGCAGAGACAATCCTTCTTGCTTCAGAACAATGTCACTTCTTCATGAGCTTCGACTGCCAACAACCAAAGAAGACATTTCCATACCAGAGCCACTGAAATACATGAGGGAAATACAGACACATGATGGACGGATGGATGGATGGATAGATAGATAGAGAGATATCGTTTAGGAGAATCCAACATGGAAGGATCCAGCCCATTGGAAGAGAAAGAATGATAAGGAAATGAAGGCATAGAGAAATTAGTAAAATAAGAAAAAAAAGCCTCTCAATTAACTAGCATTCAAGTCTACTCTCTCTCTTTCTCTCTCTCTCCCTCCCCTCTTCCCTCCCTCATTCTTTTCTCTTCCTCTTCCACCTCTGTGTCTCTGTGCCTCAGTGTCTCTTTTCTATATGTCTTCTTCCCTCCCTCCCTCTCTTTGTGTCTCAATGTCATGTTTCTATCTCTCTATATTTATGTCTTTTGCTTTGTGTCTCTGTCACTCAGTCTTTCTGTCTCTCTGTCCCTCCATCTCTATGTACAACACACACAGAAAGAGAGAATTGCCACAACTACATAACAAGGAGAAACAAACAAACAGACAAACAAAACAAAAAGTTAGTAAGAGCAGGTCCGGACAGACAGACACAGACAGAAGGTACACAGATGGAAGTCAACCTCAACAGTCTTTGGCCCTTTAAAGACTGAGCCACACTGGGCCTGGCTTGGCTTGAGGTCAGGGCAGGCGCATTTTTGTGAATGGAAGCACAATCAGTGATGTCATCTCTCGGTACTTACTACATGTCCTTGCTAGGGGGACCAAGAACACCCTGTCCCTGTCCGAACAGGTTGTTGTTAATGGTTTGGAAAAGCAACAGGCCAAACCCTGGACCAGATGGGGTAGTTTATAGCCTATGTTTTCCAGTGCTTTCTTAGCTTTCTAGCGTTCTGGAGCAGCACAAAGAGTCTATTCTGTGACGTCATTATCCTTCATTTAACTTGTTCTTCTCCTACCTAAGGCCACTGTCATGCTTTCTAACTGCTCCTGCCTTTCAATAACAGCTGCACCAACTTTTGGCACCTAAACATATTATTGTTGATTAAACATTATGGGGAGAGGGGCCTGAGTGACACTATATTATTTAACTCACGACTACAAGAAGAACCAATGAAGACTTTCTGATTTTCTATATACCTTATAGACTTCATCTTCAGCATCACCTCCTAATCCAAGATAACTGCTGGACCACCAACCGTCTCATCCACTTAGAACATCTAAAATGGCAGGCTCCCTGCTGAGCCGGCTATCCATAAGCAGTCTTCCTCTAGGTCTTATATACACTTCTGCTTATACGTGTCAGTCAAAACCCAGTCACAATGAACTGGGAGTATAGTCCAGCTGACAGAGTACTCTCCTTGAATGTACAACCTGAGTTCCATCCCTAATCCTGCACAAACCAAATGGTAACACACACCCAAAGACCCAGCACTGGGAGGTGGAGGCAGGAGGATGAAGTTGAAGGGTGTTCTTGGTTATGTAGTGGGTGACATGTTTGAGTTCCTGTCTCAAAAAAAAGAAGAAAAAGAAGTACTGAGTATATTGTCATTCCGAGTAAAATTGGATGCTGGGGAAAAAAATTAAATGGAACATGTTCATTTACTCAGTACAGGTTTACTGAATGTCACTACTGTGCCAGCCCTCATCTGCAATATCTATCTTCATGTAATCCTTCCTTCCAACCCTGACAATGCTGTCCCCAGCAGCCCCATCTGGTCACTTGTCATCAAGAGGTGGAAGCAACATCCCCCTGCTCAGCCTTCTCACCACACATGCTGAGTTTCCACATCCCCAAACTCCCACGAGTACATGCAAAGCACGTGACTTCCCATAATTAATTGCAATATGAGTTCATCTCATATCAAATGAGAAGACAGGGAGGAAGCACTCTGCTACTCTCTTTAAGAATGTCCTCGTGTTCAGCAGCTGTACTTTGAACTACATTTCCCAGCATTCCTTTTTCTCTACAGTTCAAGGCCCAGGTTAACTAGACACTTTTGGCCTATGATTTAGCAATAAAAGTAAAAAGTGGACATAGTTTTGATGCTGGCTGCTCACTGATCTGTTGTCCTGCCCACGTGCCCAGCCTCTCAGGTTCCTGTCAGATCTCCTCAGTGCCTTTGACCCTGGGCTGAGAGCCACTCCATGGCCCTCTCATATGGAGCAGCTGTGTGGGAATGGACACCACTGTTCCTGTGGGCCACCCACAGTGAGGAGCTAGAACCAATGAGAGTCAAGACAAGCTAAAAGTTTATCCTTGAAGGTCCCAACCATGCTTGTAGGTCTCAGGTCATCCCAAAGGTTCATTTTTTTTTTCTCTTTGCTTTTCTTCACTCCCTATGTTCTTTCCCCAACAAGTCTAGAAGGCCCTTAGTAAACTACCCCCAACAACAGATGTGGAGAAGCCTCATGGGCTGTCTCCACAGGCCCCCAAAGCAGGGCATCCAAACCTGCGGTAGGCCCCTCTCTCTCTCCCACAAATGAAGGCTGCCCGCAGCTCTGCCTTCCGAGGTCCCACCCCACTTGCAGCTGTAGAACAGGGCAACATGGTAACACCAACAAAGTCTGTATTTTCTCAAAATTCTTTGCAAGTCCCTGCTATGTGATCTAGCACCTCTCTTGAAAATGTCACTGCATGTGACAGTTACTATTTATTTCAGCATTTTGCACGGTTACAGAAATCCGGAGAAAGGAAGAATTCTGTTTACATGCTGCATGTGACAGTGAATAGGCTATAGGTTGCAGAGAACGATAAAATGTAACAATAGGTAGGTATATAGCCAGATGACAGACAGGTAATTAAATGTATGTGGATAGATGATCGATAGCACATACATACATAGATGATAGATACATAGACAGATAGATAGATAGATAGATAGATAGATAGATAGATAGATAGATAGATGACAGATAGATATGACTTTATTTAGATAGACTAATAAATGGCAGACATATAATCATAGACAACACATGGCAGATGGATTGGTTTATATATGCATACTTTCAAAATAAATGTAACAGGTCTCCATCATACTTCCTGACAGCTAAAACAATCAGGCGGTCAACTAAGTAGTGGGTAATAATGAGATCCTTGCAATTACAAACCTCTACAATGGGGGGGTAGTGCAGCCCTGCCAGGCCACAGAGGACGATGATGCAGCCAGTCCTGATGAGACCTGATAGGCTAGGGTCAGAGAGAAGGGGAGGACCTCCCTGATCAGGGGATTAGAGAAGGGAAGTGGGGAGGAGGGGGGGTGGGACTGGGAGGAGACAAGGGAGGGAGCTACAGCAGGGATACAAAGTGAATAAATTGAAAACAAACGAACAAATAAATAAAAGCCTTTACAACTCAGACTTCATTAACACAGTACACGATGTTACATGTGTACTGATGTTTCTACTCATCTTCCTATTTTCCTGAATGATGTTGTCAGAAACGTTGCGACTAAATTTTTTAATATTTTTTAATTTTAAACACAGATACTGAGAAGTACCTGAGCTATTTTCTTACTATTATTTAGGTATGTTACTAGTCAACCTCTTATCACTGTGACCAAGTGCCTGTCATGGACAACCTAAGGGGGTAAAGCACTTTGAGACAGCTCAAGTCTGTGGTGATCTGGGTGCGCTGTGTCAGGCCTGAGACAAGGCAGAGCAGTTACCGTGAGGAGCACAGAGCACAGCAGCACACACCACAGGGGCCAGGAAGTACAGGGGAAAGGAGAGGACTCTACGCGCAAAGTTACAGACCCGCTGACCTAATTCCTCCAACCACGCCTCCCTCCTCATGCTCATTATCTCTCGGTAATGCCCTTAAATTCTGACTCTATTAGCTGGTTAAGCCATTAAAGACTTCAAGGCCCTCTTGTTCCCAATACCTTTCAACGTTAGGTTAGATCCACTAGCTGAGGGGGCATTTTCTAGTCAAACTGTTACAGGTATCTTAGTTTCAAGAATCATGTTTAACGTGGATGTGTTACTTTGAGGTGGGAGGATTATGAATGCGAGATTACCCTGAGCTAACTAACAAGTTTGAGACCAGCCTCAACTGCCTAGGAAGACTCGGTCTCAAAAGTAAAAATGTAAAAAGAAAAGTTCATGTTTAAAAAACATAAGTAAAACTTATAGGTTATAAAAATAGTTGTATCTGAGGTGATTCTTTTCAATTTCATATATAGATAATAGTATACTTTAAATAAATAAGATTATTGTGAGATGAGTATATGGAATAGTTTCTGTTTGGGAAATTGAGTGAAATGCTAAGGCTTGTCTTGACAAAAGCATATGTTCAGAATAAGTACATTTTTCATGCTGTGCTTTATACACAGAATACCAATTTTTGCCTAATAGGCTTGATTCACACAAGGTTAAATAGTATTCAGACTGATTGCTCTACCTCAAAAATCCTCCGTGATTTTTGTAGACATGCTCAAAAGTTACCAGAAGAGGTATGGCCTGGTTGGCTTTCTGTTGATGCAATAAACAGCATGATCATAACAACATAGGTCTATTTTAGCTTATACTTCTGAGTCATGTGATCCATCAGTAAGGGCAGAGCTGAAGCAGAAACCATAGAGGAAGACCGCTTTCCAGTTTTCTCATTGGCTCACGTTCAGTTATCTTCTATAGCCCAGGCCCACCTGCCTAAGGATGGCACCACCTGTGATGGGCTGGGTCCTCCTTCATCAATCAACAATCAAGACAAAATCTCTCACAGGAAAGGAAAAGGGAAAAAGGAAAGTGGAAAAAGAAAAAGTGAATGGAAAGGAGAACAGAAAGGAACTTAAGAAATAGCACTGTCTCTATTTGATGATAACATAATCTTCCTTTCTCACGCTAAAGATTACATACACATAACTATGGGCTAATATTACTAAGTGAACTCAGTAAATTTGCAAGTTAGAATTTTAAAAACAGTGCCATTTATGACAGCAACAAAAACGTAGGAGGTATAAGTTCTATAGATTAAAAACAGTACAACAAAAAATTTGGAGAAAATGAAAATGAGTGAAAAGACAGCCCATGTTCATGAACTAGAAGAACTAACATCATAAAAATGTTTATACTACCCAAAGCAATCTACAGACCGAAAGCAAGCCCTCTCAAAATGCAAATGTCATGATACAGAGAAACAAAAAGAATACTTAAATGCATATATGACCATAGAAGACCCCAAGCAGTCAAAGCAAACAAGCAAAAAGAACAAAACTGAAGAACTATACTTCCTGCTTTCAAAACATCTTACAGAGATATTAGAGCAAAATATCATGGTATACACATAGAACAAACCAGTTAGCTAGTAAAACAGAGTAGAGAGCACAGAAAGAAACTCCTTGTTTTACAGTCAATTGATCTTGGGCAAAGTCAACGAGAACAGATAACAGAAAAGTCCAGTTTCTTTCATGAAATGTTGTGGGGAAAACGGATATGCATATGCACGTGAATGGAATTAACCCTTGTCTCACAAAATCTTCACAAATTAGCCCAAAGCAGCGTGAAATTGTAAATGTAAAATCGGAAACTCTAAAACTACCAGAAGAAAACACAAAGTAATGTATCCATGTTATTGGTCTGGGCAACAGAACTATAACCACAAAAGCAAGAGAAACAAGATCAACACTAGACAGATAGGCTAGCATCTATGCAGTAAAGAGAAACATGAAACAAAGAGACTGCTGCAGAACGGAAGAAAATGTTTGAAACCACATATGCGGCAAGGGTTAGATAGTCAGTGTATAAGAGGGATGCAAACAGTCAACAACAAGAAAACAAATATCCTGATTTAAAAGATGGGTAAAGAAAGCTAGAGAAATGGGTCAGGGGTTAAAACAAACATGGCTCCTGCAGGGAACCCAGGTTTGATTGCCAGCACCCACATGGTGGCTCACAGCCCTCTGGATCTCCAGCTCCAGAGCAGCTGCCACCCTCTTCTGACCTCTGTTGGCAGTAAGTATGCATGTGGCACACATACACACATGCAGGCAAAACACTCACACATAAAGAATGAAGTGAATAACCCTAATTAAACACTGTTAAATGTTAAAGAAGATGAATAGGTATTTCTCAAAAGAAGAGATAGAAATGACCAACAGAGACATGAGGAAGTGCTTTGTAACTGTAATCACAAGGGAAATTCAAATTAAATCCATAGTAAGATAATAGTTCAGACCTTTTTAAATGGCTTCTATGGGAGAAGAAAAGATACAGCTATAGTGAGCATACAAGGCAAAGGCAGTTGCTGGTTAAGTATGCAAATTAGCACGGCCAAAGGGCAAATTATGAATTTGATGGAAATCATCCTGGGGAAGGACTATAATGATGGGAAGACAAGCCGGATGCCATCTCACTGTACGAAATCTACAGAAGCTGAACTCACAGAAGCAGACAGTTAGAATGATGGCAGCCACGGGCTGGAAGGTGAGGAAGAAGAAAATGGGGACTTCTTGATTCAAGGAAACAAGGTCATGAGACCCACTACAAAGTAAGGCGACTACAGTTAATAACAACATGGTGTAACTTTTAAAATAACAAAAGAAAACATGAACCATCTGAGCACAAAAAATGATAAGGCGATAGGCAGGAGCTTCACTTAATACCACCATACTGTCACACTCTGTATGAACATATATGTGTGTGTATACATATGTATATATACACCTACATATAGACATGTGTATGTATGTGTACACTATGCAAGTATATGTGTATATCTACATATATGTGGATAACATGTGAATACATATTAGAATACACTGTATCCCATAAAGCTGCAGTCATGACGTGTAAATCAGAAGTATTACTAATATTAAAGTACAAAGAAAAACACATAGTTAGGGATGTGTAGTTGAAGTTGTCATAGGGGGATTCCTCAAAAGCTAGAAATCAAAAAGTTAAAGATGTCTATGCTAAGGCAATTGTTATTTCAACAACACCAACAGGCCTGTTTTTAATTTCTCACAGGGACAGACAAGGAGACCTTAGACACCAGTAAGAATTTGAGTTAGAGCTGAGACCCTGGCTAAGGCCCTTAACTCTCAATGGCTACGTTCTCAAGTGTGAGGAGGAGCTTCAATCCATCCACTGACCCAGAGGAGAGTCAAGGTATCTTTTTTAAAGTATTGACTAAGATGTAGGTAGAATAGATTGCTTTTACAGTTTGCATCCATGGCCTTCCCCTTGCAAACATGAAAACACAAACATATAAACAACACACACATACACACACACACAAATGAAAAAAGGAACAAAATGGAACATAAATGTCCTAGAACATCAGAGAAATGATTGCACCTAAAACATCCCAAGCTATGAGTCAGAGATCATCATTACACAGAAAATCTGCAAGATTAATGCTTGATACTAAAATGAAATAGTGCACACACACACACGTTGGCAATAATCAAAGCAATATCAGAATGTGGTACACAATCGCCAATGACACTGAGGCAGAGGAAAGGAGTTGAACTAAGATAACCAACAAAATAGAAAATGTTAAGGCTGAAGTGAAGACAGGCGTGCAAAGAAGCAGAAAAAGTATATTTCACAGGAAATATATCTATGCCAGGTTAAAAACAGATTCAAATTCGCTCTTTTGATGTGTACGGCAGACATCACAGGTGCACACGCCTGTACACGTACCAGTGTGAACACCCGTATGTGCACGCCAACGGCCGGAGGGGGACAGTGGAGGCTTCTCTCACTCTCCACCTTGTTTTTTGAGACAGGGTCTCTCACTCACCCAGACGTGCACTGTTTCAGTGAGGGCCGTAAGCAAGCTCCTGGGATCTGCATCTCCTAGTTCTGGGGTTGCAGTCATATACTGCCATGCCCAATTTAAAAAGCAATTCCCCAAACTGCTTTTTTAAAATCAAAAACAGGTTGTACTGCTTTTGTAATAAATTTATTTAAAATGTACAGTCACACAGATACTCCAAATAAAAGAATCAAGAAGATATAAACCCCCAAATGAAAACCAAATAAAGGTAGCCCTTGGTACATGTTAGGAGACAAAGCAAACTTAAAAAAAAATGCTGAAGCAAGGGAGATGTTGAGTGCTCGGTGACAAAAGAAAAGCCCATCTGGAAGGCATTATCATGTAAAACGTACATTTATTTAATAAAGTAGCCTCAAGATATATAAAAATTGTTGGAACTACAAGGACAAATGGACTAATTCAAAAATGTTATGCAAGATTCTAGCTCACAACTATGAGCATTTGGAGAATTAAGTAGATTCTTAAAAAATTAGAAAAGACGTCAAAGATTGCTATAGAAGAATGCAAAACAGCAACCCGTTACAGAGATGGGGAGATGTGTATTGACACATCATGACTTCTCCAATTAGGAAATGCACACAGTTTCGAATGTGCAGAAACCACTTCTTCAAGCATTCGGAGACGTGGGCAGCATGACCGGGACACAGCGCAGAAGGATGTGAAAGCTCTCCGCTGACTCTCGACAGCAGCTGTGGGGCTTCTATTAGCGCATCACGTTCTGTTCAAGACCAAAACGCCTAATCAGAGACGAGGAATGAAGGGCACTGAAGAGGCTCGGCAAAGGGAAAAGGGTACTTGAGAGCTGATGCAGGCACTCCTCCAAATCAAGCCAGCGCCCGTGTGTTCCTATAGGGTATGTTGTTGGTTTTCTAATGGGTTAGCGTGAGAATTTGTCTACACTTTAGGTCAAGGCCACACACTATGGGATGAGTGCCCTCAAGGGCACCCTTCACTAAAGTAGGCACCAAAGAAGGGGACAAGAATTGGCAGAAAGCACACAGAATCCAAGAAACTGTAGCTGGATTCACAGTGTCCTTGGGAGCAGAGACATTCTACACTTCTCATGGAGGTCACACAGCCTTTCATCTATTTTCCTGGCACACCTGTTCCATTCTCTTCCCGCAGCCCAGCTTTGTCCCACACCTCCAGATCATCATTCCACTTGATCTGCATGATGGCTGCAACCTCTAATTGTCATCATTTTGGAATTGCTGGAAAAGAGCCAATCCACACAAAACACAAACCCCTCAAGAGCTTGCAGCCATGATCCCCAAACCTCACCCGCCAGGTCTGGGAGAAGTGGCAGAATCTAGTCCTTTCACGGCCATTTCTTGTGGAGGGAAAAAACAAAACAGAACGAACAAACAAACAAAAACAGAACCATGAGGAAAACCCCTCCCCATACTCTGGGCAACACAAATGACTCTACTCCGTTTCTAAGTAGAAAATAAAAATGGAATTTCCAAGAAGGGCAAGACATGAGGGTTGGCCAGTCAGAAGTATTTACTGGAGGAATTATGATCACTCTGATATTCAGTCAGCAAGCACTGATTATGTCACAAGACAGAAAGTAACACAGAGGAGGAGTCAGAACAGGAAGCACCTTGTGAAAAAGCTTCTTCTACTGCACAAAACACAAAGATCCATGTTGCTGGAAGCTGTGAGCACATTGAAGAGAGATTGCCATCCTTGAGGGACCCACCCCTCGCTTGCAGGATGCTTAGGGCTTTGGCCTTAGCTTTCTCGTTACCGCTGGGAACATTTCCTCTTAGAAAATGACTTGCACGAAAAAAGCTAGAAATCTGTATTCCCCTGTGTTTATTTTTAACAAGTTTACAAACCATCCAGTCAACGTGGACCTGTGTAAAATGGAGACTGTGGCTTAGCAACACACGCTGTCAGAAAGAGGCAGTCAGGAGGCCTGCAGCGTGCCACACTCTTACTGCCAGAGCAATCTGTCCCACACACCGCCGCTGCTGGATTTGGACAGTGCTCTCCACTCTGCCTACACTGAAAACTTCACAGACGTATTTGTCCCGATTTACTACCTTTCTACAATGAATAAAATACTACTTCCTGATGAAAAAAAAGCAAGGGAACGGTAAGAGCTTATTTTACTGCGCAGACTCAGTGAAGAAGGGATTCCTGCATTCCTTGCAGCTCCCAGTGTCCTGTGAGGAACTGAAAACTCATAGCCCAACAGAACTCCCCAGGCACAATCCCAGTCCACCTGCTTTTAATTAGCCCTGTCCGTGGCCATGAGTTATTTTTTTAAGGTCAAAGTCAGAAAAACAAATCCAGCAGAAAATTCAAGTCAAATTATCTTTTCCTTGAAAAGATGGGAGGGTTTTGGGGCCAGTCCTGTGGTGGGACCAAGAGATGACAGCTTTAGAACCCTTGTCCCTTCTCCCACAGGGAAGTGATTTTGTTTCGTGGTATCTCTACACTACACACAGCTGACCGAAGCACAGCTTTCTGGGCCATGGATTGTTGGGCCAAGACAGAGTCCACGTGGCTTGTTTGCAAACTGGGTGTCTTTGACTGGGTGGGAGAGGTTAGGCATTCCCTTGGGAAGGAGTGCTGGAGGCCCCATGCATATCCACTGGGGCCATGGGGACTCAGCCAGCCATAGAGGGAAATCTGATCTCACTCGGCCCTCTGAAATCCTTCCAGAAGCTTCCCTAAAAAAAAATCAGCAGAAGGGCTGCTTTCCGGCATGGCTACCCCCTAGCTAATCCTGCCTGGAGACCCTGAAGTCAGCCATGGAAAACCTCAGAGGCAGAACTTGGCTGATGTGCTACCTGCCTTTCTAGAAGAAATATCCTCTTCAGGTTGGTGAATTTGATTGTGGCATCTTTCTATTGTTCTGCCCCTGGAGTTTGTCATCCTAAGGCCTCTTTCCCCATGATGCAAAAGGATCAAACTCAATAAAGCATTCCTCAAATCGAGGCCCACTGACGTTTGTAACTTATTTTCTTCTAGGAATAGTTAATGTATGTCTTGCCAATCACCTTTCATGCACAGGAATCTGACACAAGTTCCTAAGGACTCGTTCCCACTGTGGTTCCAGGGACTGTTAGCCATGGAGCCTGTTTCCCCATCCATAGTGCAAGATGTTCACACCACACCTCCTGATCTAAAGCTTAAATGAGAAAATATACCTATCTGGCATACTTCAATTACAATTATTTCAACCGAGGAAGCATGGACATATGCTAAAACTGGTAGGTGACAGTGAGATGAGAAACAGAATCTTCTCAGGGTCCCCTGGGAGATGTCCACCAGACTGGAATACATAAAACACTGGCTTAAAAAGACAAAATGAGTTAGAGTACACATATTGCTCTTGTAGAGGACCTGTGCTTGATTCCCAGCACCCATCTTAGGAGGATCATAATCACCTGTAACTGCAGTCCATGAAATCCTAACTCCCCTAAACCTTGAGGGCACCTGAATGCATATGCAAACACACATACACACACAAATAATAAACATAGGGGTTGGGGAGATAGTTTCATAGTTAAGAGCACTTGTCCCCTTGTAGAAGACTAATCCTCACATGGCAGTTTACAACCAACTGTAATTCCAGTTCTGAGGGACCTGACACCCTCACCTGGCCTCTAAGGGCACTGTCCACAGGTGATACGCTCTTACTCACTGTTCTATTGCTGTGAAGAGACACCATAACTGAGGCCATTCTTACAAAGGAAAGCACATAATAGGGGCTGGATTAAAGTTTCAGAGTTTAGTCCATTATCACGGTGGGAAGCATGGTGGCACGCAGGCAGACATAATCCTGAAGCAGTAGCTGAGAGCTTTGCATACTGATCCATAGGCAGAGAGAGAGCGTCTGAACTTGGCATGGGCTTTTGCTACCTCAAAGCTCATCCCCAGAGACAAACTTCTTCCAACAAGGCCACACCCCCTAACCCTTCTAACCCTTTCAAATAGAGCCACTCACTGGTAACTAAGCATTCAACTATTGGAGCCTGTGTGGTACATTCTTATTTAAACCACCACATGCACATTCATACATGCAGATAAAAACTCATATACATAAACTAAAAATAAATATTTTAGGTAATCAAATAATTTATAAAATTTGAAGCACAAAACAAACAAAAATATGTGGACTTCTGAAATATTTCAGAAAATGCATATGTGTGAGCTTGGGTGATTCAATGATGCTAAGCATGTGAATTCCATAGAGAAAGGTTCAGCATCCGGCAGGTTTTATATGAGGCCAGGCCTCTACAGAGGGCGTTCTATGACGGTATGAGAAAGAACACTGCCTAAACAATCACCTACAGACTCCTCCAGTCAGCTGCTGGGATCTCATTGTTAGAGGTCTATCATCTTTTGATTAGATTTTATTTCTTCTCTAAATTCACTGACTTTTATCCAACATTCAGAGTTTGGTATTTAAATAGGCCCATCAGGCCTCTACTGAGACCAGACACCTATGATAAGAGAAAGAAATCAACAGAAGAGTGTGAAATGTAAAGACAATGTATTACTCTAAGGATAATAACTCTAAACAGGTAGACACCAAGGTAAACAATGTTCTGCTCACTGTGCATTTATTCTGTTCTCAAAAGATTGCATGTAAAGAGAAGGTTACCAATAGAGAAACTAGAATTAGACTGGCAGCATCTGTCTTGGTGGCAATACTGAATCCAAGAAGATGATGGAGTGTTTTTAACATAGAAAGAAGAAAGCCTTGAACCTGTGTTATATTTAGCTGAGTAGCCATTCAAATGTAGAGGTATAATAAAAACATTCTTGGGGAGATGCCTCAAAGCCTGCTGCAGAATGGTCCACATTGAAAACATCTTTGGAGTTAAAAAAAAAAAAAAAAACTCAAATATAAAAATAAAGCCAAGAAAAGCTTAAAAAGTATAGAGAGCAAGGAATCAGATATCATTATTGTCTCAACTTTTGGGAAAAAATAGATAAAGGTAAGAAGATATATTGACAAAAAATAATTCTAAATATTTCTTTAAAAGTTTCTTAGAATAAGAATATTGAAACTGATTGGCTTTAGTATAATAAGGACGAATGAATAAGTGAAAAGCAAACACCAAGGGGAATAAAAGTAGAAATGATTAATGTCACAGAAGAAACTTCAATCCATTCCACAAAGAACAAGGAAATAAAAATATAGGAACATAATGGGACACTCAGCAAAAGTAGCTCTTGCATAATCATAGCGAATATCAAAATTCCAAGGTGTAATAAAATGACCTCTCCTGTGGAATCCCCTGATGTGGGTGCTGGGAACCAAACTCAGATCCTCTGCAAAAGCAGCAAGCACTCTGAACCCCTGAGCCATCCCTCCAGCCCCCTATTTTCTTTCTTTTGTAGTTCCTGTCTGTTGCCATGATTTTCACTTCTGAGAGAATTCTCTTACCTGAATGACCTCTTCCCCTCTTTAAAGAAGAAATAGACACTTATTTTTAAGTTTTGGATGCAATATCTCTGAACATTTGAATAATATATCTCCAGAAGTTTCTTCTCCCGGTATTTTCCCACCATGAGTGCTGCCTCTGATTTATTTTGGTCTCCAACCCCTGCCGCAGAAATTTTCTGTCCCGGTCCTCTTAGCTGCCTGGGTCAGGCTAGTCAGCCTGGAGCTTCACTCCGGGGTGATCTAGTTATATGAGGATCTGAGGTTCTGCAAGCAGAGCAGAGCCTCCCTTCTTGAGCTGTTTATGGTATCTACAGATGCTTGCTGCTTCTCCACTTTCACACTATTTTAGACTGAAATTTCACCAAATGGCAAGTGAACATGGACTTCTAGCCTTTTCTCCCAAAGTCAACACCAAAGTAACCAGAAGGAACTAAACAAAAAACGACATCAGAACTACAAAGTAAGCCATAGAAAGAGGCTTGTGTACTCTGCTTATGGTGTGCAGAGCTCGCGGGCTGGACTAGAGGAGAGCTGGGAACCTTACTGAGGAGACAGAATGAATGCCTCTTTTTTTTCCCTGTGACCCTGGGACAGTCATTGGCTGGAAAGTAGTGTAGTAGGATACACTAGTGTAGTAGTTTTAGTAGGACACACCCTGAACTCTACAGGAATGGAGGATTTGATGACCCCGATTGGACAAACCTCAAGCATTTACCCTGAGACTTTTGTTACCTCCACACCTTCAGGACAAGGACATTACAACCCAGAAGGTGGTTTGTTTTTTTTTGTTTTGTTTTGTTTTGTTTTGTTTTTTCCAACTTCAGTGCAAGTTAGCATCAGCAAGGCAATCTATCCCAAGCCTCCCCAGACCAACGAACCAACTGGAATCTCCGGCTATGAAACCAATGCTTTCCCACAGCTAACACTTTGCTGTGTGGCTCTATGAGAGATAACTGGTGTTCAGAAGTAAAGTGCTAATCCTGAGGAGTTCCCAGAGCGATGATGTGATTTGCTCTCTGTGGGTCTATCTTCTGTGGCTAGGCTTCATATATTCTGACTGTGGCTTATTTTGGCCTCTGCCACCACCTCCCTGGCCTTTCTATAAATTACTGCACAGTATTTCCAAAGTATACACACCTAGAAGTAGGAAAGGTATATCAAGACAATGGAAAGGCTGAAGAATAGACTGTCTCAAACAACAGAAGCAAAACCCAGACCATATTGGGCCACACACGATCTTCTGAAGTAGGCTTTTTTAAAAAATATGGACCAAAAATGTAAAATAAAGGATATTTGTAGAAGGAGTGAGGAGGGGAAAGATGAGAGAGAAAAACTATCACAGAACAAATAGAGAAAAGTAAAATAGAAGACAAAGCCCTCAAGTAAGTCCTCAATATAAGGTTTACTGATTTTTAACAAAGGCACCAAAATTATCCCATGAGGGAAGTACACACAGCTGGAAAAATATCCACATGCAGCAGAATAAAACTGGACCCTTATCTACCACAATATTCAAAGACTATTCAAATAGATCAAAGACCTGAACATAAGAACTTTATAAACTCTTAAAAGAAAACAGGGAACATCTTTTCAATGTGGATATGGATACAGTCATGATTTATTGTCTATGACATAAAAAAACAAGCAAATAAAGAAAAGATTGTAAAAATTTTAAACTTTTGTGCACCAACAGGCACTATCATCAAAGAAAAATGGCGTCCTACAGAGTGGGAGAGATGATTTGTAAGCAGGGCATCTGCTAAGGGATCAGCAACCCTCCGTGGAAGAGGTTTTCCATCCTATTTCATTGCTCCAGATATATAATCTGTTAAAATGTGGAGTCAGCCAACAAAGAAAAGTAAAAGCAACTCAAATCAAGAGTGGGAAAAGGACTAGAGTAGTAATTTCTCTAAAGAAGATAAACAAATGGCCACAAAGCTCATGGAACAGGCTTAGTCAGTAGGGCGACACAAGCAAACCTGCAGCTTCACATACTTTAGACTAGCTACTGCTGAGAAGATGGCAGGTAAGAAGCTCTGGTGAAGATACGAAGAGAAGATAACACTCATGCTTGGAAGATGGGAATATAAAAAGATGTCGCTGCTATGTATAAAACAGTCCGATATATTCTTAAAACTTGATCACAGTTTTACCTCATAAACCGCAAATTCAATTCTTGGTGTCTGCCCCGAAGCACTGGAGACAAGGATTCAAATAGATACTCATGTGCTGGTGTTCGTAGTATCTTTGTCCAGAAGAGCCAACAGATGGGAGTGGCCCAAAGGTCCACCCACAAATCAGTGGATACACAAAACGTGGTATGCGTATATCTAAAGGAGTATTATTCAGCCCTAAAAAGAATGACGGTGAGTAAGAAGGCTCAGCAAGTAAAGGCCCTTGTTGCCAAATCTAGTGACCTGAGTTAGGTTTCCAGAACCAAGGTGATGGAAGACTATTGCAAGTTGTCCTCTGATGTCCACATACACACTATGGCACATACATTATTATGCATACACATACTAGATAGATAGATAGATAGATAGATAGATAGATAGATAGATAGATAGAGAAAATTAATTCATAATACATGGTACAATGTAAACCTTGAAAACAGGATACAATGCAAAATACACCAGGCTCACAAGGACAAATTGCACAGTGTTCCCATTCTAAAGCATCTAAAGTAAGCAAATTCACACAAAGAGCAGAATGAGTCTAGCAGGAGCTGCATGGAATCATTGCTTCCTGCATGAAGAGTTTTTCTGTTTGGGATGTGAAAGGTTCTGAAAACAGGGTGGTAATGATGGCACAACAGGGTTGATGTCACAGAGTTTACACCATAAAAAAAAATTAAAATGGACGAATTTTATGTTACGTGTATTTTGCCACAATAAAAATCAGTCAGTCAATAAAATGACAAATGTAGAAATGAAAAGTTAGTAAAAACTTGGCAAATAAGAACAAAGAAATCTCCAAGGAAACAAAGCAGAGAGAGAGAAAGGAATGCTGAAAGAAAAAATTTTAAGATGAGACATGGCAAAGAAGGTTACTATTTATATTAATCATTGCTTTCCTGAAAGCTTGAGTCAAAGGTTATAAACATGTTTTGATGTATATGCATACGCACATACACACATATGAAAGGAGGTTTAGTGAGAGAACAAGTTCTTGAGACTATAAAGCCACAAGATGCCATCCTCAGGCTGGTGACCCAGGAAGGCCAGTGGTGGGATTCAGGCTGACCCCAAGGTCCTGAGAACCTACAGGCTGGTCACCTGCCTTCCAGTCCAGGGTTGGCAAAGATGGGTATCCCACCTTAAGAAAGAAAGAAGTTGGCTTTCCTCCACCTCTTTTTTCTCCTCCAGCCCTAGACAGATGTAATGATCCACCGGCTCTTTGTATAAACCCAAATACCAAATTCTCTGGAGACCCCTCACTGACAAGTAATGCAAACGATGTCTTACCAGCTATCTGGATCTCACTTAGCCTAGTCAACTTGAAACATATAATTAGAATTTCAGGGGGCAGCATGTGGGTGGGTTCCTGATCAAACCATTCAAGCAACTTCCTTGAGCTGAAGGAAGTAAATTTCCTTATCAGAACATCCTACCAAATGTCCAGCATACTGCCTATGTACGGGCTCACTCCAAGGCTATCCAGAAATCATGAAGCAAGGGGCCCAGAGAACTGAGAGACCACAGTCAAAATGTGCTCAAAATGACCAGGAGTCCTTGGAGGGATGTGGACAATGGGAAACAGCTAAGCAGGCAGGGCAAGGTGGAGTGATGGACAAGGGATCCCAGCCTCCATGCCTGGATAAACACCACCATTCTAGCCTGCTGGTGTGAAGGAAGGAAATCGTAAGACCACTCTAAGAGTCGTGGGGATTTTCAGTATCCTGCCCCGACTTATCCTGCACATGGGTGTGCATTTGCTAACACAGACGTCAGGGACGCTGAGTGCATGCAGGTTGCTGAGCCAAACGCAACGTGTGGGTTTCTGGAAGTAGCAAGCAGCCTCTATCCTGACAGTACCCAGGAGCTGTTGAGGAAGAGAGACACTCTGTAGTAACTGAAGAGAATAAGCCAGAGCTGTGAGGATGGTGGACAGCCACTCCGGAAGCAATCTGTCTCGCATCTGGTTATGAGAAACAGCCTTGAATTGCTGGTGCCTGCCATGCTAGGGACCGACTGACTCTCAGAAAAGAAGCCAGCTGCACTGCAGGAAGCTCTCTCACCAGTCGCCTGCCATGGATGAAGCTCTGCTCTCTATTGTTCCTGGATGCTGTTTCAAGATATTTCATAAACTGGTGGCGGAGGGTTGTCTCCCCATACCTTCCAGGCAGGGACCCACACATCTTCCTCCTTGACAATCCTCAAGTGCCCCGGGTGCAACAGACTTTAGGAATGTCTTAGAATCTGGGCAGACAGTTCGAAACCTCGGTGCGACCCGGGCATTGTCACCACAGACCGGGCTGCCTTGTTGTAAGCTCAATTATCATCTGTCAGCTCAGTTCTCATCCCACTGCAGTTAAAAATGAAAAGCTTGTAGATAACTAATGAGCCACGCTGCTCTGTTGGGCCAGATTCTGCATTTTTAAGTGTCCTTCTTCAACAAACACAGGATAGGCAGACCCTCACTGGCGTCATTGTTCCTGACTCCATGGTAATTAATGGGAAATTTTCAAATTGTCTGAATCTCTATTTAAGTGATTTATATAATGGACCTTCAGAGTTGCTGTTACAATCTATCACATCCATAATGAAAGAACTTAGGTGTGTTTATTGCCAAGTTACAGAGAAAATGGCAGACTGGTGATGATAACAACTTTTTTTTTACCTCTTGGTTGCCTCACGGTTCTAACAATCTGTGTTTAGAATGACAGGACAGAACTTCTTGCATGAGGGAAGGGTATGTGGTTTGTGCTGTTTTGTCTTCCCCAGGGCACGGGCTGGTCGCTCATGATTTATGGTAGTGTCTTATTGCAAATTGCTGTAAGGAAAACCATTGCTTATCCATGAGGAAGGGGACATTTACTCATAAACGTTCAGGAATGAGACAGTGTGTGCACAGGAATGATAGAAGCTGTTTGGCTTTCTTCTCCCCCATTTTCTTAAAACAAAAGGATGCTTTAAGAATTGAGGCTTAGGAGAATGGCTCAAGAAGAGGGGGGTCATCCTAGCTAGTCCACGTGCTTAGTATGTGCCAAGTAAAGACACCAAGGGGGGAAGCACGATTCATCCCACCTCTGCGTCCACGCTATAGACATCTGTCAGAGGAGAGCAGAGTTCTTAGAGAAACAGAACGTTTCTGTAGTCGTTCAGTTTCCTATGCCCTAAGCCTGTTGGGTATGTGGTCTAGCAAATGATAGTTTCTCAAAAACATAGATTTTTAACCTAAGACGCTAAGTCATATATATTTGAAAATGACACCGGTGTTCAATAAATTTGTATTTGAAGAATACATGACAAAGAAAAGCCTTTGCAATTAGAAAACTGTTGTCATATAATTTCCAGTCTCAAGAACATTATCATTTTGCTTTTTAGTATTCTAGTTATCTTTCATACCTCTTAAATATTATAAATGTACAGAGTGTTGTCCAGAATATTTTGAAAAAAAAAACTTAAAGGAATAACTTTTTAAAATATACAATGCCGTGACTCACAAAAAAAAATCTCCATGAATGGTCCTTGGTTTGAGTATCAGTCTCAGAAAAGACCCTGTGCTCAGTTTTTGGTTCTGTTGCTCCCTTTGTGGAGCTCCTGTCCCCTCCAGGTCTTTCTATCTCTCCCTTCTTTCATAAGATTCCCTGCACTCTGCCCAAAGTTTGGCTATGAGTCTCAGCATCTGCTTTGATACCCCGCATGGTAAAAGCCCTTCAGAGGCCCTCTGTGGTAGGCTCCTGTCCTGTTCCCTGTTTTCTCCCTCTTCTAATATCAATCTTCTTTGCCTTTCTGATTGGGAATTAAGCATCTTAGCCAGAGTCCTTCTTGATTTTTCTTTAGGTGTACAGATTTTAGAAACCCTGCATAGACGTAGCCCATGGCAGTTCAATGTCCACGTGGGTTCCATAGTAATGGGAACAGGGACTGTCTCTGATATGAACTGATTGGCCAGCTCTCTGATCACCTTCCCCTGAGGGAGATACAGCCTTACCAGGCCACAAAGAAAGACAATGCAGCCACTTCTGATGAGACCTGATAGACTAGGATGAGAAGAAGACCTCCCCTATTAGTGGATTTGGGGAGGGGCATGGGTGGAGAAGAGGGAGAGAGGGTGGAATTGGGAGGGGAGGAGGAGGGAGCTACAGAGGGATACAAAGTGAATAAGCTGTAATTAATAAAAATAAAAAATTCTCAATTCAAACAAGTCTTATTTATGAAAGTATGGATTTTCTAGATCTATGGGAGATCTTTATGCCAATATTTTTAACTTTTTTTGCATTTAGCATAAGATTTAAAATATATGCTTTTAAAATCAGAGCCAATATTCGATTATATTATATAGAGACCATATGGTACATTCTGCTATGGTATCAATGTGTCCCCTGAAGTGTCCATGCTGGCTGTACTCTACAACACAACAGCATCAGTAGCAGGGGGCCTTACAAGCGTGCTCAGGGAGAGAGGCCTCTGCTCATATTAATAGATCAATGTCAATGCCCTATGGCGAGGGTGACTTTGTCACACAATAGTTTTCCCCCCTCCGTGTACTTTCTGTCTCTCAGGCCTTCACTTGGTTGTCCTCTTTCTCCTGATCTCATTCCTCCCCATCCCACCGTTTAGTGCCTCCTGTCATACGAAGCTGCGCCTCCACTGACGTAACTGGCCCATCTTGGATTTCTCTACTTCTAGAAGTGTGAGACTCTAATTTTTTTTTCTTTTTATTACCCAACCTCTGGGATTCTGTGACAGCAACATGAATTAACTGAGACATTCTCAAAGCATGTTGCAGTAGTTGTTGTTATTTAGTTGTACTGAAGTGTTAAATTTCAATCCCAGCATTTAGGAGGCACAGGTAGGTGAATCTCTGAGTTCTAGGACAGCCAGGGCTACACAGAGAAACCTTGTCTAGGAAAAAAAAATCTTGCTCCTTTTTATTGCTGAGCAATACCCCATGTATATCTTACCTGTTTGCCAGTTGATGGATATTCTGGCTTCTGTGACTAAAGGTACTATGAAATTTTTTTGTCAAGCGTTCATGTGAACATGAATTGCTCTTTAGGATAAATGCCTATGGTATGGCTGGTTCATGTATGAAGTGAATATTAGGTATTCTCACTATTGGTATAATAATGCCTGAGATAAACAAATTAAAAAGCAGTATTCAATTTTGGTCATATTCATGGCAGAGACAGCAGGGCATTGCCACAGAAGGCTGAGTGGCTCCTATTCTTGTTACAGAAACCCTGAGGCAACTCACTCACAACATGGCAGCTGCCCTGGAACCAGAGAGCTCAGACAGCATTTCCTTCAAACATTGCCTGTGTCGGCACCTCCTTCTTGCTTTCAGAATTATTAATCATATTGACTTGTAACTCTTTGACTTACCATGTCTCTCTCCTGCTGTGGTTTGAATATGAAATGTCACTGATAGCTTCAAGTGTTGAAATCTTAGTCCCCAGCTGACAGCACTATTTAGAGAAATACTTGAAACTAAGAGGTAGGTCCCAGCTGGAGGAAGTAGATCCCTGGGTACCCATCTTTGAAGGTTATGCCTGGTCTTCCTCATCATACCTCTGTTCTTCCTGTTCACCCTGACACAAGTACCCTCTGCCATTGTTCCCAGCATTATGAGACTCTGCCGTGTCACAGAAGCTAACGTGAATCAGTGAAGCTAAAGACTATGGCTTCTCCTGAACCATGAGTCAACTCTGTTCTTTCTAATTGTTTATGTCAAGTATTTTGACACAATGACAACAAATCAGATTAGCACATCCCTCCTAAATTTCCCTTCATGTTTCACCCTTTTCCTTCTCAGTGGGCACTCGGGGGATGAGGAAAGCTTTGGCCTTCCATCCCAATCCCTTCAACTGCTTTCAGTTCAGTGTTCCATATAAGGTTTACTTTTTTGCTTTGAAGGCTAAATTTTCCATTTCCAAGATTTCTGAATGACTTCTACTTACATCTGTCTATTACTGGCACAGTTTCCTACTAAATTCACGTTTTTAAATTGTTACTTTATCATACTGAAGGTAGTAAGATATTTATATTAAAGTAAATTTTTGATTCATACATTATTTATAGCCCCCAGGCAAAAATTCTTTGATTTTTATCTGAGTGCTCTCACTGCCTGGGCATTGCCTACCTGAAGTCACTCCGCCACTTCTGTGTGAGCACAGCTCAGGTGTCCTAGAGCAGCACTGTGTCCTGCCGATAGATGGTGGCTGTTACAAGGCAGTTTTGACTGTTTCTTCTTCCCCTTCACCACAGTTTCAATTTCCCCACCTCCCAGAGCGAAGGAGAGTGGTCAGGACATGACCCAGCCAGCATTTCAAGAGGTAAAGGAGATTATGTGTGGCAGCTCCTGGGAGACAGGGGCTGGGATATCTGAAGCTACAAAGGCCGACAAACAGCAAATTCCACAAGGAAGGAACAGGGGAGACGTCTTTGTCAGCACGGCTGAACTGCTAGAACAAACCTCCTGTGTTCTTGTTCCTGGGAGGGATAAGTAAAAATTGTAGCCAAGGAAAGCTACAACTTCTTGCTGCTAAATCTTTCCCAACTGGTAAAAAAGGTTCTTCCCCATCCTCAGTTTGGAAGGTCTGCAGCTGGGAAAAAATGGGCTCACCTTTGCAAATCTTTCCTGTTCCAGACAGCCGGTCATGCAGTCACCTCTGCTTCCCCTCTCTCCGCCATACAGTCACCTCTGTTTTCTCTCCACCACGCCAGCACCTGTTTCCTCTCTCACCATGCCAGCACCTCTGTTTCCTCTCTCCACCAGAGAGAAACAATTTGTTAGCTGCTGAAACCCCCGCTGTGGTTCACTGGAGTCCTCTCAGCTTCTACTCACATGTCTAGAAGCACATTCCCCATCACTGGCAGAAGAATAGAAGCATGGAGTGTGGCTCCTGGCTGTCCAGGACAGCTGAAATGCCAGGCCCAGCCCTTTCTCTCACCAGCGCCATCTCCGCCACCTCCCATCCCCACACTCTGCCATGGGACTACACACACACACACACACACACACACACACACACACTGGGCTAGCTCTGCCTCTTTCCTTTAGCATGGCTGCACAGTGCTGACTTCTGTCTCTAAGTTGTTCCTAATTTCCTCATGTGGAACAAAAGGGAAACTTCTGGAGCTGCTTGTTTTGACTTCTTTTCCAACCCAATCCGATTTTAAATTATTGCATTTGAGCTTCTCACAAGTGGGCTTATTCTTGGAAAGGTCCAGAACCACAAAAGAATATAAAAACCAACAGAAATGCTATTACACCGTGACTGTTAATGTCTGGAGCAATGCTCCCTGGTCTTCTTAATTCTGTTTCATGACACTGTGACACGAATGTAATAGATGGGTTCTGTTGTGCCTTGTTATTGAATGTTCTCTATTGAATCTAGATGGTTCCACAAAGGTGTATACTCGATATAAATATATCCTATGCATCTACCATAGCTTTCCGATTCCCCAATTATGGATCTGTAAATTTGTATCTACTCTACATAATGCTGCATGGTAAATATTTTAAGATTTCCTTAGGAAAAACTCCTAGAAGTGGAATTACTTAGACAATGGATATAAACATTTTAAATACATATACAAACACATATCTGTTGCCAAAGCATTCTCTCGACAAATGTTCGTCCTCACAAACTCTGAGTATAATAATGTTTTAAGCTTGCCAGTTTGATAGACAAAAAAACCTCAGTGCTCATTTAATTTACATTTCTTTGATACTCATAAGTTTGAGCATTTTTCATATGGTAATTAGCCATTTGTCTTTCCTCCCAGTGCATTTTAAATAAGATTGTATTTACTTAGAACTTTTCAGAGACAGTCATTTCACAAATCAAATTAAGATTCCTTTTTATGCCCAGTAAGTCTATAAAGCCTCTGAACGGTTTGTGTTGATATCTGTTTCATAACGGGCATCTCCTTTGCAAGTTGAAACGGCATCGTCAAGTTGTGTCAGGTCCAAGTGCTAATTAGACTCTCTTTAGGTAATTTACATCCATAGATACGGGAGTATAGAGCTATGTATATAAACATGAGTGACCAAGTTATACATGTGACATCTATGTGCATGCTTGTGTCATTGTATATATGTATATATACATAAATAATTCATTATAAGAATAAGTATGTATATACATACATACTTAGTTACAGGTACAAATTATTTTTATCTGGGCACAATTAGATATTTCCATAACCTCTGGTCATATACAAAACCTGCCTTGAAACTGATTAAAAACCATCAACAATACATTGATTTGGAATTTTCCATTTTGTGTTGTTAACCTTGAATTAGACCTTAGCTATAATTTGGAATAAAGAGAATTGCCCTGTGGTTGAATTAATAATCACAGCTTCAGGGAATGAGGAGGAGTGGCACAGTTGGTAAAGGGCTGGCTGAACAGCAAAGCATGAGAACCCCAGTTCAGACCTTCCACAGCTCCACAAAAATCAGGCATGGCAGCACACTTCAGCAACCTCAGAGCTGAACAGGACTGGGTCAGAGACAGGCTGTTTCCCAGTACTCACTAGTCATCCAGGTTAGTGCAATAGACCCTCTCTCAAAAGATAAGACAGAGAATAATCGAAGAAGACATCTAAAATCAGCTTCTGCCCTCCACAGACATGTGCACGCGCTTTCATGCAAATCCATACACGAATATGCATATATACTAAAATGTATTTTACATATATAGTCAAATATGTATATATACATCACACACACAAACCACAGGTTTACACTCTCAGTGGTGGAGTGTTGAAATATGTTTCCAGAAGCTGAAATATTCTGAGGAATTAGTGGGAAATGGCCTGATAGTTGGTAGATTTCAAATTGTGTTGTGAAGAGACAGGTCCTTCTCTGCAGAGAAGAGCAAGAAAGGTCTGGTCTGAGACTATGGAGGAAATTGCAGTGTATAAGAACCAGAAGTGACCAGGGTGGAATTCTGGCTGAGCGTATCTTTGTACATGGTCCTAAATGTCTGCAGGTGGCATAGCTGAAAACAGTCATTCTGGGGCTGGGGAGATGGCTCAGTCAGAGCCTGCTGTGCAAGCATGAAGACCTAAGTTTGAGCCACAGCACCCACATAGAAGTCAGATGTGATGATGTGTGTCTGTAACTCTAGCCCTGGTGTACCGGTAAAAGAGTCCTTGGAGCTCCCTGGCCAACCAGCCGGGCCAAGTAGATAAGCTGCAGGTTCAGTGAGAGACACTGCCTTAAAAAACAAGGAGGAGCGCCTGTCCTCTCCAGGTCTACTATCTCCCCCTTCTTTCCTAAGATTCCCTGCACTCTGCCCAAAGTTTGTTTATGAGTCTCAGTATCTGCTTTTACACAATGCTGGGTAGAGTCTTTCAGAGGCCCTCCATGGTAGGCGCCTGTCCTCTTTCCTGTTTTCTGGAAGGGAAGGAGGACCTCCCCTATCAGTGGACTTGGAAAGAGGAATAGGAGAAGATGAGGAAGGAAGAGTGGGATTGGGAGGGGAGGAGGGGGGCTACAGCTGGGATACAAAGTGAATAAACTGTAATTAATATAAAAATAAAAATCTAATTAAAAAGTAAAAATAAGAAAACAAGGTGGAAATGGTAGAGGGGTGTTCCAGCTTTAACCTCTGACCTCTATACACTGCACATGCACAAATGAACGTGCACACCTACACATGTACACACACAGTCAGTATGCCAACCAGCATATGAGGAGTACTCAGTTCATGTGTGTGCACATGTGAAGGCCAGCAATCAGCATCAGGTGTTGTTCTTCCGGACGCATCCAACTTTTCTTCATGAAACGAGGTCTGACATTGGCTAGACTGACCAGCCAGGGAGCCCAGGATCTGCTTCTCCAGTCCTGGGATTACAAGCGTGCACCACTGCACCCAGATTTTTCAGATGGGTTCTAGAGATCAAACGCATGTTCAAGAGCACGCACTTTCCTGACTGAGCCTTCTTCCAGCCTCTGTCTGATTTTTTTCTTTTCTGTTTTCTTGAGATGGGGTTTCTCTATTCATCCTCAGCTATTCTGGACTGGCTTTATAGACCAGGCTGGCCTCAAACTCACAGAGATCTGTGACTGTGTCTGTGCCTCCCTGAGTGCTGGGATTACAGGCATGCGCCACCGTGGCCATCTTAATTTTTTATTTTCTTATTCCCTCCTTTAATTGGCACATATTAAATTAGATAAGCAAGTACAGCCAGGTGAGGTTCTTTTTTAAAATTTTGATATAGGGGTCTCACTATGTAGCTACTGGCTAGCCTGGAACTCTCTTTGTAGATCAGGCTGGCTTCAACTACTGAGCTCTGCCTGCTTCTGCCTTGTGAGTGCTAGGATTAAAGGTGTTCAGCACACACCTAGGCTGGGCCAAATTTTACACACTCAGTGAAGATGTGGGCATACCAAAAACAAAGATGAAAATTTGACCTGGTATTTCAATGGCTATTTAATCTTCATCATTACAAAAAAAAAAAAAATCAGTGAAAGAACCAAGATCTTTTTGTTTTGCGTGAAAAAAAAAAAAAAAAACTAAATAAATATTCCTTAACACTTTTGTCATATCCTCAGAGCAAGTTACAGATTCTCCCACTGGGTAGGTTTTTATGACTAGGCCAGGCTAAATGGAAGCCTGGAGTGTCTGTCTCCATCAAGCCAACCTTAGCCATTTGTAGTCTTAATTTGTGAATAAAATTTAGTTCAGATACTTTTTAAATAGGAAGGAGTCGTGATAGAGTCACAGAAGGGACTATGCATACAGTATAGGAAATCTCAGTCTTGTAACCTAAGCTGAGTCCTCTCTGCAAGATGACACTGACATAAATGATACTTGTTTCATGTGGTCTGACAGGATAATTATGACAGACATACATGATCAAGTCACACATACAAGACATATAGTTACAAATAATTATACTTAAAACGTATAGTTACAGCTAACTAACCCATATGCTGGTAATATGCATATAAGTAAGATCTATGTGGAGAAGACCTATTGTGTCCCTCGTGGCTTGTTTTTCCTCCATGACTTTGATACTCTTCTTTGAAATAAGAACCAGAGCTCTATCATCGGAGGACCTTGAACATTTATGAACTCTGTGTTCACTCCTGTGCCTCCATTTTCCACTGCAGGCCTTTTCCCTGAAGCTTGAGTCTCTTACCTTATAAGGAGTTGGGGTTGCAGCCAAAAGCACTTAATACTTTCTTTTTTTTTTCTTTTCTTTTCTTTTTTTCTTTCTTTCTTTCCTTCTTTCTTTCTTTCTTTCTTTCTTTTTTTTGTGATTAGCCGATATCTATCATAATGGACCTGCTTCCCACACAAAAGCAAAACCAAAGTATGTAAAAAAGTCAGAAGCGCTAGCAGCCACTCTGAATTTCATCCCTTCCACCTCCACATCCTAGTTGCCAGAGCTGGCTATCTCCTGCTCCGATGCTTAGCTCCTCTGGCTTCCTAAGCACTTTCCCAGTGGTGGGCACTTGTTCTAGGCCCTGTGTGCTTTGAGGCTTGTGTTGGATCCACCTTTCTAGCTTAGCATCCAACCTCCCCGTTTCTTATGATTGTGGGTTTGCCTAGTTCCCTCACGCTGTGGCCACAGATGAGCCCAGATGTTCAGTTTGGTGCATTGTTAGGTGTGGTCTAACCACAGAAAGTGTTAGAAAAGTTCTATGAACACTAAAACAACCCTGGATGGGCTGGAACAGCAAGGTCTGAAGTGGTCACCAGTGAGATGGGCACAACGCTAGGGCTGGGGCAGAAAAACAAGCCTCTGGGTGGCTCAGTGAAGAGGCTGCGCAAAGAGCCAGGAGCCCAAAAATGAACCAAATGTGTATGTATCTTAAACCGAAGATCCAGCCCTAGCCCCAGCAGTGGTCCATGTTAGTCAAAGAAGCTCGCTCAAGGCTGTTCGTGAGCATGTAGGTGGTATTAGATGACACGGCCCAGAAAGAGGCCCAAGAATCTGGGTCCTGCCGGTATTGGGAGCAGGACAAGAATCTGGACCTTGGGACAGAGACTCTGCAAGGGTGTTCAAGGTCATGCTTTGAGCAACAAAAACAGATCAGGTTATGGGTCCCCAGAGACCCCCACACATGAAAAACAGACTGAAGGACTGGTTCAGAGCAGAAGGGAGACTCCCCCAGGACAGGTGGGTTGGATACAGAAAAGGCATTAGGAAGATAGGAATAACGTGATCCATGTCCAGGTCAGACGGGTATCTGAAGCTCCCCAGTGAGAGCCTCTGTGTGACCGGGGCCAACCTATCCTGCACCCTAACAGGTAACTCAAGAACAGGACTCAAACCTAGGAGCAGTGGAAATTCCTTATGGATCTTTGCTCTGCCAGGAAAAGCATCTTAACCAAAGAATGAGAACACAGGCAGCTGGTGGGAACCAAGGAAACGTTTTCAGCGAGATTTCACAAATGTCACCTAGGAGGTCTAGACCAGCAAGAAATACTTCAGCAACTCGGCAGGACACAAAGCATAATTAGAGGTGAAGGGGGTGGAGGATGGCTGCCGAACAGCCACAGGCTGGAAGGTAGAGGTGGCTGTAGCACTCAGAGACTGGCCTTGTAGTCTCGCCTGAAACTCACCTGGTGAGAGTGCTGTTGAAGATGTGTTTTCAAATCCTGCTCATAGTCAATATGGGCCCCATGTGTCCACAGCATCTTCTCCACCCTGGGATAAGGGCACAGAGACTCCTGTTCAATTCATTTGGCCACTTATTCCTATCTGCCTTTTGCCTCTGTGATCGTTTGCAGTTAGATCTGATTGTTTTTAACTGAAAGGGCAATGGCCACTGTCTCCTCAGTTAGTGCTTCTCCCAGAACTTACATCCGGCCTTCCAACTGAAATTAGATCCAGCATAGCTCTTGCCTCTGTAAAGTATGACAGGTTGGCTTCCCTCGCTTCAGCATCTCTCTATTGGACTTCTGGAGTCATCACAGGCCTCTGGTGGACAGCCAACCATAAGGCCACAAGGAACACTGGCTGTCACCATCGATGTGAACCTTGCGGTGCTGGCACCGTCTAAGTCTGCCCAGGAAGAAAGAAGAAAGCTCATGTCCTGAGAAGCTGCCATGGTTTCCAGGGTGGCCTTCAGCTGCCCAGGACTGCTGGGCTCCAGTGTCTGAGACACAGTGTGCTGAAAGAAAACACAACGCAGAGCTGCAGTCTCAGCAAGAAGCGCTTCAGCCTGCTGTTCCCATATTCCCCAGCACAGCTCCTTTAAAAACTGAAGGGGGGCGGGGGGCTTATAATTTCCTCAGGCCCTTGGAGTCCGGGTTAAAGAAAACCTGCTGACTCCGTTGACCTGTGCTCAGGGCATGCAGTGGGGCAGGGAGAGGGGTTTGTTTCGTTTGAGTCTTGTGTGGGTCCTAATAGCCGAGCTTCGCCTGGTGCTTCCGATATTTTCTTTCAAACTTGCCATTTTGCTGCTGCAGCTGGGCCTGTCAGTTTTCAGTACTAATGGGTTGTGATGGGGTGTCAGGGGAAGTGAGCAATCAATGCCTGGGAAAAAAATGGTGGGGAGCAAGGGGCCCCCTCACGGCTGACACGGCCGGGAATGGAAGTACAATGGCTTTCTTCTGTGGAAAAACAGTCAAGAAATTCCATGCTGGTTTTCTTCCCCTGCTTTTTTGAAATTAGTATAGATTTTTGTCCTTTGAGGATTGAGCTTTCTACCCTTCCCCTAATTTAAGTTTGGCCATCGAGAGCATAGACACTGGTTTTTAAATAACCAATTTACAGTATAGCTAAATGGTAATTTGTGTTGCGGGTTATAGTTATTTCTTGCAGGCAGATAAAACGAGATAGGGAACCGTCTGTTGAAACAGAGACGTGGAAGAAATGGTGAGAACTGGTGGGGGCTGCCACATGAAACAGACACTTCTAGGGACAAAAACCATTTAGACCCCAGAGTCACGTGACGAGAGCCGCCATTACGGTAACACTCAGTGTGGAGACGCTAATGTGAAAGCTATCACTACCTGGCTGTGGTCTACATCCAGGGCAAGTAAACTTAGTGAAATGTTGTTGCCAATAATTCAAAGACACCCTGTCACGGCGCTGGGTCAGAACGCAAGGATGATGTTTGACGCACGGCATCCCTTATTCACATCATCCATCAGGGGGGGAGACAGGAGAAAAGATGGCGCCGCCAGGCAAGCGCAGCGCTACCTGTGTGAGGACAATGTTTTCTAAATGAAGGTTTAGTGTTCTTACTTCTGTGCATCACATTTCTGTCAACTGCCCCAATACTGTTGAGCAAAATGATTCCAAGCTGACACGTGAGTTCCTGGGCGCTATGTAACACAGGGGCATCCTAACCTGTTTGCTTTGTAAATCCAAATCTGCATGGACCAAGTTAGCTTAAAGCAGTGGTTCTCCACCTGTGGGTCAGACCCCCTCGGGGGCCTTATATCAGGTATCTATATTGTGACTCATAACAGTCGAAGATTTACAATTATAAATTAGCAATGAAATATTTTTATGCTTGGGGGTCACATGAGGAACTGTATGAAAGGGTCACAGCACTAGGAACGTTGAGAAACACTGTCTTAAAGCAAGAACCCTCTCTACTCATCTTTCTGTTTAAAATCCAAAACTTCAGTTACAGAGAAGGATGCAAGCAGAAAGTATTTAAAGCAGAGGTAAATGTGAAGCTCTGTCAACCCCTGGCCCCACCCACAGCGCTGTGTTTTTCTCCATACTGCCAGTCTTACCCAGCCCAGTAATGCTCTTAGTTTCATCCTTTTTGTTTCATCAGAGTTGTAATAAGCACAGAGCATTTTCATGAGAGTAAAATAATGCACATAATCTTTTCTCATAAATCGGCAGTGAGAAGATAGAGCACCTGTGCCTTTTCTGTTCCTCCCACCACAGCCACAAACGCTGGATGTTATACGAGTGCACACTCGTATAAATCAAACGTAAGAAGGAAGGAGAGTGGAGGGAGCCCGGCAGAACTGAAAAGTGTGCTGGGGATTCGAGAATGATAGTGTTGGGGGAGGAGGCGGGTGTTTGTGGCTTCTTTTTTTTTTTTTTTTTTTTTTTTTTTCTGCCTCGTACCTCCCGCGTCTAGAACTCAGGGAGATGACAACCTGGCAGGGCCAATAGGTATAAAGCAAATGATGATGATGATGATGATGATGATGATGATGATGATGATGATGATGATGATGATGATAACCACCTGGAAGGAGCTCACCCTGTAGCTACACAGGGGCAGCTGAGCAGCAAGAGCCACTCACTCCCTTGAAGCTCCACACAAAAGCCGGTCCTTGTGTGCTACAGAAGCCCAGACCTCCACTGTGTGAGATGCTAAAGCACCTCTTCATCCCCACAGTGTAGAGTCAGAGAAGACCAAGTAAAAGGCCAGGACACACTGAACCCCCGGTCATTTGTAAACATGCTTGTAACAAGTGAAGAAGCAGAAAGTCCCAAGACAGCAGGGTTGGATGACAATTCTATGCATACAAATTTGAAAACTTAGAAGAAATGGATCACTCCTTAATAGATACAAACTATGCCAGACAGCCCAGTATTAAGTGGTAATTTAAACAGTCCTAATGCTACCCAAACAATTGACATCTTTCTTCCAACAACAAAAAGGTGTCTCTGGTCCAGATGGTTTCATTGCAAAATTATACTAAATATTGAAAGAAAAACTAATTCCAATTTGACATAATCTCTTCTAAAAGGTAGAAGATGAGAGAATACTTCCCAAATTGTTTTGGGGAAACCAGTACCAAAACCAAAAAAAAAAAAATCAACATAAGGAGAAGAAGGAAGGAGGGGAGGAAGAGAGAAAGGGAAAAGAAAGAAAGGAAGGACATCAGACCAGTATCACTTATGCACATAGATGCTAAGGTCTTTAACAAAATTCTAGCAAATAGAACTCAGAAATCTATTTAAAAATCCATCAACCTGACCAAATGGAGTTTATCCTAGGGGCTCATGCCTAGTTCAGTATCCCAGAATCACTGTAATTCACCATTTACAAGATAAGGAGGTAGTGCAAGCTATCAGTTGGTACAGAAAAAGCATTGGTGGGGATTAATTATAAAGAAGAGACTACAAAACAATAATATTCTACTCAGTCCTTTCAGCTGTGACTAATTCCCCTCCTCTGTCCTTCACTGTCTCTGTGACGTTGGGTAAATTAATCTCCCTGAGCTTCAGTTTTCTCATCTGAAGCAAGGGAAGCAATGTCAACGTATCTCAATGGGCTGCTGCTAAACAACTTTGGATTGAAAGCATTTGATGAAAACTTTTATATCTGTACTGAACATGAGCATACTTTTTCTTGTGAATGGCCCTTAAACCATACACCATAATAACTATGTGCAGAAGTTATAGCATATTAAGTACTTATTATGTATAAATGATCCACAGATGAGAATATGTGTAGCTAAGATGAAAATACTATGTCACGATATAAAAGGGACTTGCTAAATAAATGAATAAATGAATGAATGAATGAATAAATAAATAAATAAATGGGACTTGATCATCCTTGGACTTTGATATCAACATGGTTCCTACAAGCAGTCTCCAAGAATACCACGGATGCCTCTTCTCTTCACCTCAGGATGGTTTTCCACCTTCCCAATGTGATGTTCCAGGCCTGCCCTGTGTCCTCCATGTTCTGAGCTCCAGTCCTGTCTGTCTCTGCATCCTGCATCTGGGTTTTCCAAATACAGCATGGAGAAGAAGAGACCGCATGGCTTTGGCAAGAGGAAAAACCTTTCCTAGTTCCAACTGTATTGCACTGGCCCTGGTGGCCAGCGATGCTTATATGCTGTCATTTGGGGCATTCTGACCAAAGAGCTTCCCTTGCAGAGAAGGGAAGGTTCTCAGGAGGTTCACTCTTTAGTCTTCTAGGCATATCAGTATATAGACCATAAAGCTAGGGAAGCTATTGACTAGATAGATACATATCTACTGGCATCCCAGGACAGGCAGAAATATATGCACACTCCAAACAACTGAAATGCTGGGTAAACTTTTTAATGAACACTCAAAGACAGAAATAAAGGGAAAGAGGGGAGTGTGAGCAGGGGCCAAACAGATGACAAGGGCTTTGTAAACAGATATCAGACTAACAGGCTTGGGACACAAGTCTAACACCTGTGCAGGAAAACGAGATGAAGACCCCAGATCCTGCAAGGGAAGGATGATGAAACTGTGCTCCTGTGTAAAAACATGGAGCCACAAAGCTTTGCTTAGATGTAACATTAAATTTAGAAGTTCCACACAATGGTTTAGAATAGCGGCGAAGAAGCCTTTCATCGTGACAGGGTAGGAACTAAAAACCACTAGTCATGGGAAGCTGGAGGCCTGTGCCTGCTGTATACACGAGGCAGTGTTCACATCCTTATTGACTGTGTAACAAGAGAATTGCTGTTGGTAAATTAATTTTAGAAATATGCCCTGCAATCCCACTCTGGGTGTACCGCCAGAAGACTTGAAAGCAGGGTCTCAAAGGAAACCAGTGAACCCTGCATTTATAGCAGCATGACTCAGGCTAATGAAAAGGTAAAAAGGACTCAAGCAGCCACCAGTGGACGACTAGGTAAAAACGATGTATTTACACTGAGGGATAGTATTCAGCCTTCAGGGGAAAGGATTCTGTCACATGCTATGACAAGAATGATTCTTAAGGACATTAAGGTAAGTGAAAAAAGCCAGTCGGGAGAAGGCAAATGCTATATGACTCTCTTCTATAAGGGGCCTGGGGTTGGGTTAGTATTTCACAGAAATAAAGAGCAGAATGGCAGTTTCTAGGGCCTGAGGAGAAGAGGGAAAGGGAGTCAGTGTTAAAGAGACATAAAATTTCAGTTCCATAAGAGGAAAATTCTGAAAATTAACAGGATGTGACCACTCAACACTACTGAACTATGCACTTAAAAGTTGTCAATATGGCAATTTATGCTAGATGCATCTGAACGTGATTTCTATAGGTTTTTCTTAATCCTTTGCATGCATGTGTGTATACAGCTGCTTGTCTGTATGTGGACCATGTGTGTGCTATGACTGCGGAAGCCAGAAGAGGATATCACAAGCCCCAGAACTGAAGTTCCCGGTGATTGTGAGCCACTGTGTGGGGGCTGGGAACCCAACCTGGGTCCTCTGCAACAGTAAGAGGCTCCCATAAGCACTGGATCACCTCTCCCGCTCCTAAACATAATTTTTATTAAAAAAAAAAAAAGAAAGAAAAAAGAAAAAAACATGTAACCCCACTGGATCCCAAAAGGATAAGTGAGAAACCAGACAATCTAGATAAAAGGAGTCAAAAATCTATGTCACCCCAGAAAACAACGCCTGCACTCACAAAAAGGAACTCACACACAAAGATGAACTCACATATAAATATGGCCATCACCATGGGGAAATGAGTCACCATGAAAAGAAAAATATCAGAGACCAAAAAAAAAAAGGAGAAAAAAAATCCTCCAAGAATATTAACAATAATCTGAGATAATATAAAGCAAATGTTCATACATATGATATAAAATATATAATCCACAGGTGTTTATAACCATATGAGAGAACAGAAGAGTAAGCAGGTTGGAAAAGAAAGAAAAGAGGTAGCATTTAAGAGAAAAGAAAAACTAAATGAAAATTCTATACACAAGGTACATTAAGATTTCTTTTTCTTTCTTTCCTTTTTTTTTTTTTTTTTTTTGGTTTTTGGTTTTTGATTTTTTGGTTTTTTTGAGACAGGATTTCTCTGTATAGCCTTGGCTGTCCTGGACTCACTTTGTAGACCAGGCTGGCCTTGAACTCACAGAGATCCTCCTGCCACTGTATTGGTGAAGGCTGGGATTACAGGCACGCACCACTGTGCCTGGCAAGATTTCAATTTTTAAAAACACCATTGGTAGAACAAACACTACTAAGTCATGGAAGGTCAGAGACATTCCCGGCACCAACTGCACGGGTTATGAAATGTGACACAATACCCACTCTACGGCAAAACACAGAGTAGCACCGAAGCATCCTTCTGCCCGTTCTAAGGCTTTGAGTCAGGCTCTCTACGAGTCTGGATGATACAGTTAGGAACAAGGAGCAAGACAGTCAGATCCTTCTTCTTCTGGTTCTTTGATTGGTTTTGATTTGTTTTTTGCATTGTGGTGCTGTGTTTTCGAGAGGACAGTAGAAGAAAACATCAACTGGTGTCCAGGGAGGCCTCTCTGTAAAGTGGCAGCTAAGCTGAGCAGGTGGAGAGGTAAGAGTATGATGCTTAAACAACACAAGGAGAATCAAAGACAGCCAGTCAGAGAAAAAAAGAGCAGAAGTCATTGCCTTGCCACCCGAGGAGGCTGATGCTCCTTCCTCTTGACCCCAGCACGTTAGACGCCAGAGCAGAGGACCCCTGGGAGACTGCAGGGCATACACTCAGTCTCCTCCCCTGTTTCCTAGTACAATGCCCTAGTACGGGCCCGCCACCAGGATGACTTTCCTTATTCTCAGTTCCTGGTGGCCTACAGCCCTGTAGAGCTTCAGAATGATCACTGGTCACAGGAAAGATCGGGAATCTTAAGCACCACTGGCCACCTTGGGACAGGGGTCCAAAGGCCAAGTTGATAGCCACCAGCCACTGACTTCATAGCTTACACCTACATAACCAAGCGTCCATAAAACTGAAGGAAAGGCCTGGATTCAAAGGGAAGGTTTCTAAAGGAGAGTAGACTGCAGATGGCATAAAAGCTGTGCCCTCCCCACCCTCAGGTTTTGTGTCTCTTAGTCTTGGCTGTTCATCTGTATCAATGGCTTCCTTCCTAAGGCTGCAACCCTTTAATACAGTTCCCATAAAATTATTGTTGTTGCTATGTCATAACTGTAATTATCCTACTGTTTTGAATTGTAATATAAGTATCTGATGTGTAGGATATCTGATATGTGGGCCCTGAAGGACTTGTGACCCATAGGTTGAGGACCACTGATCATTTCTAATATCCTTGGTGTCTGAAGTAGGGACAATTCTAAGCTCTCAACTTGTAAGATATGACAATAATTTAACCGTGACAATATCAGAATTGACTTAAGTTAGAATGCATGAGGCATGGTGGTACATGACTATAACCCCAGCCTTTATGAGGCAGAAAGGTCACAAGTTCAAGGCCAGCCTGAAGTACAAAGTGAGACCATCTCAATAAGCAAATAGCTGAGTTGGAGAGCTGATTGCTTGCCTAGTGTGAGGGAAGAACCTGGATTCCTCTGCTGTCAGGGACACTGTGCTGTGCTGCATGAGGACCATAGAAGCAGTTTGTTCTTTCTACCCGTCCTCAGTATCCATAAAATTCAAGTTGTAACTGGGCCCTTAGATACAGTCTGTCCAAGGGAATCAGAGCTCCAGGACCTAAGCCTCAGCTAGAACTATGCCACCGTGAGCAGAAACAAACAGAAGTCTTTACTTTTCAAATCGCTCTCCTCTGCAAGCGTGAAAAAAAAAAATAGGAATTGATGCTAAGCACTTGGCATCCCTCAAGCTCCCATCCATTTCTAAAGCAAAACTGGTACCTTCTCCTGAAAACGGAGAGCCCCAAGTGCAATAGCTCTCACCAGCCAGCCATCTAGCTGTCCTCCCCTATCACTGGAGGACATACTTCAGGTCCCCCAGAGGGTGCCTGAAACCTTGGCTAGCACCCAACCTAAGAAATATGTTTCTCCTACACATGCACAAAGGTTTAATCTGTGAAGTATAGCTAGTAAGAGATTAACAATAATAAAATAGAATTATAATACACTGTGATAAAACATGGATTTACAGGTTCAGAAAATTATGGCTGTCCTGGTTAGCTTCAGCTGTTATCTGAAAGAATCTCAATTGTAGGGTTGCCCAAATCAGGTCAGCCCAAGGCCACGTCTTTGAGGAACTGCCTTGATTGGTGATTGATGGCTGATGTGGGAGGCCTTAGCCTACTGTGGGCATCGCCATTCTTAAGTAAGTGAGCCTGGGCTGTATAAGAAAGCTAGCTTAAAGGCTGAAGAGCTAGTTCAGAGGTTAAGAGCACATGCTGCTCTTGAAGAGGACCTAAATTCGCTCAACTCCCAGCACCCATCTCTAGCAGCTTACAACTGCCTGTAACTCCAGCCCCAAGATATCTTATACTTCTAGCCTCCCTGGGCACATGCAACCACATGAACACAGAGACATGCATGCATACACGTAAGTTTAAAATAATAAAAATAAACTGAAAAGGAAGGAAGTGAGGGAGGGAAGGAAGGAACGAAGGGAGGAAGGAAGGAAAGAAGGAAAGAAGGAAGCTGGCTGAGTGATCCAGAGAGCAAGCTAGTATTAACATTCCTCCATGATTTCCACTTCAGATCATCTTAAGTTCCTACCCTGACTTCCCTCAGCGATGGCTTGTGACCTGGAAATGTAGGCCGTGTGCTTATCACAGTAACAAGAAGAACAGTGGAATCGTGGTCTCTGTCTTACTGTACCCTACTCACCCTTGTTCTTAGGATGATGTGAGGTTATATAACATCACATGATGAACTAAATCAAGGTGGTTGATAAGCACCATGACATAGTGTTAGTCCACTGCTGACCTCTTGACAGAAGTTATGCTCCAGATGAGCCTGGACCCTTCAGCCATGGCAGTGTTGATGGCTGGATGTCAGAAGCCGATTATTTCGATGCCTGGGGATGTTTTATAGGTGCAGTTATTTCTGACAACCCTTTAGACGCACAGAGGCTGTGGCCCTTTGGTGAGCACATACATGACATCACAGCATTCCCCCTGAGCACCGTACCCCAGGAAGTTTACCCATATGTGCAACTGAAAGCACTTCAGCAAATTCTGGTAATGTCCACGTTGTTGGACTGCTTCCATCCTTTGTGTTCATCTTCCCTTTTCCCTTTAGATGATTTAGCGGATGCTTCCAAGTCATCTATTAGCCCTTCCTAATGACCCAGACTGTGTTCAACTACTTTCTAATCAAGCATGTTGTCTACTCATCCTCTACCTACTTGTCCTGAAGCATGAATGACTTCCTTGAATTCTCCTGAATTAACCCCTAGGGAACCTTAAAAATAACTTCACATCTTTACATACTAAATTTCATCCCATGGTGCTGTTCTTCTAGCAAGCATTCGCAGCTTCTGTTTTCAGTTCTTCTCCTGCAGCTTTCATGAACCATGAGTGGTCTCCAACGCTGCATCGTATCCAGGCTAAGGACTGATGGAATATGATCAAACACCAAGTGGGTGATCATGGCCTTGACACACTGAACCTGCCCTGGTCAAGGGGACAAGGCATTAAGGTTGTGTTTTGAGGTAAAAATACAACTTCCACATTCCCATAGCCAACAGATTTGGGATATCAAGTGCACTGTCTAGCATTAACAAGACTTTAAACCCCATCTTTCTTATTTTTAAGTATTATTTTATTTCTGAAATACATCACGGGCAATGGAATGGATGGCTGCTGCTATGCTTTCTGACCATGTTACCAAAACAAGCACAGATATTTTGAGCTTCGTTGTTGTTTTTGAGACTGCATAAGTTTGTTTTTCCCCTGTACTGTCTGTCTGGATTTCTCATGTACCCTGCCACACTGAAAAGGCTCATCTGCCTTCCTGTGTTTTATGTTTCGGTGTCATCCCTGTGTTTCTATGCATGGATGTTCCTTTGGGTATCTTCTTCTAGGAGAGAGGAGTTTCACCTCGACTGAAGCCTTGCTGTGAATGGCTTCAAAACAACAGCTGCACTAAAAGCTTCGCCATCAGCCAATGAATGTCTCTAATATTTTCAGCTCAAGACTAGTCTTGAAACCATGAGACCACCCCTTGCTTGCAGTGAGAGGCTTCATAGCACTCATTTCTGGGGAATCCCTGCTGAGGTCTTCACCTAATCTCAAGGCTATCATGACTGCCTTCAGTCAAAGCACATTTTGTCTTCACGTCTTTCCCAACTTAACGTAGCATAAATGCTGTGCTGGTAAGTTTTGAAGTTTGTATGTCTTTCTTTCTCCTTCACATGATTTACAGACTGAGAAATCCCATGATCTGCTCTCTCAAGGACAGTGTAATTCAATCCAGGTCTTAATATCTGAGGCCCAGATATTAGCACTGTGGTATAGATCCAATCTGAACCAGGGGAAGACCAAATCCCCAGTCTGAGAAAGCAGGCAAGGGTTACAGACTCCCTCCCCTCCTGCCAGGCCTTTGGTACACTAAACACACTAAAGATTAAAATCGACTTTACTCAGTACACAAATTCAAATGCTAATTTGTCCAGAAACATCCACATACACCCAGAATAATGGTTTAACAACTCTCTAGGCACCCATGTCCCAACCAAGTTTACCCATAAAATTAGCCATCACAATCACAGAAATACAACAATATAAGTTAATGTTTAAGGTGTTATTCACATTTGTATCTTGCTGGATTTCTGATTCGTGTAAGTTTCCTGGTGTACATAACAAAGCCTTTACTGGCATATTTACATATTGAACACATAAAATATACATACACATTCATTGTGTGTTCGTGGTAGTCTTCCTAATGGAGAAACAGAATTAAAAGATGTGTAGGGACAACTGGTGTAAAAAGCCTGTCTGAGGTAGAAGACGGTGGTTTTCACTTGCTTCTATTTTCTGCAATCGTTCATCAGGGCATCTGTCTGGAGGTCGTAAGTGGTACCGAATTCAGATGCCAGCCTGACTGCCTTTGGGAAATGGCAGCTAATGGTGTGGGCTTTGAGGAGGAGCAAATGTGAAAATCACATCAGAGGAGAAGAGGCGGTAGTGTGGCAGGCATTTTGGCTGCTCTTCAAGATGAACAGAATGTTTAGAATCAAGGACACGTTTTACTTTAAAGAGCTAGGAAACGCACAGCCCCTTTTAAGATTCTAAAGCAACAAATCTCCTAGAAAAAAAGGGAAAGTTCAGGAGGGATTTTTTTTTTTTTACACTTTCTTGTAAAATAAAAGTGTCTTATTTTTAGAAAGGGAAGGATTCAGGTATTTAAAGGGAAGAGGAGAGAGAGGGAGAAAAAGGGAAAAGGGAGAAGGAGAAAGAGAAAAGGAGGGATAGAAAAAAACAAGGGAAATTATCAATGTCTATCATCATTAATGGTCAGCTACTTGCCCAAAATACTGCACCACCCTCTTCATTTCATTCTTCTTTCTCATTGAAACTTTCCCTTACAGAACCCAAGATCATTACTCAAGATCAATCCCACTAGAATTCTTTGCTACGTGACCATCTCCTGTAATAACCACATGTCCAGTCTAATCTCAGAAGCCCCAAGAATGCCGTTCTTAGGAGTCTGACTGTGCCTGCTGCCTACTGTGGGCTATTGCAGAAGGTCCCAGTGAAACTGTCCCTTCAGGAGTTGCCCTTCCCAAGCCTGCACATTTACACACAGCTAATAATGCACAGATTTAGAACATACATTGCACAGTCCGCGTAAGCTACAGGTTATCACCACATTGTTTGCATTATTGAAAAGTAGCAGTTAAGTCATCATTACTGAACCATAGTCCAGGCTTTTGATGTGATTTAAATATCCCTCAAAGTCTGCACCTTAGAAACATAACGGCTAACTTCTTAATATTGGTGGTGTTGGGAGGAAGGGCGTATAGGAGGTCATTAGTGTCAAAAGAGCTCATGAGATGGGGACTCCATGCTTGATAAGAATTAGAAAGCAAGGGGCCATGAAGATGGCTCATCCCATAAAGTACTTACTCTGCAAAGAGTAGGACCTGAATTCAGTCTCCAGCACCCATGTAAAAAGCTGGGTGTGGTTAAATGCATTGGCTGGGGAATGAAGACAGAATTCTTGCTGACCATCTCAAGCCAACTAGTGGGCTCCAGATTCTGTCAGAGACCTTGTCTCAAAAAATAAGGGGCAAAGTGATTTCAGAAAAAAACTGACTTCAACTTCTCGCTTCCAACATGTATGCACATACACACATACACACATAGGGTATATCCCTCATACAACATGTACACAAACAAGACTTGGTTTCGTCATGTGATAAACTTTGTCATGTTCTGCCATAGCAACAAGGCCCTCCCCAGTTGCCAGCAGCTTCGTTTAGGCTTCCTAGACTCCAGAAACATGAGAAATGGTCTTAATACGTTAGTGTATGGCACTCTGCTATGGCAACAGAAAACAGACTAACAGCTATAGACAATTGCTACCATGTCCTGAGGCCTTGCTTATAGCTAGACTCTCTGCAGATTGATTCTCATCCTCCCAAGGGGCTTCTAATGTACGTCTGACCACTATTCACATTTTGTAGAAGAGGAAATCAAGGCTGAACGTATTTGCCACAAGCCAAACAGGTAACAGAGGCTTGACTTCAGAGACCATGACTGACATTTTGAATATTATTCCAGTAATCCCAAGACTAGATGTCTATAAAAATCATGGGAAATCACACGAAGAGCATAACCCTGTTCTGACTCCAAATCTTGACTGAGAAAACCTGAGCACATCCTTGGAATTGTTTTGTTTTGTTTTTTTTTTTTTTTCTCATGAAATACCTTAGCTGATGCTAACTTGGGTAGCTAGTAGTTTTCTGAGATACACATCATATTGTGATATCTTTGACATGCACTATGGTACCCACCCAAATTCTAGCATTCAAGAGACAGAGGCAAGAGAAGTTTTTCAAGTTTGAGGACAGTCTGACCTACACAGTGAGTTCCAATTCAGGACTACATAGCAAGACTCTAAGGCCTACCTTAAAACACACACACACACACACACACATACACCGAGAAAGATAGCTCTTACATTGTAATGCCAGTTGTCTACTTAAACAAAGTGATTGAAGGCTATTATATAAATTACGAATTAAAGAAAAGTGTGTGTGTGCCACATTCAAGCCACAAACTAAAACCTCACAGATTTTTCACTTGTTTTACAAATTTTTTTTCAGTTCACAAAAAGGTTCTTCATTGAGTCCTCTTGTAACAGAGCCTTACATATTATGATGCCATACAACATTGCCTACAAATTGAAGAATGTTTGGCTACTAAAACCAATGACGGTGACAAAGACAACAGAATTCTCAGTGTGTAAGGCAGATGTGGCTCAGTTGGTAAAGTGCTTGCCTACCAAGCATGCACAAAGCCCTGGGTTGGGTCCTAAGCATTAACCAGGAATGCTAGCACCAACCTATATTCCCCACAATCAGTAGATGGAGGTAAAAAGATCAGAGGTTCAAGGTCATCCTTGGCTGCATAGTAATTTTGAATTCAGCCTGGGCTACATGAGACTGAAAAAAAGAAAAAGCAAAAAGAATCTCAGTGCATAGGAAGATACTTAAACTTAATACACACACACACACACACACACACACACACACACACACATTTGGTTCTGTAAGACAGTTTCTCTGTGTAACAGCCCTGGCTGTCCTGAAACTCACTTTCTAGACAAGACTGGCCTCCAACTCACAGAGATCCACCTGTCTCCGTTTCCCACGCACTGGGATTAAAAGCGTCCGCCACCACTGCCCGGCTAATTAATATAAATTTAACCATTTTAACTTTGTCTTTCATGCCTTAGACATCTGGCAGTCATTCTGCTTAATTGTTCTTGAAGGGAAGGTGATGACCAAGGGAAAAAGCACAGTAAGCAGTTACTGAAGGAAGCAAAACCTATTGGGTCGTATTTGACACCAGATAGCTTTTGAGGTTCCTGTGCTTGTGGTTTCGTACTTTACAAATGTGGTGGAGTCATGTGTTCTGCTGATGAAGCTGTCCCCAGCTAACATGAAATGACTAAGTGTCTCTCTTCTGTGTTTGCATTTAAAAGAGCATCAAGACTTCCAGGTACACGGCCATCTGAGCAACTGTGTGAACAGCTGGCCTGGCTCCCTTCAAATGTGATTTTACTTATGCCACGTCAATGATATATATTTCAGGAACACATTTATTAAGTAAGCTAGCATGTGCCCTTTAATTGTTAAGCTGAAATCTTCGTTCTTGTAGTTATTTGCCTGTAGCAAAGCAATAGTGACACACCTCGGGAATGCCGCATCCCTTAGAGACAGGGGCCAGGAATGATCCAAGAGAACTCCTGTCTTCCGCTCCTGTGTGTCATCACCCCTGCTCTGTAGAGGGCCAAGGGACAGCTCTCAGCAAAGAAAGAGGAAATTAGTGAGAGGACCCAGGGGGCATGCTAGAAACACAAAGCTGGGGGTGAGCTACTGGCAGAAAGAACGGAATATGAAGAGACTCCAGGGATGACTAAATCTCCATTCTAGCTGGCTGTTAAGACAGAGCTTTGCTTCTGGAAACAGTCAGTTCAGGCACCAATTATGCATCAAGCTAAAGAGGCAATTCAAGAAAATGGCTCAGGAGTGAGGAATGGACCTTGAGTCAAAGACAGGAGGTGGAAACATTCAAGATTACAAAGACACAGCAAGGTAAACAGTGCTCTATGGAGTCCAGAGATCAATTATTCTCCCCATTGGAGGAAGTGCCCCAGGACCACCAACCTTCATCCTCAGGACTACCAACCTTGACCCTCAGGACCACCAACCTCCATCCTCAGGACCACCAACCTCTTTATCTTCAGAACAACTTCTACAACAACATGGATGGAGACAGTTTGTCCTGAGTACTGTCCTGGAACCACAGTACTCAGTCCATCAATCTATTTCCTCCCTCATTGGACCCTCTGTGAGCCTCAGAAATTATTCTCCCTTCTCAGATGGGCTAATTGTAAGTCTGTAGTCTTTTTTTTTTTTTTTTTGGTGTCAACATGCACAAAAGGACAATGAAAAGCATAGGTAGGCTTTAGATGCCTTGACAGGTCCACACTCCCCAAGCATACCTAGGAATATTCTGCCTGCCAACAGAAACTGCACACTTAGCGTGCAGGGACAAGGGAATATGTAAATACAAAAGGGGTCAAGCACATTTTTAGTAAAGAAGAGGAAGCGAGTTTTCATAAGGCGCACCAGCCCAAACTGCCAGAAAACAAAGGAAGTCCATTCAGGAAAGGTTCCAGAGAGAAGAAGTTAAAAGGAGCTGCCTCTTCCCATACGTCTAGAGACTGTCACTCATCCGCAATCAGCCAGGAAGGAACCGCCAGGCCGCAAATAAAGCACATCAAACAGTAACAGAACGTATCTACGGAAGTATTTGCAGAGTTCTATACACATGCCCACACCATCATTACATTATCGTCACAAACACAGCCACGGGCAGGTGTAGTGCCAGCTCCTCAGGAAACTGCGGCAAGAGGGTTGTACAAATCCAGCGGCTGAGTGCCAGCATGGGCAGCATAGTGAGAAGGCCTCTCAAAAGAAGACACAACTGCAGTGGCCAGAGAACACTGACCCAGCTAAGGGTTTAGTGTTATTTCTCGTACCTTGCACTTCAGCCCAGCTAATGCTGCTGTTTCTCATTTACAGATGCAAAAGTTGAGGCTCAGAAAAGTTCACTGGCTCACACTGACTCAAGATACAAGTGTCCTGGAGCCATTTGTCATAGCCAAAAAGTCACAGAAGGACCCCAGTTTTACAACACAGTGCAACCAGTAAAAATAGAAATGCTGAGAAGGATGTAGACCCACAGTAAAGTGCTTGCCTAGCAAGCACAGGGCCCTTGGTTCAAACCCAAAGCTGGGAGATCTTTTTTTAAGGGCCAGGGAGATGGCTCTGTGGGTAAAAGCGCTTTGCAGGAAAACCTGATGACCTGAATTCAATCCCCAGAACCCAGGTAAGGGTGGAAGGAAAGGGCCAGCTCCACAAAACTGGCCTCTTGCCTATGCACATGCTCATATACACACGCAAACACATATGAACACATATGAGTGTGAGAGCACGCACACAAACAAACAAATCCTCAAACCACTGAGGTAAAGCTACATCATGTTTGGGAAAGACCTTCAAGCATTAAAAACTACTTTAAGACTATCATCAGAGCTGGAGAGAAGCCTCAGCAATTAAAAGCACTGTCTGCTCTTTGAGAGGATCTGGGTCCAGTTCCCAGCACCTGCATGGCAGCTCGCAACCATCTGCAACTCCACTTGCAAGGAATCCAATGCCTTCTTCTGGACTCTTTGGTTTCTGTAGTACATACAGCACATGGTGCTCAGATATACGTGTAGGCAAAATGCCCATGTCTAAAACAATTCAATTTTTAAAGAAGATTGTTATTCAGTCAAAGATAAATCAAAAACAAATTGGTACTGAGCAAAACAGAGCTCAGCTAAAACTACAGCGGACTGATGATCGTGGGTAGCGAGAGTCTATCAAGTGCCCGAGTGACCATTGGAAGAGTCGAGGCAGTAGCCAGGCTGCATGGCGAGCCAAATTAATGCAGATGAGGAGAATGGGGGAGCTCGTTGAGAGAGCTGGGTGCAGGGCAACTTCCACCACCTTCTGAACAACCCCACCAATTAACTGTTGAAGAGTGTAGGAACGGCCAGATGAGAGTGTGTGTGTAGTGATCTGTTTGTACGTTGCAGCAGTATTTGGCTCCTCTCTAACTGTGAAAGTTCTGAGTCTGCGCTCCACAAACACATTTGTGTTGCGGCCTTGTGTATGGTACAAGGCTCGAGGAAAAGCAAACTGGTTCTCCCTGCCTGCTGTATTTATGCTGTGCCTCAGAAAACCAGTAAGTGTGTGACCTTGTTCTACACACGTATGTTCTTTTAACGGGCTTCTCCTTTCAGGCAGGAACTCAGCACTGGGAGGGAGGGCAGGATGAATTTTCCTCTTCAGAAACACGTAAGATTCTCTCTTCCTAGCTTCGTTTGTTAGGTTGGTTGGTTTAGTTTAGTTTGTTTTATAAAATACACGTGTGAAGACAAACCTCTTTCTTCACACAGTGATCTCAAACCTATGTGCAGCAGCCTTCCCCCAGCATTGCTAGCTTGGCTTCGTCTAGCCACAGCCAGCCAGCCACTGAGCTCCAGGCCAATTCCGATTCTTATCAGTGCCATGAGAGGCACCATATTTCTAGCTGTGTTCCTTTCTGACCCCTTGACTGTCCTAGACACATGGATATATGGATGGACAGAAAGACAAATAATGAGATCCCACAGGTCAATAACTTCTATCAATCCAGCACTATAATTAAGAAAGCCCTGCTTTGATTTTCCTGCCCCTACATAACTCTTGTTTGGGGTTAAACAATGTTGAGACAGATTTATTTCACAGCACACCATGAAAAAGGCTCTGGACATACAGAAGCGTAGGCACAAATGCTGTGTGTGACTTACATATGTATGAATAAGCGCTAAGACTGACAGGAAAGCCCGGGTGAGGACAGGACAGAATACATGCCTGTGCTAGATCCTACTCTTATCAGACACCTGCTGTGCCCAGCGCTGTTCCAGGGCTGGACTTTCAGGACAGAGTAAAAATGGCTAGACTGCTGGAACACCGTGCTGTTTTCAGACCGAAAAACCGTCTGTTCCTCCCTCCACCCATGAATCAGTCAAGAACAAAAAGAAACTAGTCTGAATTTTTTCCTTTATTTCCAAGTAGCTTGGGAAGGACCAGGCATAGAGCCAAGAAGAAGAGAGGCTTTACTGAGGAAAACCACCGCTCTGCCTGGCTTTGATGAGAAAAATAAAGAGCAAAGCACGTGGTGTACAGAGGCTGGAAGGCTGTGCGTAGGAAAGGGGTGTTTTTACGGATGACTGCCATGGGCAAAACAGCAGATCTCATCAAATGCAGTACACACATGGACGTGCCCAGCCTCTGGGAGAAGGGAACTCGCACAGACTGGTTTTTCTTCTGCAGCTCGACAGGGAATGTAGACAGCCTTACTTTGCATAAAAGGTTTCTCACAGCCGCCCAACCTCCGCAAGGAGAAAAAGGAAAGGGCTCATCCCTAGGACGAGCCATTCAACCCGAACTATAGCCAAACAAATCACTTGCTCCTCACATGCCACCAGTGTGAGGTGGGGTAGGAAATCTCCCGTGGATCCATGCCTAGTCGCAGCCAGGAACCAACCCTGAAGGAGTCAGCCCAGGCTGGGCAGCTGGTCATCCTCTGGGCCCCTCTCCCTCTAGCTTCACAGCCCCTTTTGTCTGCTTCTCAGAGACACTGATTCTGCAGCAAGCACCCTCCTGGTCAGGCAAGAGGCCAGGCGGTGTGGCCTTTGTCCGCTTGCGGCCGTCATGTCCTGAGAGCACACTGGTCTCGCAGGGGTTGCCTGCCCAAGCTGTTGTCATTGTTCCCCCATCGCCATCACCCACCTCCCATGGGCTCCAGATGTCGTATTTTTGGAAGTCTGAACACAGAACATGCCTGAGCAGGCAGGAGTGGGCAAGGAATCTGGGAGAGGAAGCAGGGCCTGGCTTCCAGAAGCCTGGGAGGAGGAGAGGGTTCTCCCAGGGAAAGTTTCTGCACCACGTGCTTAGTAACAAAAGAACAGAACTAACTAAGGAAGCTGAGAGGAACAAATCACATTACGGTGCCAAAGCAGAACTCCGGGTATTAGAGAAAAGATACCATCTCTGCTGGGAGCCCTACATAGAGCCCAGATGGCAATATTTTAACCTGCTGCCCAAGTCTCTGTCCATCTCTCCACATGCAGATAAAAATCTCCAAGTACTTGGCACATGCTAGGCACATGCTGTGCTTAGGTGGGTTACCCCACTCGCTTCTCTGTACCCCTCTGTCATCTGTACCATTGCTACTCCACTGCTGGAGACTGGGGAAAGACTTTGCCTGGCCAGCATGGATCAGAGCTGTAGAGGGTGGCCATGTAATCCAACTCAGGCATGTTTTCGTCAGACCATGAGCTTCACACCACGCTTTCAGAACCAACCAGCAAAACTGAGTACATTTCTGCACTCAAATATGACTCTGACTAGCTTGAACTCTATCAACCCTGCCGAGACAGTAAAGTGAACTGGTATACCCAATTGTCTACTCAGCCTTATTTAGCACATGTCAAAAATAAAAGGAATACAGAAAACCCTATTAGAAAATAAAACTTGTGAGGTAAGGGTATGAAATCAATCTTTTTTTTTCAGCTTTTTAAAAAATTATTTCTTTTTTATTAATTACAGTTTATTCACTTTGTATCCCAGCTATAGCGTCCTCCCTCAGCCCCTCCCAATCCTACCCTCCCTCATCTCTTTCCATTCTCCTCCCCAAGTCCACTGATAGGGGAGGTCCTCCTCCCCTTCCCTCTGACCCTAGCCTATCAGGTCTCATCAGGAGTGGCTGAATTATCTTCCTCTGTGGCCTGAGGTTGCTCCCCCATTAAGGAAGTGATCAAAGAACCAACCACTGATTTCATGTCAGAGACAGTCCCTGTTCCCATTACTAGGAAACACACTTGGACACTGAGCAGCCATGGGCTACATCTGAGCAGGGGTTCTAGGTTATCTCCATGCATGGTCCTTGGTTGGAGTATCAGTCTCTTTAATTGCACTATTCAGCCCATGATGGAGGAAGAGCCCTCACACAGCTGCAGCCTCCTGCTCTCTGGAGGGTATTCCCAAGCTTCTCGATGTAGCCTGTTGGTTCTCCTCTTGTGGATTCCAGCTTATCCCACTGGTCTGAATCCAAATCCCCCACCCTCCCTTGGACGTGTTTCCTCTCTGGCTTGCTGAGATAGACGCACTTGTGTGAGGGGGTTTTTTCTCTGCTTCTTTCCTGTTCACATTCACCCCCACTTTCCCCTCCCCTCTTCCCTCCTGTTTGATAAAGAGCTGTCACTCTTCCTTTCCCAAAACCAACCCCTCCATCTGAAGCTTCCCTTCTCAGCAGGCTGGTCCCTACTTGGAAACCTGTGCTACCCTCTCGTCTTAATGAACACAGTAAATAAATAAATCTAAAGCTATGGCAGGAGGGTAAGATGGAGAGAGAAGAATTAATATTGGCATAGGAAAGAAGCCAGTTGGCAGAAATACTGAAAACCCCTGCCACCAAGGCTGACAGAGCATGCGCAGGAAAGTGCACGCTTTGAAAATGACCCAACCCCCATCCCCGTTCTGCAATCGAAAAGTCCCAGTCCTTTGTGTAGTCTTTGCCATTGAGAGTCTACCCTTCTTTCCCAGCTGTCAAGCCCTTCCCTTGCCTCCAAAGGCTTTCCTTATTCCTTAGTTGTGTCTGTTTCTACCACTCTCCGCATGTCAGCGGTCCAATTCCTTATGGCGGGACCCAGAACCTGGAGATGCCCTCAGCGAGAGCCTTCCAGACTCCAACAACCTCCTAGTACACAGTCTTCCTTCTGCCCACGCCACTCCCTGTCGCAAAGTTTACAAAACTCCCTGACTCACAGGAGTTGCCCCTGGCTGTCACTCACCTAGATTCCCAGGCAGTGTCCCCTAGTCTATGAGTGCTAAAACTGATCCCACTCAACAGTTTGAAGGACACCACCCCGGTATTACCTACTCTGCACCCTGACGACCCAAGCCATCAGCCTGTGCCCCCCGCCCACACTCTCTTGAACATTTCTGACAGAGTTGCAACAGAGCAAAGGCAAACTCCAAACCTGAGGGTTTCCTAACCTAAATAAATGGTTCTGGCTCGAGGGCTGGCCGTGAGAAAAGCAGCACACCATTTGTAAGGTAGGAATGAAGACGTGCGCTGACCGTCTAAGGGACAGCCCCGGCTCACACAGCTCATACTTGCTGTGGCTGACCTGCTGCCTAGGGTCATGTGTCTGCCAGCTTCCTGCTTCTCTGGTCCCTGAGCCGAGTGTCGTGAAGGTCCACAGCAAGGGCCGCCAGCCACTTCTGCAGGTCACTCATGTCACCAAGGTTAAAGTTAGCGAGAGACAGGAGGGTGTTTGTCTTTGAGGGTGTAATTCACCATCACAGCTTCTGCTGTGCCCCAGGTTTCCCCAGCTCTGTGTCTAGCTTTCTCCCCACCTTCTAGCCCTTCTGACTTAAGAAAACCAATACAGAAGAACGAGACTTCCACAGACTATACTCCAGCTTTCACAATGACTGGAGGTCTAGCTGCCTGAAATCCTATTTTCATGCCCCTGTCAGTGGCCTGGCTCCTCTACCTAGCTTGCCTGGTGCCCACAACAGTAAGGGCGGTAGTTTCAAGAGGACAGATCTTTAAAGATGGGTTCTTTGATTTGGCACTAGTTCCTTTAGAATTGGATCCGGTTAGGTTTAGAGGCATCAATGGCTCTGTCACTGGCAGTAAAGGAGACATTAGGAGCCTGTGGCATACAATGGCAAAATATTCACAAAATTGTCACTTACAAGACTCTGAAAGACAAGGCTTTGGGTGTCCAAGTGGTGGTTGCCACAATACATTTGGTCAAAATACAGGGTGAGTAATGCAGCTGGTTGCTTTAAAGGGATACTAAAGAATTTAGCAAAAGAAAAATATACATTTAAGGCTTTTAGTTTAATAGCTAAGAGACCAGAAAGCTTCTTGGACTATCATCCCAGAGGAAAACTTGTCTCCTGTAGCCAAAGTTTCCAAAATCAAACCCTAAGCCCGACTCAAAGTATTCTAGAATTACAAAATGCAATGCGTGTAAGAACCCAGAGAAGTGCCAGTGTTAGAGCAGGCATTAGCTGAGGCTTGAGCCTTTCAGGCCAAGGGATGCAGCCCTCTCTTTGGGTATGTTCCCTCTCTGACTCCTTCCCACAGTTGAGAACCTGAATAGTTGCTGCTAGGGAGTTGCCTTGTGGAGATGTCTCTTCTCCATCAGATCTGCCCAGACACTGGCCACTGCTTCCCAGCCTCTGACCACACACCAGTCCTGGAAAGTCTCAGGAGCAATGATGTAAAGTATGGCCCTTGAGGACATTATATACATATCAGAAGACCTGGAAGGTGCTGTAAACATTTGTCAAATATTTCCCAGGAAAGATGAACATGAATGGGCCTAAGAGTATTGGATCGGGTTAGAAGGGTTGGGCCCATTTGTTAGCGTGGATGTATGGGTGAGCAGACCCTAGATGCCATATTAATCTGAAAACTTGGAGGGGTCTCGTGGAGTCTGCGCAGTTGGGTTTCTACATTACGTTTCTTGGAGGTTATAAGCCGTCACGGTGGGGAAGCACAGCAGCCTGACTGTGAGGTTGCCGGCGACACTGCACCCACAGGGAGGAAGCCGAGAGATGACTCTATGCTCAATTCACTTTCTCCTCTCTACCCAACCTGTGGCTCCAGCCCACAGGATGTAGGCATCCACATTCAGAGTGTTTTCCCCACCTTAATTAACTCAGTCGAGAACTCCTCTCAGGAAGTGTCCAGAGGCTTGGCTGATAAGTGATTCTAGATGCTGTCAATTATTGAATATAGTTGATGATCAATATAAGCCACCACAGTTGGAATATTCTGTTAAAAAATTAAATAAATAAAGCCAGGCGGTGGGGGCACACACACACCTTTAATCTCAGCACTCAGGAGGCTGAGGCAGGTGGATCTTTGTGAGTTCCAGGCCATCCTGGTCTACATCATGAGTCCAAGGCTACGAAGAGAAACCCTGTCTTGAAAACAAACAAATAAAAACAGAGAAAGAATGGAAAGGGAAAGGTGTCCTTTTTGAATTAGAACTCAAACAAAAACCAGACCGATCAGCGTTTCCCGGGCAAAGCTCCACAAACAGCCATTTTGGAAAGGGCTTCTCAGAAGTGTGAGCATGCAATGTCTACTCTGTGGGGCATGAACAAATGTCTGGTCTCCAAGCAGGATCAGAGGTAGAACTCAGATTCTGACTCCACTACCTTGACTAGGAGGAAGCTTTCCCTTGATGGTCCTCAACAAAGCCTCGAGGGGTGTCAGCTGTGATGTTTACCTGCCTGGTATTAAATGGAGGTACGGTCCAAAGCTAACCACCAAGAAGCCCATCCTCCACGGCCTCTTAGGCCTATAATCTGAGGTCCAGTTCCTGCTGTGGTGTTGTTACTCCTGCTTCTCCATTAGCTCAGCAGTTCTCAAACCTCCGAAAGCTGCAACCCTTTGATACAGTTACTCATGTTGTGGTGACCCCAACATAAAATTATTGCTGTCTCATAACTAATTTTGCTGCTATTATGAATCATGATGTAAACATCCGTGTTTTGCAATGGTCTTAGATGACCACTGTGAAAGGGTCACGACCCACAGGTTGAGAAGCACTAATTATTAGCTGATGTTTAATAATTAGCTGAACAGCAGACACCCCTCTGCCATGACAAAATCCTGCCAGAGTATCTCTGTCTCCCTAGCACTGACTGATCTCATCCGCTCCCACATCAATCAGACATAAACCAGGCTCAGGTTCATGTTGAAGAAGGGAAGGCAGAAAGCATGGAAGAGCCAGAGGAAGAGGAGGGCTGTGAAATTGTGTCTTCTGGAAATGCCATGATTATTGCACTCATGAACTCAAGAAGCTGTTACCGTCTGCACAAGATCAAGCCGTCAACATTCCAGCATGGAGGGGAAGGTAACCACGAGGGTCCATAGCTCTCTGGGAAGCTCTAGGCAGTGAATGGTTGCTGGGGCAGGTGTCATATTCCTCAGTGCACAGCCACTGCTAAGTTTTCCCTGCTCAAAACCATACCCCCCCAACTCCTGCTCAAGCAAGAAATCCTAGTGAGATGCATTGTGCTACCAAACACAAGACAGGAAAGTAGAAAACTTGAAGAATGTGTGTGTGTGTGTGTGTATAAACTAGCTCATGTGAACCCTCACCCATAATGCATATATAAAGGATGAACAAATACATAAAACATAGAACATCAGCCATCCTTGACTACATGTCTCTTCTCATCCAACATCCAATCAGTTGCAAAATACTGTTTTGTTAGCACAATGTCTTACCTGTTATGGCTACACAGATGGTTCCTTGCTCAAATATTTGGTCTCTCTGGAGGACCTAAGCCACCTTTCGCTCCCATCTCTCTCCCCCCAGTCAAAACTCACCATGATGTCTATCTAAACACAAAGTCATGTCCAAGCTTCCAAATTCAGTGAGCTTTGCCCTTTATTACCAGTCCCTCAACATCCCTTTTCATACCATCTCTGTTAATGACTTTCAACCAAGTCACAGTTCTTGACTGTAGCCCACTCATTGGCACACCCACATTTTGACTCAAAGTTTTTTATTTATATGTTATTAATTACAGTATATTCACTTTGTGAATATACTATATTCACAAAGCCCCCTCCCCTCCCACTCTCCATGCCCCTCCCTCAGTCCACTGAAAGGGACTGAAACCAAAAAATCTGGACCTGGGGTCTTTTCTGAGACTGATACTCCAACCAAGGACCATGCATGGAGATAACCTAGAACCCCTGCTCAGATGTGGCCATAGCAGCTCAGTCTCCAAGTGGGTTCCCCAGTAAGGGGAACAGGGACTGTCTCTGACATGAACTCAGTAGCTGGCTCTTTGACCACCTCCCCCTGAGGAGGGATTCACAGTTTTTTTACATGTTTTGTGCTTCTTCTCCCCAACTGTTTGCTTACCCCACAACATCACTAAACACCTTTTCTCTGTAAAGCCTTTGGAGTCCCAAGGTGCTGGAACTCTTCAAGGCTGCTGGAAAACGTGTGGATTCCTTAAGCCTTGGTCCAGGTCTAGTAAGATCTGTGGAACTTTCCACCAGCAGTGGTGCCCTCTGAGCACTGCGCTCTTCTCTTGCTAATGGGACTAGCCCTGCAACCTTCAGGGCCCTAAAACTGTTATTCCCTCCACATAGCATGACCTAACACAGACTCTATGAATTCAAATCCATCACTCCATCAGTCTCTGATCATATGCCATTTGTTCCCACTGCCTAAAACTATCCTCCACCATCTGCCTTGCTTCACTCAGTACCTATATGACACTGTATAAGTCGTTGTATATGTGGGGGTATTACGTGTCTTCCCCTGGAGTATATACCCTCTATGAACTGGATCCTAAAAGTGTCCTTTAGAGTCATCAATATGTGGGGGACGGGGGGTCATTCTTTGTATATTACATGTCTTCCACTAGGGTATATACCCTCTCTATACAAGGATATTGGATCCTAAAACTGTTCTTTAGAATCAGTGACTGTTCCTCGGTCATGTCTCTTAACTTCACTAAGACTGCACCACTATGAAATTGGAGTTTACATGTTCTTTGGACCAAACCAAATTCTTAGTCAGGGCTTTCTTCCTCCAGTAATTGCTTCCACCGGTGGAAAGAAAAAAGGAAATGCATTATCCTCTCTGGTCCAGCTCAATGCTTCAGGGTTTTGTCTTTTTCTTTTTATTAGTTATATCTAAAAAAAAAAAAAAAAAAAAAAAAAAAAACCTCTGCCCTCTCCTCGAGCTCAGAAGACTAAAGAACCTGATCAATGTCTCTGAGTGAATCTCCTACCCCAGACACAACCTCTCATATCTCTTCTCTGAGGCTTCATATCCTTTATGAATATGGAGCCACAAAATATTGGAATCCTCACATCTTAGTATACTAGTCACCAGGCATAAGTGTTTCTCAGGGCAGCGTCCTGGCCAGGCGCCACAGTGCCTTCCTAAAAGCATCAAGTGATCCAGGAGGAAGCGAAGCTAAGAACAAGGGCGCTTGCCTCCACATCCACCAGGCTTTTAGCAGGACCTCTGCCCAAGGACCCATCACCTCCAAGGAAGTGGACTCACCTGACCTCTGAGTTCTCGGAGGGTTGGGGGGCCTTACTCCCTAATTTCCCATTTCAACTGAGGTCAGGTTTGGTTTGGTTTTGGTTTTGTTTCACTATCACTGAAACAAGGGCTCTGTGTGGAGTTTTGGTTCTCCTAAGTGGCAGTGACAACTCATTCTTCTATGACGTGCCTGAGAACAGCTCATTGATAGCAAAGGCCGTTTACACCTCCCCATCTCCTAGCTTCATAGTGAGCACTACATTGAAAGTGCAGGCCTCAGCATCTCCACCGTAACAGAATGGTGACTACCAAGCCACACTTTCCATGAAGGAGAGAAGCCTTCACATTCTGACCATCTAAGAACAGCCAGAGTAGAGCCTAGAGACACAGGCTCAGAGGCAAGAGCTTCCCAGGGTACTTCGACACCGGACACTTCCCTTGGATCCCGAGCAGTGTTTGTCATCTTTAAGCCTTCCTTCACAACCCATCAAAACACTGTGCTATGAGTTGATGGCTGTGACATAGCAAGGCCCCATGGTACACACTTTCAGTGGCCTTCATCACCTGTCTTCCCATTAGCCAGACACATACACAGTCTCTCTTTTTCTTTCTTTCTCTCTCTCTGTCTGTCTCTGTCTCTCTCTAACTCTATCTCCTAATATATGGTTTGTATCCATGACTTTCTTCTCTGGCCCAGATTAATTTTATTAACTACAGAATCAGGCCAGTTGAGAGTCCTCCATCCAAAGGAACCCTGCAGACCCTCTGTACTTCCAGAGATAATGTCAGCTGTCCCTTTTAGCCAAGCCAATTGATTTCTCTGGTAGACTAGTTGCTGGTTTCTAACCCTGGATGTGGATTAGAAGCAACTGGGGAGCTCATAAACTGACTCTGGTGCCAGGGCCCCTCCTCCCCAGACCAATTAAGTTAAGATCCTGGAGCAGAGGGTTGGAGGCCAAAGCCCTGGTATTTTTTCAGAGGTCTCCAGGGGATGCTAATTGAGGTCAACATAGGGGAGCCATCATAGCAGATAATCCTCAGAGCCTTCAGTCCCTCCGTCCATGCTCTAAGGCCCTCCATGTACCGACAGCAAAGGCTGCTGACTGAATGTTGACGAGCATCTCTGATGGTGACTTTCCTTGAGCAGAAGGAAAACCACCATGGTGTGGTTCACTCACCTGCTGACATTTTATGGTCCAAGGAAATAATCGCAGGCCCTGTGAAAACAGCCTCAGCAGTGACTTGATATGCACCCCCTTGAGAACAGTGAGAACCTCGATCCCCAGACTTCCCCCCTCCTTCATCCAGCCAAGCAGTGCCCAAAAGATAGACTCACTGACCCCACTATAGAACGAGCCCTGCCTATGCCATGTGGCCCCACCCCCCCCCCTGCAAAGGCCTTGGAGGCTCTCATGGCCCCCTCTCTACACCACTCACTTCCCAACCCCCCTCACAATCACACACTGTCTGTGATGTGCCCTAAGACAGTGATGTAGGCACTGAGGGAGACAGGTAAACAAGAACTGAGAGGAGAAGGGCAGAGCAGGCTGAGGAGAGGGAGCTGTGTGAGCACCAGATGAGGCTATGGTAATAAAACAGGGTATCGGCCTTCTCCCCCTGGGGAGGTTTGAAATATGAGCCCCCACCTTGAATCTCTGCCTTACAACTCTGCTCTGTAATTCTGTTCCACAAAGAGGCACATGTGTCTCTATAGACTGTTATTGTTTCAAGTGTTAGTCATCCCCTCTATCAGGAATGTGACATGCATTTCTCTGAATCTACTGGGCACACAGCACAAAGTAGGCACTGAGCTAAGGGGTAGGGGGACCTTTGAAATGGGAAACACAGAAGCCAGAGATAATGCTGAAAGGAGGGTTTTATGTGCAGTACAATCCATTCCCCCACCATGCACACAGCCAGAAAGTGTTCAGGGCCCATTTTAGATCAAATGGGCTTAGTTTCATAGAATTGCAGTATTTTCAAATAGAGACATGGAAACTCATCTCATCCAGAGGGTCTGTGGTGGGGGAAGGACGTCTGTATCCTGGTAAATCTGGATCTCCTCAGTGGACAAGTTGGTAGGTGTTCCTCCAAAGTTCATAGGGCACCACTGCCACTTAGGATACCACAGCAGCACCAGCGGAGCCACCCCTCACCCACTCAACTGCAGGCCCCAATGGGTAGGGCACACCACTGTCACCAGCACGGCAAGCCCCTGAGTCCTCTGGACTCCTGGCCCCATAGGCCCCTGTCAGTTCCCTGTAAATTCAGAAATTTAGTGAAAGCAGTTTATGGAACAAAGGAACGAACGTCTTGGTGTTTTTCTGCTGTCAACCTGCCTGTGTCTTGGCTTCTCTTGAAGAGAAGATGGTTAAAATAAGTCTAAATGAATAGTGAACTCACCCTACACGGAGACTCTGCAGCCGCCTCACCAGTCTTTGTTAGCCTGTGCCCTCTGCAGCAAGCTTGAAGGCACACCTCCCTTAGAGCTCATTAACAGTGCAAGAGAAACACAAGCTACTGCTAAATGCAGAATACTAGTATCGAAGATACATTTTTTATTTTGAAAGACACTTTAACTTAAAAATCATGTAATATTAATATTAACACTAAGCAAGCTTGTCTATTAGATCCTAGCTTACAGAGAAAAACAGATTTGTTCTTCTGTTTTTAAAATATAAAACACAGAACATTGACAGTGCTTTTCCAAAACTACATGAGGTCTTATTATTGTTTAAAATTTTTTAAAAGACAAAAAGCTGTACTTTCAACTCTGATGACCAAAGGAAGAAATGAAGCCAGACAGCACAACAGTTTTTGGAAGCCTGCAAGCCTGCAGCTTGGAACCAGGCACCATATTTTTAATTCAGATAATAGGGGCACTTGGCAGGAATGTCTCGGGCAAGTGTGCGTGCTGTAACTGCCATCAGGAGTTAGAAGCCTCAGCCTAATTCCCAAGATTACTGAGATCATGGGGTCTGGCCTCCACACCTCCTCGCCCAGAGTGGATGGAAGAGAAATGAAAACTTCGTACCACATGAGTAACCTTAAAAAGAAAACAAGGTTTTTCTGTCTGCTGCCTGCCAGAGGTTTATAACAGACCTTCAAATAATAGCCAAACAGGGAAATAGGCAGGAGCCTGTAGTTTCACCCTCCATAGGAAGAAATCATGATATTGTCAAGCGGTGAGAAAAATAAAGAATTGAAAATGCTACTGAAGAGAATGTTGCAGTGAACACGGACCATATTGCTCTCTGCTGTCCTCTGTACGGAGATAATGTGCCTGACTGTGATTGTTCGCCCAGCCTCCGAATGTGGGTTAAACACCCAAGGAGGGAAGCTCAACTCTTCTCCATGACCCATAAATGGTCCCGTGTCCTGCTGTCACTGAATGTGTTGCTATGCCACTCCAGACTATTGTTAACCTAAAGCCTCTGGTTCAACAGTTGGGAGATATGCTCTCCTGCCCACCATGAGACCATTGGCACAAGTGGACGCTACAAAGGGTAGCTAGGGACCCATTCCTGTCATAAGATGATCAAACCTCACATGATCCCAGTCATCAAGGAAACAGCGAGAACAGCACACGCCGGGGAATATTGTAGTGATGCAGGCATTGAGTAGAAGGAATTGTCAGACGCCTAGTTCTCCAGCACCACCCATGTGGAAGGTCCCTCCTGCAGCTTCCATTTAGGCGGCACCTATGCCAGGCGCTATGAATGCGCAGTACATTTAAGCTTTACAGCCATGAAGCCAAATAGGAACTAGAATCCTCACTTAGACTTGAGGAAATGAAGCATGGAGGAATTAAGTTAATTGGGCTGAGGAGCCTGCTCAGTGATGGAGAGGGCAGATTGCATAACCGGGAGGACCTGAGCACAGACCCTCAGGACATCTGAAAAGCTGGCTGTAGCATGGTCTACAGTGAGGTGGGAAGCAGACAGGATGATCCTTGGAAGCTCGTGGGCCAGCCGGATGTGCATATACAGTGGCAGACAGCAAGAGACCCTGTCTCAAATAAGGTAGAAGGCAAGGACCAATTCCTGAAGATGCCCTCTGTGCTCCACACAAGCACTGGGGCACAAGGGCACATTGTGAGTGTACACATACGCACATACACACACTCACGAAATAGATTAAGTAATTAATAATATAAAATGTTTTAATGAACAATCCATTTCTAACTTGTTAAGGTCAAAGGGTGAATAAGGACTTTAGGTTTCTGGTCCAACAGGTAAAAATCTTGAAGGATATTAGATATTATTAGACATACAGATTATATATAAATATATTTATATATTATGTGATATATTATTATGTTAAATATTATATAGATAAATCACAAATAATAAAGAAGTACATCATATAAATAAATATTATAAAATATTATGTATTTACATTATAATTATATATTCATATTTGTTATATAGATATATAACTACCCTAACAACTGCAAACCCCACAGCTTTTGTCAGCTCCCTAAGGGCTAAGTTTTCTTATGGGAAAGACAGGCAGCTCTCTCAGAATCATAACATTCATCCCAGAATAAAATGCTGGAAAGCAGCCCTAGACAAAAACAAACAAACAAGAAACCAGCCTGCACTGTAACTGAGCCTGAAGATTTGGTAGGCTCACATCTGAGAGCTGAAATTCCAGTGTGAGCCAGCCACCGGGGCGCTGCACCTTGTGATGGGTTTACCTCCAGGAGCTCTGCCAGGTCCTCTTGGTGATGTCAAAGGAAAATCCCTTTGAGCTTGAGGCAGGAGAAAGAAAGTGAACCACTGAGGTCTGGCCTCAGGAGGAAACTTTTTTTTTTTTTTTTTTACAAAACTCAAGCCTGTGTGTTTTTTTGGAGCTTCACAGACCTGAGGGAAGCGTCTAAATCCTAATCCTGTGCCCTCCGCCATCCTTTTCCATACAAGGAATAGTGGAAATAAAACAAAACAAATCTACGAAGCTGGGTGGAGTTCACAGATAAGGACAGAGGCTCAGAAGCAGAGGAGAGGCTAAACTGTGGAAGTTCAGAGTGCCACCCCTCCCCACACACCTAGCCACAGGATGAAATGTTTGTTCCCTGTTAGGACGGAATGAATGATAAACACTACATGAAAGAGAATATAAAGTTATATCAATTGTTTTCCTAGTTTCGACTCTGTCGGGTTTTTTTTTTTTTCTTTTTTCCTTTTTGTGCTAAGTCCATAAAAACATAATTGACAGTGAAAATCCTAAGGGAAGCCCATGGCTTTCAGAATAGTCTAACCACATAGAAACTCACTGAAATGTACACGCGGAGTTTGAGACGGGGCCAGTATCTGTTTGAAAGGCTACCTTAATCTAACTGTGTGATGTCTTTATTTGTGAGGTCATTATAACAAACTGATTTTTAAAAACAAAAATTAACATCAATTCCTCTAACCCAGACTATCTTTTAATAATAATAAAAAAAAAAAGTCTGCAAGGCACGCTCTAAAGTACACAGAGACTAGGCCAGCATCACACCGAGACAGATACAATGAGAATGCTGGGATTACAATAGTGGGGATTTGCTATTCCAGGTCTAGCACCCCATCCCTGGTGGCCCTCAGTGGCCACCTGGGAAAGACAGGTGAGATCTTTCCTTGCTTGCATCAGGCCACTGGGCAAACACAACAGCAGTGAGTTGTGCCCTGCTCCCTGGATCCTCTATCTATTGGGCCCCATCCCTACCTGCATTCCTGGAAGCATGCTAAACACTACATGAAAGAGAATATAGTTATGTCAATTGTTTTTCTAGTTTTGACTCTGTCATTATTCTACTCTGGCCACAGGGACCACCAGCAAACCCAGCAGCTGAGACATCCCCCACCCACCCCTGTGTACCCCATTCCAGGTCCAGTGCCCCATCTCTGGAGGCCATTCCTGGCCACCTAAGGAAGACAGACCAGAGGCAAGGACCACCAGGCTCCAGGGCAAACACAGCAGAGGTGGGCTACTTCTGAACCCCTGTACCCTCCATCTACTGGACCTCCCAACTATGCTCATTCTGGAAGCCAGTGGCCCCCAGGACCACCAGCCAATACCAAAGACAAGATGGCTAAAGGCTAGTGCAAGAACACAAATAAAAAGAACCTAGGCAATATGTCAACACCAGAACCCAAGTATCATTCTATAGCAAGCCCAGGATACTTTAACACAGCTGAGGAATAAGAAAAAGACCTTAAATCCAGTCTCATAAAGATGACAGAGGCCTTTAAAGAAAAATGAATAAATCCCTTAAAGAAATACAGGAAAACACAATTAAACAGGTGAAGGAAATAAAACTGGCCAAGACCTGAAAATGGAAATAGAAGCCATAAAGAAAGCAGAATTTGAAGGAACCCTGGAAATGGAAAACCTGGGGAAGAGAACAGGAATAGCAGCTGCAAGCATCTCCAGCAAACTCCAAGAGATGGAAGAGAGAATATCAGATCAAAAGATATGATAGAAGAAATTGATACATCAGTCAAAAATAAAAATGTTAAAGTAAAAAATCCCTGACACAAAATATCCAGGAAATATGGGATCCTATGAAAAGACCTAACTTACAAATAATAGGAATAGAAGAAGATGAAGAGTCCCAGCTCCAAGAATCAGAAAATATTTTCAACAAAATCATTGAAGAAAATTTCCCCAAACTAAAGAAAGAGATTCCTGTAAATATAGAAGAAGCATACAGAACACCAGTTAGACTAGACCAGAAAAGAAAATCCTCCAGCCACATAATAATCAAAATGCTAAATCTACAGATCAAAGAAAGAATATTAAAAGCTACAGGGAAAAAAATGCCATGTAACATATAAAGGCAGACCTATGAGAATTACACCTGACTTCTCACCAGAAAGCCAGAGGGCCTGGATACACCATTAGAGAAAGCCAACCCCTAACACTATTAACGACTCTCTACTATGCCCGTAGACAGGAGCCTCACATAGCTGTCCTCTGAGAGGCTCCACCCAGCAGGGGGTAGAAACAGATGCTGAGAATCATAGGCAAACACTGGGCAGAGTGCAGGGAGCCTTGAGGAAAAGTGGGAGGAAGGATAGAAGGACCCGCAGGGAACAGATCTCCACAAGAAGACCAACAGAGCCATCTAATCTGGGCCCATGGGGGCTTGTGAAGACTGAAATACCAACCAAGGACCATGTATGGACTGGACTTAGGCCCTCTACACAGATGTACACAATGGAGAGCTTGGCCTTCATGTGGTTCCCTAGTAAGGGGAGCAAGTACTGTCTCTGACAAGGACTCTCTTGCATGCTCTTTGGTCACTTCCATGAGGTGGAGATGCCTTGCCAGGCCCTCGAAGTAGAGGATTCGCTCAGTCTTGATATGACTAGATATTCTGGGATACTTAGGGATGCTCCCCTTTTCTGAGGGGAGGGAGGAGGGATACAGGGAAAAGATAAAGATGGGGGGACCAGGAGGAGAAGAGAGAGGGGGCTACAATTGATATGTAAAGTGAATAAATAATAGATAGATAGATAGATAGATAGATAGATAGATAGATAGATAGATAGATAGATAGAAATCCTTTTAAAAAGTGGAGATTTTTAAAACTGTGATAAATATGCTAAGAACTTTAGTGGAAACAGGCAATGTATAAGAGCAGACGGATAACATAACTAGAAATAAAAACATTACAAACTAATCAAAATGAAATACTAAAGTTCAAAAACACAATGAGGAAAAAAAAGTGAAGAATGTCTCTTCTGGGCTCATGAATGCACTGGCCACTGCTGGGAAAAGCATTGAGCTGAGAAACGTGGTGACAGACATCATCAAACATAAAACCAAGGAGAAAAAAAAATCTAAAACTGAAAAAATAGCCAAGAACTATGGGACAACTACAAACTGTTCACCATGAGTATATGGGAGCACCAAAGGAAGAAAAAAGAAGAAAGGAATAAAAGAAGCATCTGAGGCAGTATTGAGTGAATTTCCCCCAAACTAATGGCTGACACCAAATCACAAAGTGAGAAAGTTCAGAAGACAGCAAGCAAGGCATAAGGGGGAAAGAGAGAAAAGGAGAGGTGGAGGAGGAAAACCTACACTTTGTAATTCCATGTTCAAACTCACAAAATCAAAGAAAGCCAAAGGGGGGGATGGGGAAAGGAGAGAGACACCGCATCGTTAGAGGAATAGCAGCTAAGGATTACATCTGGCTTCTCCTCAGAGAACACATATGATGGCTAAATGGTGAAATGTGCCCCAACAAACACATGTGTTGAATGTTTGGTCCCCATCTGACAGTGCTATTTTTGGGAGATGGTGGGAACTTTAAAAGTTAGGGGCACAGCTGAAGGGAGTGGGTCATGGGGGTATGATGCTGAGTCACATCTGATCTTGGATCCCTTCCTCCCTCTCTCTCACTACACGCTCCCACAGCCATGATGTTACATTCCACCACATCTGGGGCCCAGAGGAATGGAAGCAGGAGATAGCTAACCGTGAACTCAGACTACTGAAACCAGGAGCCAAAATAAATCACTCCTCTCTTGTGGTTCTTTGTCAAGCATTTTGCCACATCAATGAAAAGTTTGACTGATATATCATGCAGTGAAAGAAGCCTAAATGTCTGAGAGGGGGAGAAGCTACTCATCTATAGTTCTATCTGGCGTCATCCATTAGAAAGACTAAGGGGAATGTTTTCCAGTACACATTTTTCATGAAAGTTTAAAAAAACTTCTTTAAACAGAAGGAAAATTATAAGGTCAAGAAACTTACGTCTGCATCACGAAAGAAAGACTTGGAAAAAGAATAGGGGAAAGTAAAATAAAAACTGTTTTCCTCAATTTCAAATTGTTTGTGCTTGTATACCTTTAATATATATATTTATATGTGCATAAGTATTTCACATGTTTCTATATGATTATATGTAAGTGAATGGAATGGCAGCAGTGGTACAATGGCAGAAAGAAGAATCAGCTATATGCACAGCCCAGGAAGCAGTATAATAATATTTGAAAGTAAACTTAGATTATTGTGAACCCTGCAAGCTTTCAGATAACCTCATAAAAACGCATAAGTGGCATACAAAGAAAGAAGAGAAAAAATGAAATCATATAAAATGCTCAAATAAAACTTCAAATGGCAGGAAAATATCAGAGACAAAGAATAAAATGAATAACAGCAGCAAAACAGTAAAAGATAGATAGCCATCTAAACTCGCCAATTAAGGGACGACAGCCATAAGAATGGATAAAAATGCTCTAGAGTGTCTACAAGAAACTCATTTTAAGTATGAAGACGCTCATTAAAAATAAAAGGATGGAGAAGAGAAAGCATGTGGACCAAAAGAAAGTGAGAAGAGCTAAATAGATTTATACATAGCTGACTTCAAAGCAACAACAGTTGTCTGGGATCAAGGAGGGCATTATAAAAATGCTACCATGGTCAAAACCCCATGAAGTCCTACGCATCTGTATTGTATATGCTCCTTTCAACAAACAGAACATGAAAATACACAAAACAAACTCACCAGAGTTCAAGGAGAGCAGGCAAAAGTACTCATATCTGGAGATCTCTATGTCCCTATGTGAGAAGTCAACACATTCAACACATCTAAAATCTGTAAGGACTGGGGCTGAAAGATGGCCCAGAAGCTAAGGGCACCGGCTGCTCTGCCCTTCCAGACGACTCAGCACCCACATCTGCAACTCCAGTTCCAGGAGATCTGACACCTTCTGGCATGCAAGGGCAGCAAGCATGCATGTGGTGCAGAAACATGCATGCAGGCAACAGAGCCGTACACATAAAATAAAGTAAGTAAATCTTCTTAAAACATCAAAAATAAAAGATGGGCAGATGGGAAAGGATGGAGTAAAACTGAAAGCACACGTGCACACACTCAAACACACACAACAACAGCTATTAATTTATTGTAACAAGGTTACAGGATGAAGGATTAATGCCAATCATCTTCTCATATCCCAGCAATGAACTTGACATTAAACATGCATTGTCAACCGGACATGCCCACACTTTACTCCCAGCAATTGGGAGGCAGAGGCAGGCAGATCTCTGAGTTTGAGGCCAGCCTGGTCTACACAGAGAGTTCCAGGACAGTCAGGGCTTCACAGAGAAAAATCTTTCTAAAATGAAAAAAAAAAAAAAAAAAGTAAATTGTCATTTAAATTAATGCCCCCCACCAGCTGCCCAATGAAATGACTTAGGTATAATTCTAACAAAATATGTGTAAAATCCACACAAAGACAATTCCAAGCTCTGAGGAAAGAGAGAAAAGAACCAGATAAATGGAAAGAAATTCTATGATCATGCAAAGAAGGACTTAACGATGCTAAGATGTCAGCTCCTCCCAACTTGATCTACAGCTATCACCGTCCCAATCAGAGCCCCTGCAGGTTCTTTTGTGGGATGGCAATGTGTCACTCTGAAATCTTGTATGAAGGAGTAATGTTTAGAAGAGCCAACTTAGCGTGGTAGTATAAGAGCAACAAATAACATTAATGCTGTTAATTCAGCTAAGGGTCAGAGTTGGCACGGGACAACAGGTTGTGAGGGCTGATCACAGTGGCCCCCTTGCCCGGATGTGGGATTAACTAAAACACGAGCTGCTGGGCACTCTGGGGAGAGATTTTCCTGATCAGATGATTGGAAAAAGGAAGGCAATGACTTCTGGTGGCAGGCAGATAAGAGGATACAGAGGGAAAAACTTTACTTTCTGCCTGCTTGCCCTCAAGTTTGTGTGCTTATGGGTGTGTGTGCATGTGTGTTACATACACATATATTTTTCATGCTATCAGTTCTGTTTCTTTGGAGAACCATGACTAATACACTGGCAGTTTCAACTCTAAAAGCTTTCCCTCAATTTGGAAACATCAACAGTCCTATGAGAATAAAAAAGCAAGTCCTGAACAATCAAACTGGACCTTGTAACACATTTCTTCAACCTACTTTTCTGAGGGACTCTCGGATTTAATTGTGGGAAGCTATGGGGATTGTAATGACAACTGAAACTTATACCTCAATAGCTCTTAATACAAGAAGAAAAAACTACTAAGGAAATCTTCTACTCACACTATCCACTACTGAATTCAGATAATTTGGTCAGTTATCTGTTCTGTACAATATAACCTGATGGCCTCAAACACCCATAACCATATTCCTCCTGCTTCTATGGGCTGGGAGCGTCACTGCTTCTGTCACAGGTGGGGTAAAAACTCAGTTATGTTATGAAAATATGTTTTTGTTGTAATCTCAAGTGTGGGTGTGGGAATGCTTTTTAGATTATCCACTGCTGATAGAGGATGCTTTGAGATGCTCCTAGAGAGAATGCTTTGAGGAGGCCGCTCCTGATTTGTCCCGCTGCTGCTAGTTGCTGTTTGCTGTATACTGTTTGCTGTTTGGCTGAACTGCTGGAATCCTGACCACAAAAAATGGAATTGCCCCAAGGAACTAAGTCTAAAGAGGCCTACATGCCCTGTCCCTTCTCACTTTTTTTTTCTCCTACCTATGGTTTAGGGTTTGAAGGGAGGTAGAGGTATTTAGGAATCCCAAATAAAAAAATTCAAAGCCTACAGCTCTTGGCCCTTGGGTCCCTGACTCAGAAAGTGCATGATGCTGCTTCTGCTGTATTCTGGTAGTCAGGGGAAGTCGAAGAAGCACAGATTGAGGAACTAGACTGTACCTCTTGGAAAGAGTAGCAAATCATACTGCCAAAAACATAAGCAAAAACAGTATGATTTGTCAGGGACCATTATTGTACAATCTACTGGATGCAGTCCTCTCTCTGGTCAGGTGATTCACAGTTCCTTCATATGTAAAGTTCCATCTTTCAAGCTCAAGAGTACATGATCTCACACAGGTCAACTGCAGACTAGGCGACTTATAGCTCTTTCTTGCAGAAACTCTAGAACTCTATAACCCACCTGGCCCAAGACATCTGACATCCAATGGGAAGACATAGATAAGATGTCTGAAATACATACTACCATTCAAAAGCAGGGGAAACAGCCAGGCACAGTGGTGAGTGCATACCAGTAATGCCAGCGCTGGAGAGGCTGGGGCAGGAGGATTATGAGAGGAAGTGTAGAGGCAGAAGACATGGCAACTGGAAGCACTTGCTGCTCTTCCAGAGGATGCTTTCCAGCACCCGTGTGACAGCTTGTAAACCTCTTTAACTTCAGAGCCAGGGGTTCCTATGTCCTCTCCTGACCTCTTCAGGCGCTGCACATACATGGTGCATGTATATACATGTAGGGAAACAAACATACACATAAAAAAGTCAAAGGCTAGTCTTGGTTACAGCACAGGGAGGAAAAAAGAAGGGAGGAAGGGAAGGAGAGAGAGAACAAATAAAAAAAAAACCAGGATTCATAGAATTATCACTGGTCCATCCTAAGTCCAACTGAATGTGCTCAGGCCTGCTTTTCTAGAAACAGATATCCCTCTATCAGGTACCAGTTTTGTTCCCTTGGTTGTTCTTTCAACTGTTGGCTCTGGTCCACACTTGTGGCTTGACCTTCTGAGGCACATTTCATTAATGACAAAAAATGGCCCCATGTTTGCATCTACATTGCTTTCTTCGTCTCTAGAGACTGCCCATAGAAGGTTAGGGCAGTCAGAGGCCTCCTTTGTTTTCTTTTATTCTATTATCATATATTCAATGTACATGGGTTTCATAAAGGCAGTTTCATTCAACTCTATCATTTACTTAGACCAGAATCATTAACCCCAAGCCCTCTCCTTGCTTCCCCTCCTCTATTCTCTCCTCCTTCCCCACAACAGTATCCTTCCTTCCCTCAGCCCCCATCCATATTATGTTTCCATACACAATCTAGGATACACAGTACAGGAAAACATGTGATATTTGTCTTCTGCATGCCATGGCCTTTTTAATGTTGATCTCTCTCTCTCTCTCTCTCTTTCTCTGTCTCTGTTTGTGTGTGTATTTTCAGTCCGAGCTGACAGTAACCTCATAAATACAATGATTTCAAAAACTTTCAAGGGTTTTCTATGAATTTTATAGTCTTTCTCCATGACCACCACCACCCCCAAAAAAGCATATCTGTAATTCTTCTCATTACATAGCTGCGCTATGAACATGGCAAGCCACAATGAAACAACACCCTTAAGATTCTCAGAAACATTTTGTCTGGCTGACAAGGACTATTAGGCTCCTCCTTAAATTCCTCTGAAATCTTAATGGCCACAGTCCAGATTCAATGTTTACCTTGAGGCCATTTCTTACTTTGACGATCTTCAGCTGACTGGAGAGACTACCCTCTTTAAATAGTAAAATGTTCTCACTCACAATGTCTCGTCTTTCCTGAAGTCCATGTAAAGTCTAATTTCAAGCAACTATTTCACTCTTTGGATCATTTCTCTGAAGGCCCATAGGCGCTTTGACTGAGATCTTCCTGGCCAAGTTCCCAAGGTCACTGGATTCATTTTTTTCTTTTCCAAGTACCACAAATGTAAGTTTGTCCCATAACACAACGTAAGCAGCCTTTCTCCCACAGCATTTTCCTCCCTGATCTCAGAGCCTCTGATAGCAAAATCCTTACTGTCCTGCAGTCTACCTGCTATGCTGTCCCGAACTCATCTTCACACACTTTAGAAATTTGTTCCTTGCACCCGATTCAGACACTAGTTCCTGTATCAATTACTCGTCACCACATAAATGGACACCCTAACACTCAGGGGCTTAAAAAGACCATAGCTGGTTATTTCTCAGGATGCTGTGGATGGGCTCATGAATTCACTGACAGATTTTACTTGGATCCTGTGATGGAGAAGTTTTCTTGCCCACCTGACTGGATCAGCAATCAGCCAAACACAAGCAGCTAAGGGACTCCTGGGAGGGACTTCATGATCAGATTATAAGAAACAGAAAGACCATCTCTAAATATGGGTGGCACCTTTTGATGGCATCCAAGATGAAAGGACCCAGAAAAAGGAAATATTTGCTTTGTGCCTTCTTGCCCTTTACTCTCAATGGCAAGTTCATCTATCATTCAGCTGTCGTACTCATTCAGTGAAATCAAAACCAGTGTCTTCATGCTTCCAACATGGGCTGAAGACCAGTGACTCTCCAGGAATCCTCAAGCTTTCAGGGCTAGGATGGAACTTCTGTGCTATCCAGCCTTGTGGACAGAGAAACTACCAGATCCCCAACATCTTCAGTATGAGACAGCCATTGGACCCCTGGACCATATTGTGTAAGCCAGTCTAATAGAGCTCATGTATACATACATACTATTGGTTCTGTTCCTCGAGAGAACTCTGATACAGGTACCACTGGGTAGCAGATTAGAATTTGAACTCACCTGAAATGTTTCATCCATGCAGCATTCTTTATGTCAAGAGTAACACCAAATGATTCCACAGCCTCTGTAAATCCAGCTTCAGATTACATCTGACATCACTTGGTTCATATTCAACAGGTCAACGAGACCAGTCCACAGTCAAAAGATGGACAAACAACCATCTGTTGGTTGAAAGAGTAGCAAGAGACATTAATGCAGACAGGTCTGGTTCAGTAGAGTTATTATTCTAACAATCTACCCACATTTTAGGGTATATTTTTGTATGTTCAGGACAATGTTAATATGTGAGCAGTGTAATCTTTCTTCTACCTGAATTTGGAATCATGCTATTTGCATTATTAGTTTATTTAGATGAGTGCAGAGTCATAATGCTGTATGATCGTCAGCTAGCTGATGGTCTGTAATATATTTGGTAAAAGTGATGAATTCTTAGCGATTTGAGATTTGCCTACAGCTCCCGGCTATAAAATGTTTCCTGTGAAGTAAGATGACATTGCTGAGGAATCTTTGTGTGTGTGGAAATGGTGTGGTTTATGAATTAACAAAGTGATAAGTAACGAGGCTCCAGTGTCTTTACAAAAGCCTGAGACCTGGACTGTCTGTCAAGAAGCTGATTCTAGGAGCAAAGGCAGAGATGACATCATATGGCAAGCAGAGGCTGTAAAAGTCTGTGATTCTCCATTAGAGCCATCATTTTATCAGACTCTATAATTCATATTAATCACATATTCACATGAAAAACTTTGCAATAAAGTTATTTATAATCTCGGTGTATTTATTATCTAAGTCTATTATCTTACTGTGGAGTATACTTTTTTGCAAAGGCTCAAGACAAAACATAGTTTACTGTCTTTATTTCTCAGACTCACTTTTACTATTTAAACTGATATACAAACTGTTATACAAAGTGTTGTTTTTCAGATGCCCATGGCTAAAACAAAATGTTATTTTTACTATTTCCAAAGATATATAAAATTATTGCAAGGACATACCACGATCTTTACATCTTCATTCATATTTAAAGGGAGCTACTAACACAGCTGCATTGAGTAATACTGAATAAGATCATCTCCGCTGGACAACACTAGGTTTTACACATAGAAGAAAAAAACCAAGCAGCTCAGAACAGGTGCAGTGCCGTGATTTAACTACAATTCACTTGTTTTGGAGTCTTCATCAGGCCTAAGTTCTGACCCTCATTGGGGATGATGATGAGAGAATGGCTTTCAGAACGCATTCCAGGTGGGGGAGGATTTAATACCTTAAACATTTGAAGGCATTATAGTTTTCAGTAATTCATGCCATGAAATTTTTCTCCAAAGCCATTTCAAGTCTGATAGTAGCCATTCTGCCAAAATATAAAATTAAGGGCTGGCAAGATGGCTCATAAAGGTTCATGCCACTGAAACCTGATAACCTGAGTTCAATCCCCAGGACCCACGTGATGGGAGAGAACTGACTCTTCAAGTTGTCCTCCACATGGGCCCGTTCTCTCTCACACACACAATAAATACAATTGTAAAAGTTAATGCAAAGTTACTACATTAGGTAGTTGTAATAGTCAAATTCAGAGTCCGAAGGTAATTTCCAAAGAATGATGGAAAGGAAAATAGAGAACTCTTGAAAATGAATGGTTGATGTTGGCTGCACAATAATAAGTGTACTGAATGCACTACACTGTGATCTTAAGTGTATTCATTTCATATTAGTGCATGCACAGTTGCACATGTGGGCACAGATACACATGCCCAGGTTTACACACGTGTGCATATTGCACATGTAGAGGTCAGAAGACATCTTTGTAGTCAGTTCTCTCCTTCCACCTTTACACGGCTTCTGGGAATCAAACCCAGGTTGCCCAGCTTGTGCCAGGAGCACCTCCCCCTACTGAACCACCTCACTGGCCCTCAACTGTGCCTTCTATAAAGAGCTTTTTATTGGTTCTTTGTGAATCATGATTCTTTCACATCATGCACCCCAATTCCACTCCTCCCTGTCCCTTCATATCCGCCCTCCACCTTTGCTTCTCTCCCCCCAAAATTTTGAATATATAAAAAAAATCTTAATGTGTGTCACAGTGTGTCACACATTATGTCCTTTTACTCATACACCTTTACATGCAAATGTTCATTGCAATGTGTCATTGGTCTGGTTCGAGGCCTCTGACCTCTGTTACACTATCAATAGTGGATGCTAACCTGGACTCCTCTCAGACAGTCTGTTGTTGCCCTGTGTCATGAAGATCCTGCAGCTTTGGATGTACAAGACCCGCCCTTCACACACTACAGCAATTCATCGATGGGGTAGATGTTGGGGTGTCCCAACTCAAAACCCTGGTGATCTAAGCCTGCTTTGTAGCTGAGTTGGTCAGCCTGTCAGCTCTCTTGCACCCACACACACTATTAGAATGAGCTCTCCAGCACTGCTCAGGCTAGCCCACCCAATGCTACAGCCAGAAAGGGCCAAATCTGGTTCTCTCTCTCTCTCTCTCTCTCTCTCTCTCTCTCTTGCCCTTGGGCTGGCTCACCTGTGCCCACACCAACAGTGCCGGCTCTACTATGCTGCCCAGGCAAGGTGTAGGCCCTGCTCTCCCTAGTTCTGCAGCTGGTGAGGGACAGGGCCAGCTCTCCCTCTCTCCTGCATTCAGGGCCAGCTCTCCCACCTGCCACAGGTGGTGAAGGTCAAGGTAGGGAGGGGGTCATCTCTCCTTCACCCACTCTACCTCAGAGGAGTGGTGACAAGTGGCAGAGCCAGCTCTCCTTCATTCCAGCTCAGGGCAGCTCATCTGTTCCCAAGCCACCAGGGCCAGCTCTTCTGTGCTGTCCAGGCTAGGTTTGACAGGAGCTCTCCTGAGTGTTTCAGCAGGCAAGGGGTGGAGCCAGCTCTCTGGCTCTCAGCCACACCTTCTGGGCCAGCTCTCTCCCACATTGCCCAGGCTAAGGGTGGGGCCATCTCTCGAGCATGCCTTAGAAGGTGAACATCTCTCCAAAGACCTCATGGCCAGCTCTGCTGTGCTTCCCTGTTGTGATATGGGGCCCTGCTTTCCAGTGAGGAACAGGGCCAACTCTGCACAGCCCTCAAACAGCAACATGGCCCCAGGTGCCAGACCAGACTAGAAAAGTCCCCATGGCCTTTGGTGGTAACAGGCCTCATCATGGCCTCGGGTGGTATCACTGGCTACTCGTATCACTGTTCCTCACTAACCTTCAGTCTCTAATTGCTCCTCTCTTCATCGTGCATACACCTTTCTGCTTTCCTTTCTCTTCCATCTCTCCCCCACTTACTTGCTCACCTTAGTGGTTCCTGAGCCTCTGGGGTCTTGGGTCATCATAGAGTGCTGTGCCTTGCCCAAACGATGGGACACTGCATGCCTGTGCAGCAAGCAGTCTTAGTGACTGAGCCATCTCACCAGCCCTTGTCATTTAGTTTTCAACATGCCTATAAGTTTATGATTTGTCTTTCTGCAGCACAAAGCCATCTGTAGCAGTCTTTTTTAACTCTATTTGGTGTGCTTAAACCTCTACCTCCCTTCCACCAATCCCCCAATCTTAAGTAGGAGAGCGAAAAGATTAGTGGAGAGAGAGGACCCAGACCTTTTTTTTTTTTTGTCCCGGCTATTTAGGGTCAAGGGGTTCTTTTAGGGCTCTATGCCAATCTCCCGTCAACTGCAGGTGCAGCCAGCAATCTCCTCCTCACCACTGCACCTGAAGCGTTTCTCTCAGTCTGTCTGCTCCAAACTGCCACACCATCTCTGGCCTCTGCTCTCTGGTCTTTCCAAAATGCTACAAGCCACACGCCAACACCAAACAGCACCACAAGTACCTCCTCTTCTCTTTCTCAACCACGCCCCTCTTTGTGCTGCACGTGGAAGACCCATTAACAGCTGGCAAAGATCACACCCTGCACATGACAGGGGTGGACAAACTATAGCCCAACTAAAATCCTACACTTGGGATTAAAACAAAAAGATATTTACATAACATCCAAAAAAACCAAAAACTTCCATTACATCTTTCAATTTTTAAAAAGCTCTTTCACTTTATTTACTTATCAACTTCAACAATTGGATGTCATATCTCCTGTTGCCCATGCTATTCTATGTAGATTCTACTAAGAACACCTTTTTGTAAACACTGACTCTAGAAAATTGTTTCAGTCACAGCCAAAGATCCACTCCTGCATAAAGATCACTCACTGCTTACTCTCCACCAAGGACCCAGAAGCGCTGACTATACAAATCACGAATGAGACACAGTTGGGTTCTCCAGATCAGTGAGCCATTTGTGGATTCTACCAAAAACAAATGAGGAGAAGAGATTTGCCATTATTTTCTTCTCATGGGCATGCATAGGTGTCACCTGTGATAATTTGCCCCATTTATATGAAGTCACAAGCATGTAGGTTTTGGTTTCTATGAGGTCCTAGAACCAATGCCCCACAGACACTTCAGCATATTCCAAGTGCATAAATACTTTAAAAATACTAAAAATAAATACTTTATATAAAGGGGCTTCTAGGGCTAATCACTTTGGTGCTCCAAAGTGAGCAGAATTTTGTCCTCCTTAGCTTTTACATTTTGAACATTCTATGAGGAAATAAAAACTGAAAGGAAAAACTCCCAAAAGAGAAAGCCATCCCAGAATGGGAGTATTAAGAGAAAGCTACCTCAGGGTATGCAAAACACCTGTGAGACAAAAAAGGTAAGTATTCAGTGTTTGTCTTTCTGGATCTAGGACTGGGTTACCTCAGAATTGGGGCAAGGCACCTAAACTGGAAGGAAGAGCATCTTAAGTTGCTTCCTGCCACTGTGATAAAACACTCACCAAAACTAACTTGGGAGAGGAAAGAGTTTGTCTTGTTTACCCAGGGATGTCAGGGCAGGAGCTCAAGGCAGCAACCTGGAGGCAGAAACTGAAGCAGAGACCACAGAGGAATGCTGTTTACTGCTTTGCTTCCCTGACTTGCTCAGCTACTTTTCTTATACAGCCCAGGTCCACTTGCCTAGGGATGGAACCACCCACAAGTAGGCTTGGTCCTCCTACATCAATTAGGAATCAAAGAAAATGGCCACAGACATCGCTACAGGTCAATCTGATGGAAAAAAAATCCCTCAACTGAGGATCCCTCTTCCCAAGTCAAGCTGACAACCAAGAGCACCCATCACAAGAAGGGCTGATAATACCAAGGAGGAGAGGAAGAAGAGATAAAATGCTAAGAGACAAAAAAATGCTAAGTATGTTTGAAAAAGCATAGGGAAACATTTTGTAAGCTTACTTATAAAATTCATATATTGTGTATGTTATATATTATAAAATTTATTTATTTATTTGGTCTCTAAGGACAGGATTTCTCCATGTACCCCTGGCTGTCCTAGAACTCACTCTGTAGACCAGAGTGAACTCAAAGATCCATCTGCCTCTGCCTCCCCAGGGCTAGGATTAAAAGCATGAGCCACAACATATTTTCTTAATGGAGTTCTATCACAGGGGATGATAATGCTTCTCCCAAGACTTTCTAACAGAACCCCAGTGCCAGGCAGAGGAAACCTCCCTTCAAATTGTTGGTCAGAGAGGCCCAAGAGGCTCCCAAACAAGATAGGTTTTTGCTGTCGCCTTTGGTTGCTCCAAAACATAAAGGTAAACTCCTTTTGTTGAAGATACCACACCTTTCCAACATGGGACTTGAGCCGAGGCTGACCTGATAGCATTCAGAAGTGCTGTGTAAGCTGCCAAGGACAGAAACAATCAATAGTCCTATCCAGCATAAAGCTTGTGAATCACAACCTTCCAGGCTGGCAAAATATCACCAATGGTGAATAGTGACACATTTATCTTATGGGTAGGCTAGAGAAGGGGCCGGGCCACAGAGGACACACACACAAAGATAATTAAAGAAAAGGCCATGAATTTAAGAGGGAGTAGTGAAGAGACATGAATTTGAGAGAGACTTGGGCAATCATGGAAAAATTGGAATGGGGGGATAGAAATGATGGAAATATAACACACATGATGAAGTTCCTAACAGAAAAAAAAAATGGCCTCACTTTCTTCAAAAATAATAATAAATTTAAAAATCTTCTCTCCCAATTTAGGCTCCAAGCGCTGAAAAAAGAGCATTCAAGTTTCTTTGTGTAGCCTCTATTGAGCATAAACAGTCTCAGAAATAAAGGTTGACAGGCTTTTTGTAGGTGTTAAAGAGTATCAGGGATAGGAAGAGTGATTCAAAGAAAAAAAAATCTACTAAGCAGCTGGGTTATTTCATCTATATTTATTAAACAAACGGGTTTACTACTTACTATAAAATAAAGATGTCATAAAAGCAGTTGTCTCAGTTGTTTTCTGTTGCTATAACTAAATGCCTGAAACCAATAAATTTATAAAGCTGAGAAACCTATTTAGCTCCCAGTTCTGGAGCCTAGAAGTCCAAGACTAGCAACCACACCTACTCAGTTTCAGGTGAGGGTTCTCTTTCATGATCGTCATGTGGTAGAGTGCAGCCCACGGGGCACAGACCAAGTGTGTTTCACAGCACAGCCGCTCCCTCATGAAGCCGCAAACCACCTCCTCAGATCTCACCCCTTCAAGACCACTAACATAAGAGCTCAGTTATTCAGTTTCCAACACACAAAATCTGGAGAACACATTCGATGCTCAACCCGACTTACGCATTTCTATTTATTGCCTCTCGCGGCTGTGGGTGAGCTCAACTGGGTAGTTCTGTTGGGATCTTTCGTGTAACTGCAATCAAACAGCAGCTGACTAAACAAGATGGAGGAGCCCAGATGGCCAATTCTCAGGCCTGAAGGTTGTTGATGTTATCTTTTGGCTGCTAGAACACTGCTGGAAGCAATTTGCATGATATCAACCATCCCAACTACAAATGATCTCACCTAGACACAATTCCTCAGTCTTAAGGATTACAGCCAGGTCCTGAGAGGAGATTTTTCAAGAGCCAGCATTCCAAGAAATTTAGAAAGTGGCAGCAACAGGCTTATGGCCTAGAACTTCACATGCAGCACATATTCAAAGAGAGATTTCATAAAAATGTGATTAAGGCATGAGGAGGGTACCGAAAAGATGGATCCATGGTTAAGTGTACTTAGTGTTCTTAGAGAGAACCAGACTTCAATTCCCAGCAACCATACAGCAGCTGACAAGCATTTGTAACTCTAGTCACCTCTCTAACACAACCTCTCTAACCACCGTGGGTACCAGGCACACATGTGTACAAATACACATGCAGGCAGACCATTCATACACATTAACTGAAATGAATAAATCTAAATAAACACACACATAAACACTCACACACACACACACACACACACACACACACGTTCTTTCTTTTAAAGAGTGTAGTTAAGGAAGGCATGGCTCCAGGGACGGAGAAATCTTTGAAATAATAACAGAACAAATAGATAAAAGATAGATAGATAGATAGATAGATAGATAGATAGATAGATAGATAGATATAGATAGATGATAGATGCATGCTTACATATTATATATCATAAATAGCACAGAATACATTGTTATTTACATGTTATATAGAAACACATTATATAATATGTTTTACCTATATTATTTCATCACATAAATGAGTCTGGTAGGAAAGTATAATTTTCCCATTTACTAATGGGACACCTTAACTTAAGTTAGAAGTCTGAGCTTACCAAGCAATACTTTCCCTCTCTGTAATCCAATCAATCCATCATCTGCTCTTACAAACTCAAAGCTGTCCATCAGCTAGCTTTACTTTCACCATGCAAAGTTCTGTTCTAAGCAGCACAGGGATGAGAAAGGAGATGCAGCCTCTGCTTTCAAAGCTCTTAGTACTGTCTCAAGGGGGTAAAAAGCATTCTCTGTCCAAGCCTAATGACCTGAGTTCCCAGTTCAGATCCCTGGAATTTAAAAGCCAGACACAGGAAGAGTAATCCCAGTACTGCTACAGCAAGATGGGAAACAGAAGAGTCTCCCAGAAAGCTTGTGGGCCATTTAACTTAGGGTAGGAAGCATGGAGCCAAAGAGAGTCCCTGCCTTAGCAAGGCAGAAAGCAAGAACTGACTCCTAAAAGTTGCCCTCTAATCTCTACACAGATGCCATGGTATGTAAGCACTATCATACATAAACACATAAATACATTTGTCATGTACACACACATAGTACAAGCACACATAAACGAAAGAAATGTTAAAGAGTTGCTAAGAAAAAAACAGTAAAAAGGATCTTATGTAAATATGCCATGGTTCCACACCTAAAATCAATCCTAGTGCTTGAAAGCTGTTGATAGATCACCAGTCTCAGCCAGCCTTGGCTACTCTGGTGAATTCAGGATCAGCCTGGGCTACACAAGACCTTGTTTCAAAAGACAGGAAAAAAAAAAATATCTTGAGGTATGAATTGTGGCAAACAACAAAATTCCAATTTTGATGGACCCTCCCTACTAAAACTACTGAAATTAAGGCAGTTAGCACCCTGGCTCCCATATCTGCAGCTTCTATGATGGGTCCACCATTCCATGGAGGATCTTTCTTCCCTTCTTTGTTTCCTTCTCTTTTCTTTTTAGACATGGCCTTGCTATATAACTCAGGCTGACCCCAAATTTGCAACCCCCTTCCTAACTCACCTCACCCTGTGCCACCACACCCTATTGTACAGACTAAACAGTACAGCACAGTCTGACATTTAGGATGTGTTAGGAATACGAACTGGAGATGATTTAAAGCAGGGGTGTCCAACCTTTTGACATTGCAGCATGACATTGTCTCTACAAATGTGTTGAGCTCCATTCTCAATTATCATGGGACACCCGTGGGCCATAGATCACACAGTATGCATAGATTATATGAAAATATATACTGTAGGCTTAGATTTTTCACCAGTAAGATACTGGAACATAAGGAATTTGGTATGAGGAGGTACTTAATAGAGAAACAACTTTCCTGGGAATATCCAAGAGAAATTACACTAAAAATGCTTCTTGATTCCTTTGCATATTCTTTAGAGACAGAAAAACAGTAATAAGGGTAAAGAAGAAGTGGGTGAAGAGCGAGAACTAGCATCCAGGAGCGCAGCAAGGAGCTACTGAAACTCTCCTGAATGAAAACTCCACCACATTGTTCTCAGGATGCTCCCTCCAAGTGGAAGGATTGTCTTTGTTGAACGTGTAAAAATTTAAATACTATTGATTCTCTTCCAACATGCCAGGCAGGCAGGAGTGAGAGAGTGTAGGGGGGGGGGGTGAGTGGGTGGGTGTGAGAGTGGGTTTAGAAAGCTGCTTTTCCTTTTCCTCTATAGTAGATAGAAAACCATAAAAACCTTCAACTGTTTTATCACATTGTTGATCACTTTCCCTACCTACAGGGCAATAATTTTCCACTCTGTAAGGCAATCAATATGCTATCTACCACCCTTGACTCCCTCTATCCCCTTCTCTTTGCCCTCACAGTTTTAAGATATTTTTAAAATTACAACTTCTTTAAAGTTTCCATTTTAAGCCTTTGGTTTTGTTCAAAGCTGTTAGTTTTCGATTTAAGGGAAAAATTTTTTTGTTTGTTTATTTCTGCTCTCAACTGTTAAAAGCTCCATAGTTTAGTTTTAAGGAGTCGAGTCACAGTATACCTTATTTGTCCCCTTGTGTCTGCTACCGCAGCCCTAGGTGTTTTGTATAATGCATGAGTGAGCCCCGCTTAGAAATAGAAATGCATTTTCAATAAGTATTTATTATGTTGTTCTGAGCATACAGCTTTAAATTTGCCCGCTGTAGCTTGAAGCATTACACAAACTGTTGGTCTGCCGACTGCCTCTCTGGCAGCAGCACACACAGAAAATAGATTGCTAAGGGTTTTTTTTTTTTTTTCCCTCCTCCTCCCCTTTTCTCTCTTCCCTCTTTCCTCCCTCCCTCCCTTTTCCTTTTTCTCGTTTTCTTTAAGCCAGTCTTGAACATTTTTTTAAAATCTTGTGGCATTTTTAATCAACACGTATTTCCTTCCAAGACCTATGCTCCTCTATTGATTCCCATTAAAATGCTTTTCTTTTCTTTGACCCCCTCTGCTGATCGAATTTCAGATCAGCCACAGGATATGCAACTAACCTTCCGGCACTACTGAACCCAGCCGAGCGACGGTGATCAAAAGACTAGATGCATTCATTAAACATTCCCCTCGCCCGGGCAGAAGCTCTAATGGAAGCTATCTTTTTGCACGGCAATTTTTCCCCCCTTTTTGTCTTTCCCTCCACCCTCCAAAAGAAAAAAAAAATTGTTTTTTGCCTTTGATCGCAAGGGAGGGGAGGGGGGAGAACATGAGAACAAAAGAGACCTATCTTTTTCCCCCGGGCTGACGTCAGTTTGGTTTTACTGACAACTATTCGAGCGTGCGGAGCAGTTGGAAACGGCCCCAGCCGCCCCCGCCCCCCACACCTTCCACTTTGGGGAGAAAACAAGACTTTTAGCGGCTCCGGAGACGCGCCCTGAAAATGGCCCGCTCGGCAAAGGGCATCCGAGGCTTATTTGTGTGGCACGATCTTTACTGGGGCGGAAAACACGCGGCGGGGGAGGAGCGGGAACGGGCGCAGCCGGGCGGGGAGAGCCAGGAATGTTCCTTCCCGGCTCCGAGCCCGAGGACGCGGGCCGAGGAAACAGGCCCCGCCCGGCCGTCGCGGGTCCGGGCGCAGGCGGCTCCGGGCGGCTCCGGGCGGGGCGCCGGCGCGAGGGTTCCGGCCTGATGGAGCCCGGGGAGCAGGGAGCCCACGACCCCTTCGGCGCGCGTGCGCGGTGCGGTTCACACGCACCCCCAACCCCCGCCCGGGCCGCAGAGGCCTCGGCGGCGCCAGGCTCGGCTCCGGGAGCGCGGCGGGCGGCAAAACCCGGGCCGGACAGGGGTGCGGATCGTACGGCGTGGCGGGGCTGGAGAAGCTGCGGAGTTCCCAGTCGGGCCCCAGAGGCGAAGGATCCGCAGAGGGCAAAGCCATGTCTGCGGTTGCCAGGACCTGAAGATGCATGAGCGACCCGAACTGTTTCTGGAAAAGTCCTATTTTCCAGGCTTTCGCTGAATAGTCGCCGCTCCTGTTCTAAATCCGGAGGCGGCTGCGCCTCTATTTCAAGGAGAAAGGAAGATGTGAAAACTAGAACGGACTCCGGGAAACGTGGGCAGCGGGGTTGGACCGCGCCTTAGGTCCACTCAGTCCTCTCGTGAATCCTCAGAACCGAGGGTCTGCACTAGTTTAGGGGGTGTTAGGGGCCTCTCTAGGGAGGGGATTAGCATGGCCCAAGGGCTGGGGGCGTGGCTCGGTGGAGAGGTCCGGGTTCACCACAGCATCAAAGCATACCCCCACTCACTTTTCTTCAAGTCTTGACTTTTCCAAGTGAAAACTTGCTTGAAATAAAACTTAAGTTTTCATATCACACTTTCTGTCTTTTTTTTTTTTTTTTTTTTTTTTTTTGAGGTGGTGAGACTCGAACCGGAGAGTCTTGCCTGAGCTGTATCTCCAACCACTGCCCTGGAATAATTTAAGTATGTGTGTTTTAACCGTCTCCCAATGACTGAGGAGGGTTTCCAAAGTATGAGTACAAGGTTCATTATTTAATATCTGCCCTAGGCCCTTCGACGCTCACCGGAAATGCCAAGTTTTTCTTGGATGAGTGTGGGTTAGCCAGAATGAAGTCCTGGGAAGCTAGAGGAAAGACCATTCCAGGTTGAGGTCAAATGAGTGATGGAGTGAATGTGTGATAGAAATGTAATAGGGCTAAGTAGTGATGTAATACAATAATGAATATGGACACAAAAATGAAGAGAAAAAACAAAGAGGGCCATAGGCAGTCTGGAAATTTCAGAAAATTTACATGAAATGAAAAAAATGCCAAGGAAAACCCCTGGATTCAGAGTCGGGGAGACACCAAATAGCATTATGGAAGTTCTCTCTGGAAAAAGGGGAGAGGGGAGAATGGAACTGATGTTTCCATTAACCATCTTTGGCCATTAGGATCTTTCTCATTGGTGAAGATGTGAGTTGATTTAGAAAGAGAAAAAGGTATTAGTCATCTCTGTAAAGAGATGAAACTCGCTGGAGACAAGATAAATGTCTACTTTCAGGAATTTTAAATAAATAGTGGCAGGGTCACAAAATGGAGAGCAAGAGAATATGTAGTTGAGTTATTAAAAATGTGATTCAGGGCTGGAGAGATGGCTGCACTGAGGAGCACCCATTGCTTTTGCAGAGGACCGAGTTTGGTTCCCAGCACCCACATAGCACCTCACAATTGTCTGCAACTTCAGCTTCAGGAAATTAGCATCAGGCACACAACTTACATTACACAACTTATGCTTCACTTACAGACACACATGAAGGCAAAAACACATAAATACAAATAAGCAAATAACCTTAAAACAGTGCAGAGCTAGAGAGATGGCTGTTAGTAAAATTTTTATGCTGCGAATGTGAGCAAATGATTTCAATTCCCAGAACCCAAGTAAAAATATTGGGCGTGTTAGTGTGCATTTCTAATTCTGGCACAGAGGAGATGGAGACAGGTATGTCCCTGGGTTCCCTGGCCAGCTAACCTAACCTACTTGGCAAGCTCCAGGATAATGAGAAGCCTTGTCTCAAAAACCAACACTGGATGGCTCCTGAGGAATAAGACCTGCCAGGACCTGAACAGCTTTGGACTTAGAGTTACTGGGTCAAAGGGGGAATGAAGAAACAACAGACACACATATACCTATACAGAAAAGCAGGGGATGGGCGGGCGGTAAGCTCTGATGGACACACAGCAGCAGCCTTGGCTAATTTCAGTTGGTGCTCTGTGAGGAAGCAATCCCAGGCTGCAGGGAGTCTTGAAGGAGACAGCCTTGCTTCTTACTTTCGGTTCACACTGTCAACATCCGTATTCAGACCAGGGAAAATTCTTGTGATTCCCATGGGTCTAAGGCTGTGGGTCTTTACCCCTTTGGGGTCACATATCAGCTAGCCTGTATATCAGACGTTTACATTACAATTCATAACAGCAGCAAAATTACAGTTATGAAGTGGGAACAAAATGGTTCTATGGCTGGGAGTCACCACAACATGAGGAGCTGTATTGAAGTGTCGCAGTACTGTGGTCCTTTACATGGCCATGTTCCTGTCAACAATACACATTTACTCAGGACTTCATCCCCTACCCACAAACACCCAAGACTGACCTCTGGCCTCCATGCATGGGAACTTGCATGTGCACCTGCAGGCATACAGCAGCTTCACCCACAGGAAAACACACATTAAAAGCCACAGTTCTTTGTTGGAAAAGAACACATGAGACATTGTTACCTGAAGAAGCAGGTTATAAGTTAGCAGGTATGGAAGGGCATACCTAAAATATTAGGGGTGCTCTCTAGGTGGTGCCATTCTAAGTAATTTCTCCCTTTCCCTTTCACCCCTGTGGAGCTGGCTAAAGCAAGACTGTCTTTTGAAGCTCAGGGCCCTGTTGCAATCGAGTGCTGCCGGTCACATTGGGCATTCTCCTACGGATTACCAAAGAACAGAGAGTCATTTTTCATCCCCTGTGCCATCTGGCTCCAGCAACTACAAGACCTTTCTGGGCCTCAATAACTTCATCTTGAAATGAAGGTAATAACAGTATCTACCTAACAGGATCATGTGAGGATCAGAAATACTATCTGTGAAATGTTCAGTGCCTGCCGCTCACCAGGCACTCAGCCTGGGAGAGGGAAGCTTCCATGGGAGGCAAAGGGCAGAGGCTTCGGGAAAACGCTTTTTCTTAACACATCATTCCTGCGCTGTTTCTGCAGTCCTTTGTGCCCACAGACAGTCTTCAGTCCTCCCAGACAATAAGACTGTGCTTCTCTGAAGTCGTGGGTGACCATGTAATAACCTTTGGTCATCCATGTGGACAGAGGTAGCGTGTGCCTGGTGTGCTGCTAGACAGGTTCCGTTTTTCTATCTGCCACTTCTAACCGCCAACTGCAGTGCTCAGGTTGTGTCTTCCAGAGCCTGATACTTGGGAGATGCAGAGGCTGAGAGAGGTGTAGCATAAGGGATGAGCAAGTCTAGTTATTAGACCACAGAAAAACTGAGGGCTCTTTGCTGCTGACAGCTTGTTTAACTAGTCTTACGAGAAGATGGGGATACTTCCTGGTATTGAAACCTTGAGAAAGGCATCTCCCTGCTCTGGCAGCCATCCCTGCCTCTATAAAATGTAGTGCAGTACTCTCAATCCACAGGGTTGGAGAGGAAAATGGGTGTGCAGTTTAGTGTGTAGTGTGGTGTCTGGTAACTGGTAGGGACATGCCAAGTGACAGCCTACTGCTATCTCCCCATTTCAGCTTCTCTCCCCATTAGCTGAATGGGACCAGCTATCCGTGCTGAGGGAATTGGCTGGGGCCAGCCCCTTGCCCTTGTGTGTCTACATATTTGTGTGTGCAGGTATGTGTCTATGTGCAAGTATGCATGCATGTATGTGGAGTGGGGCCAGAAGAACAGCCTCAGGCAACATTACTCAGGTAGTATCCACCTTTTTTTCTTTTGAGACAGGGTCTCTCACTTGCCTGGAATTCAACAAACTAAAGTAAGCTGGCTGGTCAGTGAGACTCAAAAATCTGTGTCTGCTTCCTCAGCGCTAGGATGACAAGCTTCCATACCTCACGGTTGGTTGGTTGGTCAGTCGGTCAGTCGGTCGGTCGGTCGGTTGATTGGTTGGTTGGTTGGTTGGTTAGTTGGCTGGCTGGCTGGCTGGCTGGCTGGTTGGTTGGTTGGTTGGTTGGCTGGTTTTTCACTGGGTTCTGAAAAATAAACTCAGGTTCTCCTGCTTGCAAGGCAAGCCTCTGACCAGCTGAGCCATCTCCTCAGCCCACCCCTTTGTATCTTGACCATGCATTGCATTTGCTTCTACTGCAGCCACTGAACCAAAGATTTACGCAAATAAGAGACAGAAGGGTCAGTGCAGGTAAGAGCTCCCATGTTCACACTGAGACCCTTCTTCCACCCACATGGTCAAGTCCACATGACAGTGGACTTTGCTTCCACCACCATGGCCAAGAGTAACCTCTGAAGGGCTAGGAACACCCAAAGGACCCTGGACCACAGACTGTGACTGAGCCTGAGGGAGACCACTAGAACATATTAACCACATTTCTTCTCATGTAAAACCAAAGTTCTGCTGGTGCCACACTTATAGTGCCAGCTTTCAGGAGGCAGAGGCAAGAGGGCCTCAAGTTTGAAGTAAGCCTTGAATCCATAGTTAAACCTTATCTGAAAAATTAATAAACAAATATTAAAGAAAAAATTCCAGTGAAGAATCACCATAATAGAACCAGTGTTCTAACCCTCTTGGTCTCAGAAATCTAAGAGGTCTCTCATGCAAGAGAGTGGCTAGCTTGGTGGGGTCACCCTGGTGTTCTCTCTGCTCACCTGCTTAGCAGGCACACACATCATACAACAGCTTTGTTGTGTTCCTGTAGAAGCAGGGTGGCTCACGATTCGGACAGAAAATGAGCAGTCTGCTGAGGGAGTTTGGACACAGAAACAGACAGGTCTGATAATGAGTGTGGAGTGGCTCTCCTCTCCAGGGCTTGACTGTTTATGTAGTGGCACCTTCCCACTTCCATGCAGTACCAAAGGTACCCCGTTACATGGCTTTCCTCAAGGTGAACACAAGGCCCTTAGAGACCATCTTCACCACACCCAAGGCGAAGTCACACCCACAAGTGTAATGATTGATAAACACCAGTGAGGGTTTTTGCGCAGGTGCTCTGTTCAGCCTTACAGTGGATGGACAGTCAAGCAACATTGGAGCTGGTTTGATGAACCTCTCCAGAAGACACGGTTCTTCTAGGCTTCAGGACTGAATCCACAGTAGCACAGAGGAAGTTGGGGAGTTAGTGCTGAGCTTGGCACGGCCTGCGAAGTGAAGGTCAGGGAACAGGGGGCTTGTATTTGCCTGTTACACGGCCACTTCAGTTTTCTCACAACCAACATGCAGTTAGCTGTCTCTCCAGCTCCTGTCCAGCAACACTGTGCCAGACATCACTGACCCACTTCCTACCTGCTCCTGCCACCCAGCCTCGTCTTCATAAGCAGCACTTTCATCATGTCAGTTTCCCCTGGGGTCGGGGGTCGGGGGGGGGGAGCTAATGTAATCTGTAAGCACAGTCCTCTAAAGACAAGAGCAATATGGCTATTTCCACCTACCCTTCCTGCTCTTAATTTTGGCAGAAGTCCACTCCCAAACTGCCTCCTCCCTAGTTGGAGTCCTCTTCCTTCTCCTTGCCATAAATGAGAATCTTAGATGCATAACTAGAATGACTGTGAACCCAGCACTCAAGAGGCTGAGGCAGGAAGATGGCAGCAAGTTCAAGGCCAGCCTAAGCTGCACGGAGAGCTCAAGGCCAGATGGGGCTGCATGTGAGATCCTGCTTCAAAGATAGCAAGAAATCCTCACATAAGCAGAGAGCTTGGCCTCTATGAAAACGTCCATGGGTTATAGCTGGCACTCTACAGTTTACACAGCCCCCGAAAACTAGTTCCACTAGTTCCTCACTGGCCAAAACTTTGCAAAGGGGCCCGCACTATTTTAAAGGAAAGTAACCTTGAGGTCTTCAGATTCAGAATCTGCTTTGTATTAAACACCTATATTGTAGTAAATAAAAATGAGTTTGACTAAATAATGTTTATTATTGTTATTTGCCCTATAATTATTGCAGCGGTATTATTTAACCCGCTATCACAAATAATAAGACACAGACACCTGTTAGATTTTATAATCGCCTTATTTTCTTGGGGCCAGGCAGATATTTCTACTTATGCTGTCTAAATAACCTCACCATTCACCTCCCAGCCCCCATCCAATGCCATCTGCCTTAACTATCCTCATCTGGTCTACCTTTCATCTATAATCCCAAGATACTTGCTTATATTTTTCATCCTGGTGTTTTCTCCATCCATGCCATCCTTGGAGTCCTTCCTCCCAGCCCACATGGTTCCTTCTCCATGCTAACCCATCACGGTGTCCTCTTTCCTCCTCTCTTCCTATCAGTCTCTTTGCTGTGATTCTCCTGTCCTCAAAAGCTGGGGAACCTTAGCCATACCTACCCTATTCTGTCCTGCCCAGGCTTTAGGCCTTTAATCAACCAATTAGGTATAATGTCTTAGGCAGGTTTACACAAGGATAGGTTTATCCAGGTAGTAACCAGATCTTGAGGGCCAGTAATTAGCATCAGACCAACCCCCAACACACCTGTTGCAAGGGCTCCTTTTAAAAAGAACTTTACCAAGAAAGAGGCTCCCTTTCACTCAGTCTCAGTCCGTGAGATTTTCTCTCAGATTTTAAAAATCCCATCTGAGATGGGTGTGGTGGCTCATACTTCCATAACTCAGAGGCAAAGGCACAAAGAGTTCCTTGAATGCAGGGTTAGCCTGGGCTACAGTGTAAGGCCTTGTTCCAAAAATTCAAACAATAAATAAAATAGCTCACCTAGACACCAAATAATGGAAAATATGTATTTGTGGCCAGGAGGACATGATATCAAACCACATGATAGTTTGCAAGGGTTTATGAAACAAGTCACCATAGACTAGGGGGTATGAAAATAGAAATGTATTATCTCCCAGCGGAATTCCAAATCTGAATTGTTTACTGGCCAGTTTTCCTGAAAGCTGTGAGAGAGAATGTTCCAGATTTTTCTGCTTAGCTTGTAGAAGTTCTGCTCCTTGTGTCTCTTTATATCGTCTTCCCTTCATGTCTGCCTATGCCCAGCTTTCTCTTAAGGGCCACCCTATTACCTCACCTTACGTAATTAAATCTACAAAGATCTCATTTCCAAGATGATAACATTCTGAGGTACTGGGGGTGAGGAGTTCAGTACATGAACATTGAGAAACACGCAGTTTCACCCATAAGGGACCAGCAGCAAGCCTTTTGCAAATCAGGTGTTGTAACAGTTTGTATTGATTGTCAACTTGGCAGGACCTTGAATCACCATGGAGACAGGTCTCTAGGCATGTCTGCCAGGGATTGTCTAGATTAGGTTAACTGGGGTAGGAAGACCCACCTTAGCTGTCAGACCAAATAAAGAAGGGAAACAAGCTGTGCTCCTGCATTCAGCCATTGCTGCTTCCAGACCCCGGGTGCAGGGTGACTGACTGCCTCAGGCTACTGTTGCCAGGACCTCCTGTCCAGGAGGGACTATACCCTAGAACTGTGGACCTTAATTTGCTTTGTCAGGTATTTCGTCCCAGCAATGCAAAAAGCAACTAAGAGGTGCTTCACAATGATTTAATTTCAACAAAACTAAAAGAGGGTCTAATGAAGCTGCCAGATGATGGAACTTTAAATATTCTTGATAATAGATTAGGATGTGGGGTGGGGCAAATAAGTTAGAATGAGTTCCAAAATCAAAGGGCACTTTCCTAATACATTCTTCACATTCCATCTCCTCCTATGGAAGTGCAAGGGTTTCTTAACACACACACACATACACACAAAGCAAAGACAAAGAAAATTAAATTAGAACTGATGCTGCCTACTTTGAGGCCACAGCAATAGGACAGTAAGTAATATTTATCCACAATCACATAACGTGAGAGAAGTACAGTGTCATTCCTAGTGTGTGTGTGTGTGTGTGTGTGTGGTTGGAAAGATGACTCAGCGGTTAAGAGTCATCTTAACATTGAGCAGCAGTCATTGGCTGCTCTTCCAGAGGACCAGAGATAATTTCCCAGCACCCACATGACAGCCCACAACTGTCTCCAGAGGATCTGACACTGTCACACAGACATATACACAGGCCAAACAACAATGCACATGAAATAAAAGATTTAAAGCATTAAGAAAGTACAAACTTCCTGGATTTGTCTGCAGTGATCAAGATTTTCTATGCATGTAGGTTGCTTTGGCCAGTTACGTGCTACTGCTCATTGTGAAGGTAACTCAGCCCTGAAAACACTTGGAGCCTTAAGTCACGGAAATTCTGAAATGTATAAATGTCCATTCTTATACATAGGCGTGATAGACAAAACGTGATATTCAGAAAGGACTTTCTATCCTAATTATATGACATTAGCATGAGAGAAATTTCTAAGAGAAGACAGAATACGTTTTTTTCTTTGCTAAGGAGAGCCTGTGTGTTATTTCTTCAATGGACAATGAAGGTAGCCAACTGGGATGAGATTTCAAGGTCACTTAGGAACATTGTAAAAACTGATGTTACCATTTCATTTAAAATATCAGTATTTACAATATGCTAGATATTCCATTGGCAGCAATATTTAAGTTTTTTATAAAATTCTACATATCAGTTCTAAAATACACAAAGAAGAGCAAATCTCTCTTTATACTTATTACTGTATTTATTTGTGTGGAGGGGAATATAAATGGAGGTCGAAGGATTCCATCCTTCTACCATGCGATTACAAGGACCAAACTCAAGGCATCAGGATTGCTGCCAAGAATCTTTATGATGAGCCTTCTCACTGACCCAAGAGCATAGTCCTTTAAAGTATTTTAGGTGCCTCAAGAAAAAAAAAAAAACTTATTCAAAAATCAAATTCATATGGCATCCCTGTTTATTTTGTTCTTTCTTAATGCGGTCCTCAGTATCTTCCTGGGAATCTGTGAACACTGACTGAATTTGCATCTAGACTCATTTTTCTCACACCAGCAGTGGAATAGTGGACTTTGATGTATGCTCTGGATCTTCTCTCCATTATGAGAACACCATGATGGCATGAAAAGTGCAGTCAAGCACATATACCTCTCCCGAAGGCTCAGGATCAGTGTGAAAGAGGGGGCAGAAAGAGTGTGAGAGCCAGGGGCCTCGAATGACAGCAAAGAAACAGTGTCCTCCAAATGCAGCAGGGCAGCTGCACGCATGAACTCACAGTGGTCGTGACAGCATGTACAAGACCTGTGCACACCCAGGCCAGACCAAATCCCAGCATGAAGAGGAGAGCTGGGTAAGAAGTTCCTTTCTTACCAGGGAGCCTTTAGGAATTCTTAGGTGCTGGGACAGGAAGGGTCACTGTTCTCTAAGTCGGTCTCCTTTGTGGAAGAGCACCTATCAATGAATATTTGAGCATTATAAGTTAGCCTTCAGGGAGTGGGGGCTGGAATAACCACAAGTTAGAGTTACAGGAAGGTGAATATGATTTAAACATGTACAAATTAAAATTTTTTTTAAATAACAATTATATTTTTAAAAAAGACAAGCACATGGTCTTAAAACCATATGATGAGATATTATTGCTCTTCCATCTGTATTCCTGTTATCAAATGAAAAGATCCAGGGAGAGAGAGAAGAGGAAAGGGGAGAAAAATAACCAAGTAAAGATACATTGGAGTCATTTTTCCATGGAAAAAGCAATATGATCATGCCTCAGAAAAGAATTAAAATGTCGTAAAATTACATAATCTCATTTCATAGGTATGTGCCTCAAAATCCAAAAAGGAGGACTTTGATGAGGTATTTTTAAGGTTTAAGTTACCCCCAGGAAATGTCATACAACACAGCAGAGTAGTGAAACACATGAAAATAGGCCGTAGAAGGACTGGGAGGAGGGGCTTGTGAGATACTGAGTTGTTCATTTGTAAGATGAAAAAAACTCTGGAGATAGATGTTGTAGATGCTGGCACAACAATTCAAAAATCAATGGTCTTTGGATTCAGCAAGATCTGGGTTCCAATCAAGCTTGTGATCTTTAATGAGTTGCACAAAATCCCTGAGCCTAAATATCTTGCCATCCATAGGAAACGAAGATGCCACACTTGGAGAGTTGTTTTGAGAATGAAAACATATACAGACCCATAATGATGCTGTACTGTGATCTCACAACCCCTGCTGATTGTCCTAGCCACCGGGGATGTCAAATAGAGATGCCCCACAGTTCATTTTTCAGTCCTCTTGGGAAACAATGACTTGGCAACACCAGCTTACAAGGTCCAACTTCCTTGCCTCGGTTTAGGAAAGGTTCCTCTGCATCTCTTATTCTCCAGCCGGAGTAGCTGAGGTTTCTGGGAGCTTCCACGTGTCTCCGCTGAAAATGGAATGGTTTTCCTATGGGAAACGCCTCTGCAAGGCTCACTCACTTGCATTTTCTCTTCAGCTCCCCATATACACGCATTCCAGGCAGCTTGAGGAATCTAAGTTCCATCTCACTCCTGTCTGCATGTCCTAATAGTTCTGCCTAAAGCACACAGCCTCCCAGGCGTGGAGGGCTTCACTTCACCTCGTCTCTCTACATCACATGGTTACCTAAAACTACTTCTCACATGTACCCAAGCCCTCCTAGTCTCCTGCTTTGTGGTTCATTTTCTTCATAGCTAGGACCTTTGCATTGAACATATGTGTTCATTTGTTTATGTACATAGAACAGTTTCCAAAGGGAAGAACTTTTGCTTCCCCATGCCCCATGGTACTCCCAGCAACTGGAACACCTAACCCATGATAGGCACTGGAGAAATATTTATGGAAAGAATTAAGGAACCAGAGATAATGTTCACTCAGCGAAGAGCAAACATCAGGGCCTCCACACATGGTACACATTATTATTATTTTATTGTTTCTTGTCTGTCCAATTCAGACAGTGAATGTCAGACTGTCCTTCTTTTGTTTGTCTTTCTAGGCACAAAGCCACTCCACGAGTCATATTGACCCAAGCTTGATGTGTTCTAAAGCCAGTGGTAGGAGGGAAACTGAGATGATCTCTGTTCATTGACTCCTTCATTCTATTCCCCTGGAATAGCCAGATCCATCCCAGCATGTCAGGGCACCAGGCATCACTCCCGAAAGAGATGTTAGAGGTCTCCTGCTAAAGTCATCCTGGATCATTTTGGAAGCGGAAGATTGGATGTATCTTTACTCTAGTCATCTAACAACTTTAAATATTACTCAACACTCTTTTAGAAACCCCAGAAAGGGAAGCGATAAATGCGATCTCAAATCATTTAAAGTGCAAACTTGTCAAAGCAGAAAAAAAGGAGGGTCCCTTCGTGTGTACCTGCTCTGGAGGCCATTCACTCATCGGTAATGAGGTCTCCTTCCTCTGCACCAGCTGGGATTGCCTCAAGGCCTGAGGGGTATGCCCTGCGTGCTATGGGACGTTTTTAGCATTCGACACCCCTTTCTGCAGCTGCAAAATGACCAGCACTTTCATGGGTCTTTTGACCAGTATATCTCCTGCTTTGTCATATTCAGGACGGGTGTACACATGCACAATTGAATGGCCTGTTTCCCCTCCTCCCCTCCGTGTATCTGCTTGGCAAAGCAAGCCTACTGAGTACTGTACAGCAGTTGGTGATAAATCTTTGCTTTTAGTCTTATTTTTCAGAAGAAAACCTAGGAAAAGTCCTTTTCGCTCGGAATGCTTTCAAGAAGAGGGCTGGAGTGTAGCTGAATAATGAGGCACTGTCCTGGGGAGGACAGTTGGAGACCTCACTCAGTTGGTGTTTGCCCAAGAGAGGAGGGCTAAGATGTAGCTCGCTGGTAAAGCGCTTCTTTAGATTTCTTTTTTTGAAAGATGCTGTGTTCAATCCTCGGCATTTCATGAAAAAATGGGCAGGAAAAGTGAGGTGCTGGGCAGCAGCTAGACATCAGGCCTGATGCTAGGGAAGCTCACATTTGGGAACTGAATCCACACCTCGACACTTGGAAGTAGCTGACACCATCCTCAGCTTAGAGAGGAGCAGAGAGGTTGAAAGGATGGAGGACTGTGCCTTGGATGCCTCTGAGAGAAGCATCAGACTGGCATGTGAACTATGTACCCTGGTCTCAAGTCTTACAGTGTCATGTGCCCTTAGGCCAGTGGCCAGCTCCAAAGCCTGCTTATCTCCTTCATAGCTACCTCCCTGCCATTGTCCTCATTTTAAATTTGACTTAATTTATCATTAGTAGAAGTGGGTGCCATATGTGTGCACAGTGCCTGTGTAGAGATCAGGGGACAACTTTTGGGACTCGGTTCTCTCCTTCCATTAGTGTTTCTTGGGGATGGAATTCAGCCCTCTGGCTTGGACTCTTATCTGCTGAGCTAGCACATTTGCCCTGGGTTCTACTTCTGGAAAAAAAAAAAAAAAAACAACTATAGGAAGTTGCCCAACTAGATCAAAACTTGTCACCCGGGGATGGAGCAATGCTCTCACAGAGGACACAGTTCGGTTCCCAGCACCCACACGGTGACTCACTGCCATCTGTAATTCAAGTTCCAGAAGACCCAATGCCCTCTTCAGACCTCATCTTCTACCACCGTGGTGACACTTGGGTATATTCACAAACCCACAAAATAAAATTAGTATTTAAAAAAATATTATCGATCTACAACCATTCAACCAGGGTGGTGAGTTATGAAATAGAGCTCAGGAATGAACACAAGAAGGTGATGAAAAGGGAACTTTCTAGTCAGTAAAGGGAACCCGATAGCCCCAAATGCTCAGTGCGAAGCCCGGTGAGTGAAACTACTCCTACGAATCCCTAAGAATCCAGTGGTGTCACTTGTTAACCCAAATAGGATACATTCCCCAGCTTCCACACGGCTGTTAAGTCAAGGTTTGGGGTAAATTTCAGAGTTCTGGGATCTTTTTTCTCTCAAGTCTTCTGTCTTAAAGCATCCTGACTGTAAGACACACCCCCCCCCCCACGATCTCCCGAACTGCTGCCGGGCTCACCAAACGCCTTCACTGCCACCACTGAGCAGGACAGGTATCTTGTTATCACTTTCTGTACATGGACTCCAGCGCTTAGGTTCACAGCTGCTATGGCCACATGAAACAGAGACATGGGCTTCCGGACCTCTTGGGCAGTGCTCTTACAATTCAACTCTGCATTTACCATGCCCTAGTCCCTACCCCATGTTCACACCACACAATGTGGCAACGGAAAACAACGTGCCTGTGCTGACCTCAGCCCAGTGACTGCTCTCAAGTCGTGGACACCAGTGTTTGTCCAGGACACATATTTTACATAATTACACATCACAGCGTCGTGGCAATTTCGGGCTCCATTTTCTCACTGTCTGTGTCTTTAGTCAGCAAATTGCCCACAGTCTTGTAGGAATGACTGATGACCACCCCGATTCTGTAAGGCTACCGTGTGAATCTCCATCCCTAATCCAGCTGCTCATAAGCGACCCCCTTCACCTGAGTGAGTGCCTTCAGTTGTTGTCTCTCCCCCACAGTGAGAATCCTGTTGCTTTTCCCTGGCTTGAGTGACCACGGTGAATGTCTTTTCCTCTGCTTTCAGAACTTCTCTCTCAGCCAGCCCTTCTACAAGCTCTCCACCCAGGAGCCTGTGGCAGAGGAGGTGCCTGTTGCCTTCTCTGAGTTTCAGGCCTCTCAGTCCTACTCAGGACTCACCCTCGGTTTGTAGGCAAACCTGTGGCTTCCAGAGTTAGCTACAGAAGAGTTATTGCACAAACCATGACTCATTCCCAAGGCGTCCTTCATGGCCAGGGAGAAATTGTCCCTGAAAGCGACGTTGTGCACACAGTGTTACTCACAGACAGCAGGTTCTGCGGGCCATACTAAGTCATTGTTTTCAATCACCCAGATCAAATGGAAATGCAGAAAGGTGCTGTAGAATTATTATTAATTAATATTGATTGATATGATTATTAAGACAGTTATTATTTATCTTGCTGCTACAGAAATAAAAGTACACAGGCACCTGCTAGGTTTTTAATATGTCTATAGATTGGAACATGGCAGAAACTAACCCCCTAAGCTATCTGTTCTTTGTTGTAGGCTTTGATTGTTTTTTAAACCTACTTTATTTGTGGTTCCTTAAGTCTCTACCTCCCTTCCAACCTCCCAATCCTAGAGAGAAGAGAAAGAAGGTTAGTAGGGACAGGGGATGTAGACCTCTTTAGATGTAGTTCCTTGGGGGCAATTCCACTCTTCCTCATCAGGCTACCCAGCAGTTCAGCAGTCCAGCAAGACAGCAAACACAAAAGCAAACCAGAAATCCAGCAATGCAGCACCAATGACCAGGAGCAGTAGGAGCAGCAGCAACCTCCTTGAAGTATTCTCCGAGACGTTTCTCTCCAGGAGCATCTCAAAGCAAAGCATCTTATCTTTCTGGGTTCCTATTTATACTTTCTCAGATGTTTTTCAGCTGGCAAGAAACATGCCCCCTGCACGAGGCACTTTCCAGCTGCCAAGGATCCTGAGCCTCTCACAAGACTGTTATCGCCTATGAATAAAGTTCCTGCATCCCACACTTGGGAATACAACAAAAACATATCTACATAACATAACCAAAAGCAGTTCCACTATACTTCTTCTTCTTTCTTGAGACAGGGTTTCTCTGTGTAGCCTTGGCTGTCCAGGCTGGCCTCAAACTCACAGAGATCTGCCTGCCTCTGCCTCCCCAAGTGCTGGGGTTACAGGCATGCTAAATATCATTTCTAATCCCAGCCAAAATCCCATAAATACTCGCACATGTTCCAATTGGGGTTGCTTCCTCCATCACACTGATCCTCAGAGCAAGCTACTCTCGGCCACATGTTGCTAGTTCTTGCTTAACCCATGGAGAATCTCTCTTCTTCCTCTTTGCACCTCTCCTCCCATGATCCTTCACCCTCCTCCATGATCCTCCTGTCCTCCAAGCCCTGGAACCCTAATTCTGCCTACCTCTCTTCTGCCCCACCCAGATAAAGGCATTTTTTAACTGGCCAATCAGGGGTAATTTGGGAGGCAAGGTTACATAGCATCACTTGGTGTACCTGAGCATTTGCTGGTAGAACAGGAGAGATCTCAGGGGACAAGCAGTTCACATCGTAGCTCCAGGTCAGCCACAACAGAACGGTGCTCCGCAGCATACACATTGTTTGCCTGTCAGAGTGTGATTTGGTCTTGTGGAAACACCTCTTAATCAGACTGGTCCCTGGAAACAAGAGACCCACGGGAAAGAGACATTTCAGTTAGTGCCCATTTTAAATGCTCTGTGAGGTCAAATTAGCTCTATTTTAAAATAGGAGTCAAGAGGTCTTTCATTGTTTTGAGATGTGTGTGTGTGTGTGTGTGTGTGTGTGTGTGTGTGTGTGTGTGTTGTAGTTTTTGTTTGTTTATTTGAGACAAGATCTTGCTGTATAGCTCAGGCTGGCCTCAAACTGCCTCAGCTTCCCAGTGCTAAGGGAGATTGTAATAAAATAGTATTCCAATAGTCCATAAACAAACATCTGTTAAAAACTTCCCCGGGATCCTGTGGAGCACCCCAAAGGAAGTACAGAACCGTGCCCCATCCCCGAGACCATCCTCTGAGGAAGTCACGTGACAGACAAGTGCAATGGCCAAATCTGCACAAAGAGACATATAAACGGATGATTGTAATATCATGCTTTACAAAAGGTTGGCTTTGAGAGGCTTCAGAAGCACACAGCAGCAGCTGAGAAAGGCACCGTGACTTAGGTTGAACTTCAGACACCTAATTTGTGCAAAGGGGAAGGCAAGAATGAATTTTTTTCCTAGAAACTTACTTTATCTATTAGTGAATCCAAAGTTTTAACTTTTTTTCACCAATAAAGAGCCTACCTGGAGGAAAAAAAAAAATCCTAGTTTTATTTTATGACTGGAGAAAAAAAAAAAAAAAACAACTTGTGATTTAGCATATCACCAACTGGGTATGACTTTCTAAAAATTTAATACCAGTAGAAGTATCTGCCTACATGATACATGAATGTATGTGCACCACAGGGCTGCCTTGTGTCCACAGAACTCAGAAAAGTCTGCTGGACTCCCTCGAATTGGAATTGTGAACATTTACTAGGCACCATGTGGGCACTGGGAACCAAATCCAGGTTCTCTGCAAGGGCAGCAATGCTATTAAGCAATGAGCCATCTCTCTACCCCAGGGGCATGGCTTTTCCTTATCTGGCTGACAGGTTAGGAATAGCCAAGCGTATCTGAAGACTGTGCTTTTGTGAGGTGTGGCCACTGGCAAGAGTTGAAGTTTGTGGTAGTAATAATTCATAAGAAGCGATCTCAGCGCCGAGCTGGGAAAACATAGCACGGGAGTTACCAGTGCCTTCAATAGCACTGTCAAAGCAGGGCCGCATTGTATCGATTGTCCCCCGTGAAACACGAGGCTCTTCATCTGAGCCATGTGTGTATAGGTATCATATTGGGTTAATTGCTGAGCAATTGGATTTAATAATAATACAACAGTGTGCCCCTGTGCATTGATTCCCGGGATTGTGAGCTGCCAATTGCCCTTGATCATGAGGTTTTTCCTCCAATTAACATGCTGAGCAACTCCCCGGCCGATCGTGACGTGTGAACTGCCAGGGTGAACCACAGCTCATGTGTGGGTTTGCATTGTTGCTGCAGACAAATTTTACAGGCCTGGAAGATGACTGGTTGTAAGCAGGATGCCTTTGAACTCCAGTTGTTTTAAGAAGCTGTGTTCTGCTAATATTTACCAGTAGGACCAGCACGGGCACAAGCATAAAGAACAAAGGTTTGCGTGGCCCCACACCCCAACTTCTTAGTTACCGAAATAATCTAGCTCTTAGCTGCTGCTCTGTCTTAGCTCACAGAGTGAGGAGTGTGAGATAGACTGCTCGTGAATCAGATAACTCCCTGAAGATTCACACCTTACAAAGCAGGGCTGGGGTTAATGATATCATGGTGACTGAGCAGATAAGCTTCCATTGTTATTTTGTGTCTTAAATGATAAGTATTCTCCACTTTCTCCACTGTAGCCTTTTCCCCTGCAAGACAGAGGAATTAAAAGAAAATGGGCCATGCCACATCCAAATAAATGAAAGAAACACAAGTAAGAATGGCTAAGGGTGGTTAGGAATGTTAAAAATGTTAGAGAAAGAAGGGAGAGGAGAAAGGAAAGTAGAAGATGTTTACTGAGATAAGCCAGGCATGGTGGCACACACCCATAATCCCAGGACCAGCACATGGAAGGATCTCGAGTTCATGATCAGCCAAGGCTGTGTACAGAGATGCATGTCTTGGGATAAAATCTGTTGTTTTTAAAGGGGCTTGGAATGTGCCCAGCCGTAGAATGCTTGCCAAACACGAATTGCACATGCCCCAGACACACTTTCCAGACATAGAAAGAACTTGAAGACAAAAGGATGAACTGTGCATGGACTCGAACTAGGTATTACTCCTATGTAGCCAATGTGCAGCTTGGTCATCATGTGGGTTCCCTAGAAAGGGGAGAGGGGGCTGTCTCTGACATGGACTCTGTTGCCTGCTTCTTGATCACTTCCCCCTGGTAGGGCTGCCTCACCAGGCCACAGGAGAAGAAGCTTCGCTCAGTCCTGTCATGCTTGATGTACTGGTATCCCCTTGATGCGCTCCACTTATCTGAGGATTAGGGAAGAAAATGGGGGAGAAGGGAGGGAGGGAGGGACCAGAAGGAGAAGAGGGAGGACCCACAATTAGAATGTAAAGGGAATAAAAAAAATTTTTAAAGGAAGGAGATTAAGCAGTATGGTAAATATCAGTTGCTGCCATGCTGCAGATACTCACTGGATGGTTTTAAATCAATAATTCTACTAAGCAAGCTAAGAGTTAGCACACATGTCACCCCAGCACTTGGGTGGCTGAGGCAAGAGGGTCTCAAGTTTTAGGACATCTGGGGCTAAATAGCAAGATACCAACACACACAGAGAGAGAGAAACCCTCAAAGTATTAAATCAAAGATTATTGCCAGGTCGATATCTCTGACACATTTAAAAAATAGTAAGGATGTCTGAAAAAGGCATAAGGAATCATACTAGCAGTGATCTACCTAAAAACGAAACAAACAAACAAAAACCCCTATAATGCACAAAGATCTGCATACAAATATACATAAACAGTTTAAGTTGAATTCCTCATCTGGGCTGACAATGCACCTTTCATCAAAGACCGTCTAACAAAAAACCCAGCAACAGGCATGAGAAGCCATCTTTTGAGCTGTTGGTGAAGGTTGTCCGAGAGCCTTCCAAACATGACACGCTATTGCATTTGCACTTGGCTGACTCCTGGAGGTGGAGGGAAAGTCCCCATTGCTGAAGACACTGTGCACTTCAGACACAAGACCCGGAGGCCCCTGAGCTGGAACTGACCTGAAAGCTTCCTCCCTGAGGACCAGCCTTCATGGGACCAGAAGGCACTGTGCAAACTGGCAAACGAGGGACCCAAACAGCAGTCCTACCCAGCTAAGATGCCTCTGAACCACAGCAGCATGGCATAATGCCCCTAAGGATGCAGTAATGGCTCACGTACCTTGGTGGCAACCAACAGCTCTCTAATTGTGCTTAAGGTTCACCAAACAAGAGGGAAATGATACCTAGTACTGGAAACCTAGCCCACTGCCTCGGGCTGGTGAAATCATGCATCTTTGAGGAGAATCTACAACTACCACTTCACCAAACCAAAATAATCCCTAATGGCATTTTAAATATTTGTCCTTATGCCCACAGATAAGAGAACTCCATGCCCCTCTTTGAGGAAACTTCTTTTTGCAACAGATAAAGACCATTATGGAAACCCACAACCAATCAAGATGCAAAGATGTGGAGCGCAGTCAGAGTGGGTATATCTACAAAACACTCCCACACCTAAGGCCCTCAGAACACTGCAGAAGAGGGGCAGAAAGAGATTAAGAGAGAATCAGGGAGTGTGCTGCGAGGCCATGTCTCCTAGCAATGTCAGAAGACTAACTTTCATCAATATGACTTTCCAAACATGAGCTGAACAAAGCCAACAGTAGACATGCCCAAGTGGAAGAAACGGGTAAGGAGGCAGAGACTAGGAGGTCCCACCTCTACATAGGAACTATGGGCAGCTAAGGAATGCTGAGAGTAATAGCCTTCTCCAGGGAAGTGTGTAATGGAAGTGTGGGTTTCTTTGTATGTTATATAAATATGCTTTTGTTTTAATCCCAAGTGAGGGACTTTAGTAGGGCTATAGCTTGTCCAAACCTGTTAACTGTCTCGTGCAGGGCATGATCTTCGCCAGCTGATAACAGCCTTCCACGTGTGGCACAAAGAGGGGTGTGTCTAGGATTCTGAGAGTATAGATATGAGAGCAAGAAAGAGATGAGGCGGTGGATGGGGTGGCATTGGGTGTGGCATTGGGTGTGGCATTGGGTGTGGCATTGGGTGTTGGCCTGTGGTGTGTAGCAGTTTGGAAAGACCAGAGACCAGAGATGGTGTGGCGGTTTGGAGCAGACAGATGGAGAGAAACGCTTTGGAGAGCAACAGCATGACGGACACCACTAGCTGTGTCTGCAGTTGACAGAGATAGGGCCCTAAGAGAACCCTGTGACCCTAAATAGCAGGGGGAAGTGAAGGGGGGAGGGACCTGAAAGCTTTTAGCTTTAGTTCCTCCATAGCTCCGATTAGCTATAATTACCTTTCTTATTGGATTTGTTTATTTTTGTCAGTGTATGCATGACGGATGCATTGGGGACAGGGTACGTGAACTCAGCAGCATGTTCCTGGTTGGAAAGTGCCGGCTGACCCCAGGTGTCTTCCTCAGTTGCACTGCACCTTAGTCTTGGCATAGGTCTCTTGCTGAACCTGGAGCTCACCAGCTGTCTAGACTGGCTGGGCAGTGAACCTCCAGGATCCTCCTGATTCCCAGCTCAAGTGCTGGTTATAGGCATAAACAACCATATCTGTTTTTACACACATTCTATAATCTCAGAGCCTCATGCTTGCACAGAAAGCATTTTATCTACCCAACCATCTCCCCAGCACCTCTCCTTTATTTTTATTTTGAGATATAGGGTCTTCTGTCTCACGGGTAGTCTCCAACTCTATGTAGTGAGGATGGTCTTGAACTTCTGATCTTCCTGCCCCTACTTCCATAGAGCTAGGCAAGCACGCTTAACAACTGAGCCACATCCCAGACCTCACTGATAGAGCAAAGACACAGGTGCTCTGCGTGTTCACACTCTGCCCTCCCAGGTGCTCATGGCGTGTTTCTGGTTTCATCTCTTTCCAGATCTTTTGAAAGTTTCCCCCTCTGAGACAACAAGGTGTTGCCATGGTTTGTTATTTGGGAAAGGGAGCAATAGAAAGGGGAGAGAGAGCTGGAGACTGTGAATCAAACCTGCTGCTCCACCTTGATCCACCCCTGGCTCCCATGCACTCACACGCACATAACATAAAATTATTTAAATATAAAATTAATGGGAGTGTGTCCCTGAATGGATGCTTCATTATGGTTCTGGTTATCAGATAGGCTGTCTTCTTTTCTTTCCACATGTAGTCCCTCTATGCAGAAGTCAAGGCTGTTCTCAACTTGCTTTGGCTAGTGAAACATGGGCCTCATGGTGGAATCCCCTCCAAGGCAGAAGCTTTGAGAGAGGGCACTTGGCTAGCCCTTCCCTTTTTCTCTTTACCATCCTTATTTTCCTCTGCCCCACACTAGAGGCCGTCTACCTCTGAAATCTACAATGAAGCTTCCAGAACCATAGGTGTACAACAAATGTGCGAGAAAAGGCTGTTGGCAGAAGATAGGAGACGTCCCAGGGCAGTCATTGCTGACGTGTCATCTAAGTTACGCTGATGGAGACAAGGGGTTTTATGAGGCCCGAGGGAACATGACTGCCTTGGTCCTTTTTGGGTGTCAAGGTAAAAATACCATAGAGTACATGGCTCAAATGACAGAACTCCAATGTTCCCAGTTCGCAGGCTGGAAGGAGCAAGGACCAAGGGCCACATATTTGGCATCTCTTGAGGCTCTACTTCCTGGCCAGCATATGGTTCTTTTCTCATCATGCTGTCACAGAGTGGCAAGCAGAGAAAGAGAGGAAGTCTCTTCTTAGAAATGTTCTCATCCCTGGGGGACCGATGTCTCCTGACGAGCTATTGGCAATTACCCACTGTGGGAGGCAGAGTCATTTCCTCCAGGACTGTACACACTAAGTCGTTTGTGCTCACATAACCAACTCTAATAAACCCAGTGGATCACGGACCAAAGGCGTGGGAGGAGGGAGAGGGGCTGGGGAGGGAGGTCAGATGGTAGGAGGTCACTCAAGAAGGTCAGAGGTTGAAAACGACAAAAGTACATTCTGTAGACCTCAGGTGCTGTCTGGTGGTAAACCTAACTTCTGGATTGGTAGAAGCTGTGGTTGACTAAACTAATAGACTCCCAAAAGTTTTGTCTGATTGTGGGTCAGTCACAGAAGTGCTAGGACAGCCTAAGAGAGATTGCAATTGGGCAACACTCCAGGCTCTCTACAACCATTAACGTCCTAATCAGTTACTCACCTTGTGGAAGTCTGAGGATGAAGCAGCTTCTTTCTAGCAACTGTCCTAAAACTGAGAACACACTTAATCTATGTGTGTGTTAGGTTTCTGCTACTGTAATAAAAAAAAAAAAATTAGTTAGTCAATTTTAAAAGAAAAAGGTTAATTTAGGCACACAGTTTCACAGATTTCAGGAGGGTGGTACCATTGCTTTGGGACCTTTGCCAAGGTAGGCCCTCGTGGAAAGGAGCCAGTGGTGGAACAATGCCCTTCATCTAAGGGCATCCAAGCATCTCAGTGTCCTCTCCCAGCTCTTGCTTTTCACTTCTGTCCACGAACCCCACCATCTAACAGTTCCTCCATTTCCCAGTAGTGCTGTGGGCTGGGGGCCAAGCCAAGTCAAGGACACTTATTCATAACATAGCAGCCATGATGAACTTTATGATTTCAAAGAAAAGTAACAGGGCTGGGGGTGCTTGGCTTGGTGATTAAAGCTCCTGCCATGAAACCATGAAAAACAGATTTACATCTCCAGAACCCACAGAAATGCCCACAGAGGTGGTAGCCTGCCTCTAATCCAGCATTAAGGAGCTAAACATAGGGGTTTCCCATAGCAAGCTGGCTAGCTAACCTAAATGCATTGGTGAACTCTTGAGTTCAATCAAGAGCTCCTGTCTCAATGAGTTAGGTGGAGGCAATCAAGGAAGACTCTATATGTCAATCTCAGGCCTAGACTTCGGCATAAACATGTGAACATGCATGAACATACTATGCACATATGCACATGAATATTGGCTGTTCAGAAAAAAAGAGCAAATGGACACCCAAGTTAGCTTATTCTTCTTTCAAGGCAAACAAGTAACAATGGTCAATTTGACCATGACTTCTTAAACTTTTACTTATGACCTCTGAGAAATTTTACATAATCCTGAGTGTATAGGTGTATAAACAAATTTACTGGTAATAGGCCATAAAGAAATTTATTGTAAAACAATTTTTTGTGTACATATAATTTTACCACTTATTAACAATGAAAGCAAACTTGCATACTGATAAGACAGATGACCTTGCTTGATTTTACATAAAGAATTAAGTGTTGGGTGAATATTTGATGCTGAGAAAGAGAGAGCATCTTCAGAATCGGTTGGCATTTTTATGTCATAATCACCAAAGCTGAGAATGGTACCTCACAAAAATACATAGTACAAAATGGCAGGAGAATGTTTAAGATAACTTCAGAAATTGTTGGCAATCTTGTCCTAATCCCAGAACTAAATTTATTTTTTAATGAAACTCAAATCAGCGACTCAAAGAGAAAAATTTTTAAATCGAACATTCTAACACAATGTAGTCTAAAGATACATGATTTTGATACTTACCTGCTGAGGAGTGACAGCTGGGAAACAGCAAGTCTGTGTTCTGTAATTAAACCTTCAGAAAATCTGCAAGGCGAAAGTGCTGCACTGTGTAACGTGAAGCAATCTCACGCCTTTGCCTAGACCTTGCAGGCTGCGTCGTGGTGCTACACGGAGCCATGTGTGAGAGGGACAAAGTGCGTGGAGGGTGCATTGAGGGCAAGACCATACCAAGTCCCGAGCAACATAGGCAAGCACTGAGAGCACCTTCAATCAGCTAAGAATTCTGTCTTGGGATCCCCATCTGAACACATTTTACTGTTTTCACAACCTCCACATTCAATTCAGTGGCATGACCTCATATGGGACCTGTATTAGGTAGTGATTTATTACTGCAATGAAACACCATGACCAAAAAGCTAGCTGGGGTGGGTGTGGGCATGGGAGGAGGGCATTATTTGGCTTACACTTGCACATTTCTGTTGATCATTGAAGGAAGCCAGGACAGGACCTCAAACAGGGCAGGAACCTGGAGGCAGGGGCTGCTGCAGAGGTCACGGGGGGTGGGGGGTGCTGCTTACTGCTTGCTCACCACGGCTTTCTCAGCCTGCTCTCTTACAGAGCCCGGGACCACCAGTCCACACTGTGCTGAACCCTTTACCATCAATCACTGATTAAGAAAATGCTCTACAGGCTTGCCTTCAACCAATCTTACGGAGACGTTTTGCTAATTGAGGTTCTCTCCTCTCAGGTGCCTCTAGCCTGTGTCAAGTCAGCATAAAACTTAGCACAGGATCACAGCCCACAGTTTAAGAATCTGAGAAACAGACAGTAGAGAGCACAGGGACAGAAAAACCTAGATACTCAAGAGCCACTCACGAGGTTGTCAGTTTTCATCTCTATGACAAAATGTCTGGAAAAAAACCAACAACTTAAAGGGGAGGGGACATTTATTTCACTCACTGTTTCAGGTCTGTCCGCGTGCAAGCGGAGTCCGCTGAGCTCTTGTCAGAGAGCCCAAGAAACAGAGGCAGAGATGGGAATATATGCTCTTTGCTCTATCCCTGACTTCTTAGACCATTTGGGCCCCTAGCTCGTGCAATGGTGCTGCCTGCATCCCTCAGTTAAGCCTCTTAGGAGATGTAGGAAATGTCGTCAGTTATGCCTTTCAAGTGTCCTAGGCATTGATTGTTGTTATGTGGGTGGTATCTGTGTGTGAAGATTCAAGTATGTGCCTATATAAGTGAGGGTCAGAGGTCATGTTGAACGTCTTTCATCATCACCTGTACTTTTTTATGATTTATTTTTAATTTGTGTGTGTGTGTGTGTGTGTGTGTGTGTGTGTGTACATGTGCACCATGAGCACGCCAGAGTCCTTGGAAGCCAGAGGTCACTTGATGTGAGTTCTAGGAACTGAACCCAAGTCCTCCTGAAAAAACAACAGTAAGTGTTCTTAACCACTGAGATGATTTGAACAAGACAGGCCCCATAGGCTCCTCCCAGTTGGTGGGACGGTGTGTTAAGAAGTGTGTTAAGAATAGGAGGTGTGGCCTTGTTGGAGGAGGTGTGTCTTTGAGGGTGAGCTCTAAGGTTTCAAAAGACTAAGTGCAATTTCCAGAAAGGTCTCTGTCTCCTGCTTATAGAGCAAGAGGTGAACTCTCAGGACTGGAGAGATGGTTCAGTGGTTAAGAGCACAGGTTGCTCTTCCAGAGGACCTGAGTTCAATTCCCAGCAACCACATGGCAACACACAGCTGTCTGTAACTCCAATTCCAGAGGATCTGACAACCTCACACAGACATATGTGCGGACAAAATACCAATGCACATGCGATAAAAATAAATACTAAGATGCGAGCTCTCTGCTGCTGCCCCGCAGCCTACCTCCATGCCCCCTCTTCTACCCTCCAGAACTGTAAGCCCCAGTAAACTCTTTATTTTATAAGTTGCCATGCTTGTGGTGTTTTATCACAGCAATAGAAAGATAACTAATGCCATCACTGAGCCATCTCTCTGACCCTTCTAACTTTTTTTTTTTTCAGACATAGTTTTCCGTTGAACCTTGACCTCACAAATTTAGCTAGGTTGACTGGCCAGTGTGTTGCAGGAATCCTTCCCAGGCAGCTCTTAAGATCAAGAGCTGAAGGCTAGCCTGGTCTCTATAGTGAGACCCTGATTAGTGATTGGCGGGTTTTGCTTGGCATGCTTTTCACAGGCATGCTGTCCTCTGCGGTGACTGAGACTTGGTTTACAGAAAGGACTTAGGACTGTGTGTATGAAGATTTCAGTCATCCCTGGCTGTCACTATGTTTCCTGGAGACTGAGTCATTCGCCCAGGCCACACAGCAGAAAGCAAAAGAGCCTGAATTTAAACTCCGGCTTCAGAGTGCCCTCATCTTTTGCCTTGCTTAGGGCAGAGAGCTCGGTGGCCACTGGCACTCTCTTTGCAAACCTCACACATTCAAGTTCACTGTCGAGAGGCATCAAAAACTGGAAAGCCTGTTCTCTTTTGTTTGCACCCGATGGCTTCTTGCTTCTCTTACTTTTTCTCCAGCTAACATCTGTACACATACCACAGGGCATTCAAGAATGGACATTAAAAACGAGGGGCTTTGGACATGGCTCAGTAGTTTAAGAAAAAAAAAGTGCTTTCTTTGCAACAAAGGGGATCCTGAGTTCAAGGCCCAGACACAATTTTTTTTTTTTAATGGTAAGAGTGGGAGGAGCATGGCAGTTTGTGTCTGCAATCCCAGTACTGGGAAAGAAAATCAAGACAATTCCTGAGACTCACTGGCCATCTCATCCAACCAAGTTCGGAAGCTTCCGATTCAGGGAGAGACCTTGTCTCAAAAATTAAGGTGGACAGTGAGTAAGGAAAACACTTGACATGGACCTCTGGCCTCCCAATATATACACTCATCCACCTGCATACATACACGCACCTACACAAGCACCCACACACGCATGCACAGTAAAACTAGTAAAAACGCAGTAAAAACTAGTAGGACGCTGATGTCTAGCAACCGTCCCTCAAGGAGGGGTAGAGCTGATTGTCGGTACACACTGACTTCGATGCAGTGAATCCTCTTGACCACAGCCAATTTCAAAATAGCGGGGTGAAATCAAACAACTCAAAATTCCCGAGGCTTGCCAGCTCCAGGACTAGGGGTTATAGTTTGTACTTAACGCTCTCTCTCTTTGTGTGTGTGTGCTTGCACATGCATTGGTGTGGGTGACAGTTTGCATGTAGGGGTCAGAGGACAACCTCCAGGCGTGGTCCTCACCTTCCACCTTGTGTTAAGACAGGGATTCTCTATTGTACACCAAGCTAGCTGGCTGTCATTCAAGGTTTTGAGGACTCCCCCGTCTCCTTTCTCTACTTCCCATCTCACAACATGAACGCTGGATGACATCTCTTGCACCTTAATCTTGTGCCTCTTTTATGTTCCATATACAGTGTTGAGCAAATAGGATGCATAGCCACTTATATAGACGCTTTTGGTTCAGGGTCACATGAACATTCACAAAATCCCAAAGCTGTTGTCAGATGGTCTGAGCACTGTATGTTCAGATGCTGATTTCTGTGTTCCAAGATCTGGTGGCAGTCTAGACGTAGGCATTGTCATTTCTATGAAGAATCTCCTGTCTTGATGTTGTATAAAAATTGCTCCCTAATTATCTCTGATTGGCTAACAAAGAAGCTCATTAGCCAATATCTGGCTAGAGGAAACAGAAGGAGGCTAGACTTTCATTCCCAGGCAAAGGGTCTCAAGGGGGTCCAAAGGTAGAGAAGAAGTCTTCATGAAAAGGACCAGGAGGAATTCTCCATGAGGACAGTTACAGCAGAAGGCGAGACTGAGCTGGCAAGTGAAAGGGCAGGAGGCTGGGAGTGGCCAGACTAACGTAATGGGGTTAGAACACATGAATAGCTGCCCAGTTATAGTGTTTTAAAGCTTATTGAATATGTCTAATAGGTCTCTGTGTCAATTATTTAGCAGCTAGGGAGGGTACAAGAAAGGGCCCCTACTGATACCATAATTCAACACAAAGCTCTTTAAAATGATGAGACATAAACATGAATGCTTCTATAATACACATAAACAAAAAAGGGGGGACCAACAGCCAATTTAAAAATCTGAAAAATTTATGGAAGACAATAAAGCAGATACAATCCCACTGATAAAGAAGCCAGGGAACCCACAAGTGAGGGGAGCATGGAGATGGTGGTGGCTTTTCTCCTCAGGGATCCTGATGCTCGGTAGGTGAGGAGAGGTTGCTAGACACCAAGGGGCTGATCAACCTGTGGGTCACAAAACCACAGGGGTCATACATCAGATATTATGCATATCATGTATCTACATTATAATTCATAACACTATAATTCATTACAGTCAAGAAGTAGCAACAAAATAATGTTATGGTTGGGGGTCACCACAACCTGAGAAACTGGATCAAAGGGTTGCAGCATTAGGAAGGTTGAGAACCACTGGTTTAGAGGCTGAGAAAGGCCAAGTCAATCTGCTTCCTACTTCCTTTCTACATGTTTGAAGTCTTGTGTCTCCAGCCAAGCATCCCAATTGCTCTGGAAACCAAGAGCCGTGGTTCTCTGGGAGATCTTTAAGACCAAGGAACAGAATGGAGATTGCTGTTCCATTAGCACATGTGCTTAGCACTAGTGAAAACAGATAAATCCTCTAGACAGAAAGAATGAATAATTTTAAAAATTAAAGACGAAGAGTTTTTCAAGATAAATATTAAAGGCATAGAATTATAATGTATAATGCCCAAATCAAAAAGAGGAGAGAGAGAAGATCAAAGAATAAAGAAGATGGATGAGAGCTGAAGAGATGGCTCAGCTACTAAGAGCTTGAACTGCTCTTGCAGAAAACCTGAATTTGGTTCCCAGCACCCACATCCAGGGTGCACATTGGGCAACTCACAACAGCTTGTAACTCCAGCCACAAGGATCCAACACTCTCTTCAAGCCTCTGTAGGCACCTGTATACACACAGGCACACACACACACACACACGAGAGAGAGAGAGTTTTAAAAATTAAAATAAAGTAATGTAAAAATATGGGCTAGGTGTTTCTGCTGCTCGTGGCAGTGCTTGCCTAGCACGTATGAGATCCCCAACACCATGAACAAATAAACAGCTTGAAGTGTTGGCAGTCAGAGCATAGGGTAATGGGGAAAAATACGAGAATGTAAATAAACTCTAAGTAAATTTGAATCAGAAGTGCAAAGCCACAGCGTTGGGGGATGCGAATAGCGTGTGCGTATGAGCATGTGTGTGTGTGTGAGAGAGAGAGAGAGAGAGAGAAAGAGAGAGAGAAAGAGAGAGAGTTCAAATCATGAATAAATTATTACTAGAAAGCAGATAAGTAAATGCAATGTGGAAGCATGTGAGGACACGATGGCCACCACTTCAGAAAGACTGGATTGAAAACCGATACAAAGGGGCCTCAAAGGGCACTTTGCATCTTTTACTACGATGTGAGACAAAAACCAAAGAAACAGAGATGAGTGATGAGCAACCCAACGCAAGGGTAGCTCCACATTATCCAGCTGCACGAGAAGACTGTGTCTACCACAAACTACAGAGGCGGATAATCCATACAGATTGGGACCAGGGAGTTCACTCAGCAGTTAGGAGCAAGCACTGATTGATCTGACCTGGGTTTAGTTCCTAGCACTCATGTGGTGGCTTATAATCATCTGCATGTTCAGTTCCAGGGGATCTGACGCCCTCTTCTGACCTCTGAGAGTCCCAGGCACACACTTGGTGCACTTATGTAAACCATGAGTGTACATCAGACAAAAACATACAGAAAATCAAAATAACAATGACTTTTTTTTTTTTAAAGCATGAATACAGATATAGTAAGATCCTGTGAAGGATGGTTTGAAAACAGGTTTGTCTTTAGTTGCTAGTATTGGCATTAGCCTTTTAAGTACAGATGTTTCTGGAACAGAAAATGGATTTCATTTGCCAAAGGAAAGACTGATAAGTTTTTCAGTCTTGAAAGTTTTCTGACTTAAAAGATTTATTAACAATGGACTTTAGTGTATGCATTTTAGAAGAGGCATGTTTACTTAAAATATTTAGAGATAGGAGGAATTTGATTCATTCTTGTAAGACCTCTTTCTTAAGGCAAAAATGTTATGTTAGATAATGGTTCTAAAGTTGCTAGTCTGAAAATACCTGGGTGAAACATTACCAATGGCACTGAATGATTGAAAGCAACCTCCAGGAATGTCCACTCTCACGTGGAGGTGGGTCCTCCACTCACTAATGATTGCCAAACTCTAAAGATGAGATAAAGAAGAAGCAGGGAAAGGTGTTGAATCGTATGTAAACCACTCACTGGCTTTTATATACTGTCTCCTGCCTTAGTTAGGGTTTCTAGTGCTGTGAAGAGACCCTATGACCATGGCAACTCTTATAAGGGAAAACACTTAACTGGGGCTGGCTTACAGTTTCAGAGGTTCAGTCCATTATCACCATGGCGGGAAGTACGTCACCATGCAGGCAGACATGGTGCTGGACAGGGAGTTGAAAGTTCTACAGCAGGCAGCAGAGAGTGAACTACCTTGAGCAAGCCCACCCACAGCGACACACTTCCTTTAACCAAGCGATGCCTATTCCAACAAGGCCACAGCTCCTAACAGAGCCACTCCCTGCAGACCAAGTACTCAAATGCATACATCGATCAGAGCCATTCCTAGTCACTCTACCACATCATCCATTCCATCTCAGACAAGCCACGGGTTAGAGCACAAAGAACAGGGGAACACAGCGCGAATGTTACAGTTTCTTGCATCTCTTCTCCCCGTGATTTTTCAGACTATTGGTGACGGCGTTTCTTTTTCTGTCGGTGTGACCGAAATAGCAGAGAGCACACACCTCAAGGGAAAGATGATTTCCTTTGCCCACTGCTTCTGAGACCTCTATCCAAAATGGCAGGAAGGCCCCCTGGGACAGATCACTTCATGTACAGCCAGGAACGGGGAGACGTGGCCCTGCACTTCCCAGGCTTCCTCTCTCCTCCTTTCATTCTGTCTAGGCCTCCAGACCACAGAATGGTGCTACCACATCCTGAGTACGTCTTCCCCTGACCGGTTAATCCTCCGTAGAAATGGCCTCATAGACACACACACACATACACACACTGTGCCTCCATCAGTTTCTTAGGTGATTCTAAATCCAGGCAAGTCAGTATCAAGGAGGTCATCACTGCTGAGCCCTACCCTGACCAGCATGAAGAGAAAGTAGAATACAGTTCAAGAGGCCTGTGAAGGAGTACAACAAAGACCAGGTCAGAGAGGAAATTTTGACCCTGGATTTTATTGTCAGGCTTTTGGCAGCAGAAACATGGCCCTGTCCTTTTGTCTTCTCTTCAAAGGAATGGCAAAGGTTATCACCTGTCTGTGAGCCCTGACAGGTTGACCAAACTTCAGGGCCAGCCTGAACCAGTCCCAACAGTGGTTAGCAACAACGCAATCAGGATTCCAGGGGGTTTATGAATAAGAGAGGAGGAGCAAGAGGAGGGAAAAAGAAGACTAGAAGTCGGATGCACACATTTCTGCAATTCTGTTAATAATGGAAAGACTCAACACTCGTCTCCATGAGGACCCCAGAAACAGCAATTTTAAAGAAAATTTCCCTCAGAAAGTAAGCACAAGGGCTTTTGTCTCTAAATTCTGTCTGAGATCTTCAGACTACAGATCAGAGACTGGATGCTGAGGCATGGAACAGCAACAGCTCTAGGACAGGCCTGGTGGCACATGCCTTGCATGCCAGCACCAAGGAGGCAGAGGTAGGTGGGTCTCCATGAGCCCAAGGCCAGCCTGGTCTATACCAAATGTTTGAGGCCAGCCAAAGCTACATAGTAAAACCCTGTCTTAAAAACAAAAACAAAACAAACAAACATGCTTTCTATAGTGACTTGGGAGGGAGCAATAACTGCTATTAATCACCCAAAGTGACTTGTACTTTTGAGTTTAAATCTTTCACATTGATATGCTGAGGGAAGAAAAATGTGATTAATCATACTTTATTCTCGTCTCAAGTTTTCTTCTACTGCTGCATGAGTAGGCCTCTCTTGTGTGCTATCTGAAAAGAAAATCTAGATTAACAAACGGCCCAGGCTGAATTCCACACAGAGATACACAGCGACAAATACATCTCTAAGTCAGAGGAAAAATAACAACACGTACACACACACACACACCCCTACTGCTCTGACTTTCCTTTATTTTGGTTTTCACATCTTGGAACAGGTTCTTCTCAAGTCTTAAGAACATTTTTTAAATGATCCTCTCATTGATTTTCTGTGCTCAGGATGGAAATGGAGTGACTCGTGGCTCTAATGGCATCTGCCCGGTGTCTACAGGATGAGAAGAGAGGCAGAGGAACCTATGCCTGGGCTCATAATTTAGTTCACAACACCTGGAAACAAGACAGATGGACAGGAGGACACAGAACTGCACTCACCCACTCATCTCTCTTCCCTACGTATAGCCCCGACACTGCTTCTGCCACTTATCCCATTCTGTCTTTTGAGCTCTGACACACCACGCTGCTCAGTACAAAGCCAGATGCTTCGGTCTCCACCTTTGGAATCCAAATTTCCACATAATCACTTCTTGGGAAGGCATTCCTCTGCTTTCGGCTTCATTCTCCACGGGCCATTTGTTAGGGATGTGGAGGCACTGAGTAATCGGAGAATACAGTGAGAATTTGCCATGCCACTTTCCAGCTTGAGGAGAAAGGCCTTCAAGATAAACAAACCTTTTTTCTCTTTCTTTAAGAAATAAAACCAGAAGTGAACAGGCGTTTTTCATAAGTGGAGAGAAGAGAGGTTTCATAACTTCAACCTCATAAGCAATCAGGCAAATGTAAGTGCAAGCCATTTCACACCCCATCAGATTAGGAAGTGTGTCTTCCAACAATACACAGTGTGGATGAGGATGAAAAGCTAAAGGGATTCTCACAGCAACTGGTACTGGTTGGGAAGGGGCTATCTGGAAGAGTTAAGCCTGTTGGAAAACAACCTGCACTACCCAGTAAAGTGGTGTGCACACTGAAATCCAAAGTGTCTGTTTTCAGGAGACACACACACACACACACACACACACACACACACACACACACACTATATGTTAGGTAATCTTAAATTACCATTAATTTTAATAAGTGTGATAATTCTGAAGTATTTGGAATTGAAATGTCGAGATGTTCACAGGTTTAAATTGAGTTGATAAAAACCAGAGAGAGAGAGAGACAGAGAAAAGAGAGAATATGTTTTTAAAGAAAGTGGGAAGGTTCTGGAAAGAGAGTATGCAAATCTGAATCATGGATCTGTCAATCACTGATTGTGACCTGAAGGATTTATTTCAATCCTCTCTTCCTCTGTCCAACCATGTCTACCTACAATGGAAGCAACAATGACCAACACTTCAGAAACAAGAAACACAAGTGAAATATTTTGATCCTTTGTCGCACACTTGCAGTGAACTGTTTAGCTCTGGTGTCTCCATTTTGCAGAGGAGTAAACTGATACTAAAGGTAAAGAAACACGTTAGGGCCTGTAACCAGCGGCTGATGGTGGCAGCAGAAAGAACAGGGATAGATAAGCACAACAATGGGTCTGCAACACCAGGTCACACAAAGAAGGAAAACAGTATAGCTGCACTATGCACTGTCAGGGAAAAAGGAGGCCTTGAGTATGTCAAGTTCGGAGTGAATGTATACTGCTGACGTAAGCACAACAATGTCAGGGACTCTATCCTCAGCCTCGTGGAGGAATGACAAAACCTGCCCTGCCCCAGGGGCTGAGGCGCAAGGCAACCGAACCTCCCTGTCCAGCTGTATGCATTAACCCTGGCTCTCTGCTGGACTCTATATAAGCCTGCGGAGCCTCCAGGATGCTGCAGTTTCTCCCCCCAAGAGCCCCAGACCACCCAAGCCCAGCTTTTCCGTGCCTCCCTGTGACTGTGTATGTTTGTCTGTTCTTCATTCCCTTGCCATCGAAATTAGGTCCAAGGGCCCCAAGGCCAGGTAAGGACTTGGCAGCTGGGGACACATCTCATTCCACAGACTGCCTGCTTGCAAGCATGAAGACCTGAGGCAGGGGCATGCCTGCAATCTCAGTGGTGGGAAGGCAGGGGTAGGTGGGCCAGCCAGCCTAACCTATTTGGCAAGGCCCAAGCCAGGGAGAAAGAGAAAAATCTGGATGACATCTGAGGACCGTCAGCTGACACTGTCCCCACATGCAGGGCACTCACGCATGTGCACCAGCACACACACCTGCACACGTGCGCACATACGAAACAAGTTAAAGGCTTTTGTTGCTTCCTCAGGGTTACTACCTGTTCCAGCAACAGAAGAACTGGTTCAGCAACTAAAACTACCATGAAGATGAACGGAGAAGTGGCTTTGTTTGACACCATATCCTCCTTCCTCAGGGGCTTCTGGTGAGCGCAAGAAGTCGCTGTCCATAGGTTCAACAGGTGAATAAGCCAAAGAAGTGGCCCGGCAGTGACTGAATCTGCAACCGTCAACACGGTGCTTTGAAATGACCATGTGGTGAGGCGGCGAAATGTTCACAGTGTAACCTTAAATTTAAAACCGAGGATTTGGGGCTGGTGAGATGGCTCAGCAGGGGAAAGTGTTTGTCCCCAGGCCTGACGTCAATCCCCAAGTCCCATGTGGTGTTAGAAGAGAACAGGCTTCTGAAAGGTATCCTCTGATCTCCGCTGAAGTGCTCGAGCACACACACACACACATACACACACACACACACACACACACATATACATGCGCCAACCCTACTCTTACACACAAACACAAAATAAAAATTTAACAAAATGTTTTTGTTTTTTTTTTTTTTGTCTCATGTTTGGATTTTTTGGTAGTTGTTATTTTGTTTTGTTGTAGTTGTTTAGTTTGGTTTAATATGTTTTTCCCCCCAAGACAGGGTTTCTTTGTGTACTGGAATGATCTCTGTAGACTGGGCCAGCCCACAACTCAGAAATCCCCCTGTCTCTGTCTCCCAAGTGTTTGAGACTAGAGGCATGCACTACCACACCTGGTTTTTGGTTTGGTTTGGTTTGGTTTGGTTTGGTTTGGTTTGGTTTGGTTTGGTTTGTTAGATTTGGGTTAGGTTGGGTTTTTGAAACAGGGTTTCTCTGTGTAGCTTTGGCTGTCCTGGACTCTTTTCGTAGACCAGGCTGGCCTCGAACTCACAGATTTGCCAGCTTCTGCCTCCCCACCTGCTGAGATTTCAGGCATGTGCTACTACCGACTGGCAACAAAAAGATTTTTTAAGAAGCAGCTTTTACACTTGAAATTCTGAAATCTTTTTACTCCTGAGTGAAAGACTGCACATGGGCACAATGAGACATGACAAGCAAGTTCACACCAACCTTGTTTATGCTGGAGAAAAAGTCAGAGCAAACATCCACCAAGAGAAACTTGGATGTCTAGACAGCAGATTTGCCAGCAGAAACTGAATAGAAAGAAACAGTTCCTGTAACCAATGCATATATATATATGTGTGTATATATATAAAACACATATATAAAACATATATATGGGTGGCTGTATTTGCAATTACTGAACTATAACTGCAATACCATAGCATTTATATAAAGGTTGGAAGCGATCGAATCAACACTACATGATATATGTTTTGTGTTTATATATAGGCAGTGATTTTTTTTAAGAACGACATTTTGTGCTTAACTATGTATCTCTGTGTGTGGGTGTGTGTACTTGTGGGTTACAGCATCACCCGAGGCCAGAACAGGGCATAGCATCTCCTAGGAGGTGAGGCCACATTGGTTACGAGACACCCTATGAGGCTGTTTTGAGGTGAACTCAGGTCCTCTGAAAGAGCAGGAAATGTTTAACCACTGAGCCATCTCTTGTAGTGGAAGTCTGGGCTTCTTTAAAAACTCAGATATGTTATGTAAGCAGGTTTTTGTTTTAACCCCAAGTGTGAGATGTGGAACTGCCTTAGTTTGTCCACAGCTGATAACTGCCTCCTGTGGCTGGGAGAAGGATTCAGTCTTTCCAGCTGCAGCTGCTATAAATGAAGAGGCCAGGGAGAGAAGTTGTAGCGGCTTGGATGAAATGGACTGAGAGGAAAGAAGACTGGCTGTGGTGTTTGCTGGTTTGCCGGTCAACTGGACTGTTGGCTATCCTGACATCTGAGACTGGTATTACACCAAAAAGAACCAGACAACCCTAACCAGCCAGAACTAAGTCTAAAGAGGTCTGCGTCCTCTTTCCCTTCTAACCCTCTGTCTCTCCTACCTAAGTGTGAGGATTTGAAGGGAGGCAGAAGCATAAGGGACTCCAAATAGAGTTTAAGCAGTTTAAAAACAGCACCTACAATCTCTCTAGCCCCATGACTTTTTTTTTTTTTAATGCACACGAATGATAAAGTTTGAATGCAGGGTGATAGTTATCTCTGGAAGTGGTACACACCTTTAGTTCCAGCACTCAGGAGGCAGAGGCAGGTGGATCTCCAAGTTTGAGACCAGCCTGGTCTACAGAGTGAGTTCCAAGACAGCCAGGCTACACAGAAAAACCCTGTATAGAAAGAAAAAGAAAGAAAGAGAGAAAGAAAGAAAGAGAGAGAGAAAGAGAGAAAGAAAGAAAGAAAGAAAGAAAGAAAGAAAGAAAGAAAGAAAGAGGAAGGGAGAGGAAGAAAGAAAAAGAAAGAAAGAGAGAGAGAAAGGAGGGAGGGAAGGAAGGGAGAAAGAAAGGAAGAAAAAAGGGGGGGCACATGGGTGGGAGCTTCAATTATGCCTGTAATAGTTTATCTCTTAGGTAGAGCACAGAGGTTAATTACATAATTCTCTAGAGGTTTTGTATGCCTGAAACATTTCATAATGAAAAAAGGAGTGTTTTTGATGAAATAGAAGTTTTAAATCAAACATGCCACTAGATGTTCAATTACTAAACCATGAACTTCAGGAATATTTTTAGTTTTGTTTTTATTTTTGTGTTCATGAGCCTGCATAAACCTATGTGCACTGTGTGGGCGCCCCTGGGTGCTGAACCCCTGAGGCTGGAGTTACGAATAGTCTTGAGCTAACAAGTGGATGCCTGGAACTGAACCTGGTTCTCTGGAAGAGCGGTCAGTGTTCTTAACCACTGAGCCCTGAAGGAAAAAAAAAGAAAAGAACGTTTACATTTTTATTTTGGTCAAAACCTGTGATTTTCAAAACAGGAAACTTAATTTCTATAAAACAGGAATGATTTTTAATGCAAATATTTTGTTATAATAATTTCCAATTTTGTTTAAAAACCAAACCTTCTCTCCGGTGGAAGGAAAGTTAAGGCGTGTTCCGTCTCCCTCCAAAATACACTGTTTTTAAAAGGGAGAGTTACAAGAAGACATTAGCTCTGCAGAAGGCAGCCACTATTTCATGCTTCCACCAAGTGTTGGGAGGGACCAAGGCCTCCGACAGATCGGCTCAGGCAGTTACACATTTGCACATGGTTAACCGGTTTCGTCAGTGAAATGGATTGAAACTTGCTTAAAAGTAGGAAAAGAAAACATTTGGTGCATTCCACACTTCCCTTAAGTATACTGTACCTTCAAATCCTGCTGCCTCTTGCATTCCACAGAGCTTCGAAACACCGTTTAAACTGTCTACATAAATCACTCCATCCCCAGTGTAACAGGGTTTTCTCTTCCTGGACAAAAAAAGAGGCGCTCTGACCCCAGGATGAGGATCCCGTCCCACACAGGATCGCATGCAGGTGTGCCATGGTCTCCATTCTGTCTGGAAGCCTGGAGAGGTAACTTCCTGTTCTCTCTGCCACCCACCCACCAACGACCCTTGGTTTAAAAGCGCTATCTTCAAAGTCTGGGCCTTTCTACCTCCGCACAGCAGAACGCAACGGTTCCCGTGTGTAGAAACACGGGATTGCATGGGGCTAAAATGATCACCCAGAAGGTGAAGCCAGTAACCAAGACAGACATTAATAAGGACGGAGAGGCAAGCGCCTCCTGGTAAACAGCCTTCCCCAGGAAAGTCCTCCGTGGGCTCCCTGCAACTCACACATTCCCCTGAGCCCTTCCAAAACTGGTGACTTGTTGACAGGCACACACCCTAGGGAAGACCAACGCCGGCTTCTGGAGTTTTGAATGTTTCCTTTGCGGAGAACCGCCCGGCCTGCGAGGGGCGGGCCCTGGCAGGAAAGGCCTCGCAGCAACTCACCTCTCCCCGCCCAGCCGGCTGCTCCCGCTGGAGGAGGTGCAGGGGACAAGCGAAACTAGTTCATGTGTCAGCTACCCCGGGGACTTGGCAGAGCCCGGCCTGCTGCAAGCACCAAAACACTGGCTTCTGCTCCCCACATCCTTTCCTTGCCTGGCCACTGCAGGTCTGCATGCAAAGGTGATTCTCTCTCTCCCACACACACAAACACACTTCCACAAAAGTGCTTACTAGCTGCGTCTTGCATGAATGCACGAGCAAGGCCAGCCCTCTGGAGAAAGAAAAGCACTGCCTCGGAAGCCTTCCTTCTCTGGGCTGGCTGGGCCAAACAACTCCTCTCTAAGGGCCTGGCTTTCCCTGGCATTGAAAGGGCTGCCTCTAGCAGGAAGGATCACCGAACTGCTCTCATATTTGCAACAGAAATCTCAGCTCCAGGCCTACAAGCCGATCGAGGCACTGCTCCCAGAAGGAGCTCCCCCATCCTCGCCGCCAAATAAGGGGGTGGGGGGAGATATAGTCTCCAGGGCTTGTTAGGGCCCCGCTGTTCTGTTCCTGCAGGTCACCACCCCAGCTGCTAGCCTTGCTGTTCCGACCCCCAGATTCCAGAGTAAGCCAATAAGAGTTGACTTCACCCTTGACTCCTTGTTTTTCTCTCCTACTGTTTTCTCAAGAGCCATTTTTCATCTTCCCGTTTCTGTCCTTGGTCTTTCTTGCTTCTAGATTCCGAAGGAACAGAGAAGAGGAGGATTAAAGGCCCAGAAGCAGGGGAAATCCTCCATTAGAAAAAAGACAAGGGCAGAGCCGGGGACTTCCGCGCTTGTTCCGCCCCCGCCTAAGTTAATAAGCTACAAGAACCAGTTGCTTCGCGTCTGGACACGCTTTGCAGTTCCATAACTACAGAACCTTCTCTCTGTGTGTCTCTCTCTGTGTCTCTGTCTCCTCTTGTGTCTCCTCAGCGGTCTTTGGTGCTCCTGAAGGCAAGCAGCACACCTGAATCATAAAGCTTTCAGATGCTTTTGAGTTCAAAGTTTTATTTTCTACTTTTAAAGCCCTCAATAAATTAGGGCAAAGGTAGCTAGAATTCAGCCTTCAGCCCCGCCGATCCTCTGAGATTAAGGTTGGCCAAAAACTCTACTCTTGAGAAATCAGGTGTAACAAGACCTGGGCGGAGAGATCTCGGAGTTGTTTGTAGAATGTTCCCTTCCTCTGCGGCCTGGGCTGGTCTCCCATGAGCAACCTTGCAAATTCGCCACCAGCTAAGATCCGGTCGACCTTTTTATGCAAGTCTCCAAACCGTTGGGCATTCTGACGTACGACGTATCGTATCCCTGGCTAGCTCAGGAGACACACGTGGGCCAGCGCAAACTCCAGGCAGCAGGCCTTCAGAGCCTGTCCCCACAGCACCCTGCCTGCGCCTGGGTCCCCTTAGAAGCCTGCTCGCCAAAACACGCACGTCGGCAACAGCGTCCTCACTGTTAAGGCCATATAATGTAGTCAAATATTCTGAACAAATTTAGATTGCTCCTCAAGAAAACAATTAATTCTTCCTGACGTCTCCCTTCCCTTTAATAGAATCTTATGTGTGCTGAGGCTGTCATGTGTCGGTAACATATTTGTTTCCAAAATTCATGTTAAGACGTGTCGTTATGGGGCGGGATCTCTCAGTGGTTAAGGGTACTTACTACTCTCACAGAGACGCTGGGTTTGATTCCCAGCACCAAGAGCAGGTGTCCAAATACGTATGTATAAAATAAAAAGGAATGTTTAAAACGTTTTAGTGTAACAGCAGGAGTTCGCATCGTCACTAAACGCTGTCTACCTGCACTCGCGTTCCTTGTTAGGGTAGTGCTACCGGATTTTTGAATCCTGGATGTACAGGTGTTATGTGGGGTAGGGAGGAGGGCCTCGGATGTTTCCCCACGGGGAACTGCAGGGAAGACACTGGGGGATGAGGGCGGAGGTAGGGAGCAGTTGGAAATGTATAAGGACAGAAGGACGGTATCTTAAGGTGGCCATATTCCAAACCCCTGCATTGTCCACGGCCATGATAATATTCTACTCTAGAAGACCTTCCCATCAAACTGGTTTCTCAACGTCAAGTGTGTGTGGGGGTGGTGGGGGGGGGGGGGGGGAACAGAGGCTTTGAGAAGAAAACAAAGAAAGAAAGCAAATCGCTTCCAGACATAAAGGAGCTCTTTCTGTGCCCTCTGTTTTGGAGAGGTTACCTGCTGGAACCAGGAGGGACTCAAATCGCAGGCTCTTTCCCTTGAAGCTGAGATGGCTCCGCCCCTTCTGGCCACCCAGACACTCCTCCTTGAGTTTCCAGGACACCTGCTGCCTTACAGGTGTTTCCTAGAGGGCGGGCATTCCTATCCGGGGAGGGTGGAGCCGCTACCGAACACAGTGGCATGCCCCGCCCAGCCGTGTGGTTTTCATTTTACCTTAGTGACCCAGAGGAAAGGAAATTTAACCAGCAGCCCGAGGGATCATTCATGAAGCAAAAGAGGAATATTGAAGAATTCATCCAAGTCCCTGATTGTTCCTTTGCTCCACAAAATCTCCTTGTCAAAGATTAGATGATGCCAAGTAGCTATCAGTTTTACGCTGGCAAGAATATGAAACGTGTTGTACTAAACACTTCCCCCCCTTTCTCTTCCAACTGTCCAAACAGGATTTTCCCACTTAGCACCCTATCAATCCATCCATGATTAAGACACATTAGGGGAGCCTGTGTACAAACATTGCTATTTGTACAGTTATTAAAGTAGTTGATGATTCCACTCTGCAAACGTAAATGTGGCATAAGCCATTTACACTATTTGAAAAGAGCATAAATAAGAAATCACCCGTGGATCCTTTAGTTTCTGCTGAAATGGCTTGTAAGATGGCCTGTCTGAAATGGTGGGGCTCATGACATCCAAGGTCATCCTCTAACCTCTGCATATGGGCACTTGAATGCAAACACATGCACATGCGCCACACGCGTGTTACCCACATGCAGAAGAATGTAAAGATGTTCACACACAAGGTAAATGAAGGTGTAGGGAGAAGTCTGTAATTCTGCCTCCCTTTAAAAAACGCAGAAATGTGATGAGAATGCGCTTTCCCAGGTGTAGGGATGTGGAGCTGGTTTGGACTGTCAAAAGCAACTCGCCATGATTTGCCTCGTGCCCTGGCCATAACTTGTGGCATTTTAATGCAGCAGAAGCATGGTTGTTTGGTTTGTTTTCCAGCTGCAGATAATGTCTGTGACTGTGTGACCTTTGGAATTCTGGGAGCTTTTCAGAGGTTACAAATTCAAGGGCCCTGAGAGGCAAGGTTGGTGGTTGTTGGCTGCCTAGAGAGGTTGGTTGTGGTTTGTTAGTAGCCATAGCTAAAGAGGAAACAAAGGAAAAGAAATTAGATTCAGGAATTTTCCTAATTCCTCTCTCCCCCCTACCCCTGTTCCTCTCCTATCTAGTGTTAGGGGATGAAACTGGGGGGTGGATAAAGGGTGGAAAATAAAGAACCCACAAAGTAGCAAAGACCAGCTCTGTAAAGGCACTATTCAAGGTGGCTCACATGTGTGCACAGTATGTGTGAGAAGTCATTCAGCTCATATCTAGCTCTTATCTTCACCACTCATAGTTTAAAGCCTTAACTTGTGGCATTCTGTATCGGTGACGTACACAACAGACACAATTATTTGTCCACAAGGTATAGATAGGTAAACGGATTCTTACATATTTAAACCTTTTCTTATTTTGTTGTTGTTGAGTATTTTGAGGGGGAGGAATCCTCTGTTTGTTGTTATCCTAACAAGGCAGAAAAGGGTCAAAAAAGGACCTGCTAGCCCAAAAAACCATGTGACATGCATGAAAGATTTAGATAAGTATTCTGTTTTATGGAATAACAACATGATTTTACTAAATGACTGTTAAATGAGGATTAGCCATATACACAGACAAACCTAGTCAGCACAGCCACATACACAGACAAACCTAGTCAGCACAGCCACATACACAGACAAACCTAGTCAGCACAGCCACATACACAGACAAACCTAGTCAGCACAGCCACATACACAGACAAA
>NW_026592890.1:5273730-5312189 GCF_907164565.1 Psammomys obesus
CACATACACAGACAAACCTAGTCAGCACAGCCACATACACAGACAAATCTAGTCAGCACAGCCACATACACAGACAAACCTAGCAAGCACGTGGCTGAGGTGGTGAATGCTCCCACAAGCGTCCCCAGCGGCTCTCACTTTCCACCCTTCAGGAGCAACTTTGCCACCTGAGCCAGGAGCAAAGATGAGAATGGGATGATCCCAGAAGCCTTAAATCTTGCTAAACCCAAAGGGCCGTGACTTGGGCCTGTCATGCATATATATAAATAAAATAAAAGAGTCCGTGTGGTTTTCATTTAGCACAAGTGTTTACTTATATGCCACGTACATTCTCAATTGACATAATTGGACACTTTACAACTCACATGTTTTTAAACGTTGAAATATTCTGCCTTAAGTGAATTGGAGTTGTTCAAGGTCTTTTTGGGCTTTTCAGAGTAATAGTAAAGAAGGATTTGCTAGGAACAAAATTAATACACTAATTCCCATTCTTATTTTTGCCAGTTTTGTTTCTGCCAGGGAATGTTTCATTCCTGTAATGACAGTTGTTGTACTCTTAACTGATACATAATTATATTGCATGCATATCAATATTTGTAAATGCAAATAGTTTTGGAGCGGCTACTAGGAGACGCCGCTCAAAGGAGAGATGTGGGGATGCGGAAGGTTTGTGGTGGCATTACCAAGTGCACGCTGTGGACAGTGTCCTGCATGAGTCTCTAACTAGGGACTTACATGTCCTTTAGTAAAACTCTTCCAATGAAAACACTTGTCTTTGTAGAAGCATCTGGAGAGCTTGGAGCAGAGATAATGTTTTCTTTTCAGTTTGCTCAGATTACATTATCCAGGATAGCCTTGATATTAAAGTATATAACATAAGTCTTATGTAAGAGTGGGTTGGCTTGTGTAAGCAAGGCCCTGTAGGCCAACATGGTCAGACCAGATGTGTACTGTCAAGGTTCGATTACTGGATGAGGGTCCATATGCTGAATTAGAAATACAGATCCTGCTTGGTGTTGCCTTGTGTGCTTCATGTTACTGAGTTGAGAGAAGCTGCTTGCCCTGCACTTCCTACTCAGCTAGTATTTATTCCTTCTCAGGTCTCTGATGGGGTTGAAAACTAAATAGTTTAGTCTCACAGTTAGGCTTAAGTTGGGGGTTGGTCCGGTGCTGTGTATTCTATTGTTAATTGTTTTGCTGTCATTTACAAGCAGATACTCACTTACCCCAAAATTACATTTTTTTTTAATCCTCACCTAAGAAATTGTCTCTGATTGGCTGCGTAAAATGCCTACATCTGGGAAGAACAGAGGTAAGGAGCGGAACTAAGGCTCTAAGGCTTTGGGGACAGAAGGATGCCAGGAGAGAGAAAGTCCTGAAGGAGAAAAAAAAGAGAAGAGTCGCTATGGGACAGTTAAAGAACCATGTGGGCCAGGAGGAGGAACTCTGAAGTTTCAAACGACCCAGATGAAGAGCACAAGCAAGTATTTTGGGATTATGGATGAAAAGTAGCCCAGATAGAAATGATTAAAGCCGATGGCATGGGATTCGGGCTGGGAAATAACGAGATAGCTTAGGTGGAAATATCTGCCGAGCCCAAAGTAAAATAAGGTGTCTCTAAAAAGCTATCAGATGTCTATGTCTTTATTGATGTGATAGCAGGATAGATAATACTGCCATAATAATTATAGGCTATTTAATAATAAATGTTAGTAGATGTTCTTATATTTTCGGCAACAAGCTTAAGTTGTTTAGGATTTAGAAAACGTTTTTAAAATATATTTTTAGGTCTAAATAAAAGAGTTTAGGTTGTTAAATATAAGCTATGACAGGAAGTAATTTGGGCACAGAACTCTGAACTCACCAGGATAGGAGAGAGAGTAGAGAACTTTCTCCTAAGTTGCCAAATACACATGAACTGTAGACTGTAACTCTTACATGATAGTTTCCATAGTTGTTTCGTGTTTGCTCTTACTGTATGCAGATTATTATAAGAGAAAGACCAAATGAGGGGATTTTTGGGGGCTGGTCTGGTGCTGTACATATTCTAATGCCAAATATTCGACCCCAAGATCTGGTTGCCGTTGAGACCAGTACACCCTAAGGTACACTGGTCTTTGTTGTGTTACCCTTGCTCTACCTAACTGAAACTTAATTGGCTAATAAAGCTGTTGAAGACTGTAACTGGACAGAACAGAAGTAGGCAGAGTAGGTTCTGGGGCATGGAGTCTCAGAGGGACCGCAAGTCCTGGAGGAGGGAGAGAGGGAGCATAAGGAAAGCAGGAGAAGAGGCTGGAGAAGAAGGAGGTGGCCATGGGGCAGAATGGACCATGAGGGCCGGCCTGATGGAGCAGAAGCAGCCCAGGCAGGAACAGCTATGGCAAGTAACTCGGGGTGTGTAGCTGGGAAATAGCAAAATAGTCTAGAGGGTTGATATCTGCCCAGTCACTGAGCTTTAAAGCTTATTTAAATTTAAAATGTCTCTGTCTCAATTATTTGGGAACTAGCTGGGGTAGAGAAGCCCTCAAGAGTCTAAAATTCCTTCCAGAATACTGGGCACTGAATTTTTGTTCTTTATCAGCATTGCTGAAGCATAATCTACATAACATAGATTCATTTGTTGTGTAAATAACACTGCAACACCATGATTGTCAGCATAATCTACATGACATGGAATTCATCTATTGTGTAAATAACACTGCAACACCATGATTGTCAGGGATTTTATGCAGGTGTGAGGCCATCTCTATAGTCAAGCTTCTAGAACATTTCCATGACCCTAAAATTGCCTCATCTGCAGTCAATCCCTGACCTAACCCCAGCCTCAAATAGTCATTCTTGTATCGTCTGTATCTACAGACTTGACTTGCTGGACATTGCCTATAAATGGAGTTACAGAGGCAACCTTTATTATTTAGCATATTGCTCTGTGTGCTTCTCTGCTGCCATAAACACTGACCAAAAATAACTTGGGGAAGGAAAGGGCATATTTGATTTCCAGGTTATAGTGTGTTATGGAACAAAGCTAAGACAGGAAGCTGGAGGCAGGAACTGAAGGAGAGACCATGGAACAACACTGCTGGCAGGCTTGCTCCTCCTGGTGTCCTCAGCTTTTTCTGCCACAGCCCACACACAGCTGCCCAGAATGGCACCACCCATAGTGGGCTGGAAGGTCACACGTGAATCAACAATAAAGAAATTGCCCCACACACTTGCCCACAGGCTAATCTGACAGAAGAAACGCCTCAGTTGAGATTGACTTTTTCCTGGAATATCTAGGTTTGTGTCAGGTTGACAAAAATTATAAAAAAATAATTTTAGAAATTCCACATATGCTTTTGAGAGCCGGGTGTTGTCTGGGATTCCTTTATATAAGCAATCTAATGCATGCCTGTGAGTGAGCACATGTCTTCATTTCTCTCAGGTAGAGTCCTACAGTGAAATGTTGGGTTTTACTGGTGAGTTTGTGGAACCTTTTCAACAAGTGCCAACCTGTAACCCAAGGCGGCAATATCACTTTGCCTTCTTTCCAGCACTGATAGGGCTGTGTCTGTCCTCTGCTTCCTTTGTTCTGTGTGCTTCTGGCCTCTCTGGTACCCCCTGCCTCTCTGAGGACTGCCATCCTGGTGGTTCTGTGATGCTCCTCCTCTCACTTTTGTTTTGATTTGCATTTTCCCAATGACGAAAGAGGCTCAGAATCTCCTCCTCTGATCTGCCTTTGTCTTCTTTACTTCTATTCTGTTACTGGTCATTAAACCGTGCCGATTGCTATATTGCTGAGTTGAATATGATTTAGATCTTTAATCATTAATTGCCACTTTACCTAGCCCTGACTTGCTGCCTTCTTATTTTTTGGTCTTCCACTGTTTTTAAATTTCTGGGCCTTCAGTCAACTTTTAGTGCATATGTATTTTACACACACAAACTTGACTTTTAGTCAAACTCCAGGGCAACCAAGGTGTCTCAGCAAGGAAAGGTGCTTGCTTGATCTGAGGTCCCCGTTTGCGGAAGAAAAGAACTGACTCTTGCAAGTTGTGTGACTTCCCCCCAGCTGTTATAGCATATGCACACCTGTGAATACACACTCGATTAAAAACATAAAATTTTAAAACTTAAACTATGCCGACTCTTAACAGAAGAGCAGTTTTGCCTCATTTTTTGTAAATCAAATACTCTGAAAACGTAGGTTTTTAATAAAAGTTGTTGGGGCTGGAGAGCACTGGCTGCTCTTCTAAAGGTCCCGAGTTCAATTCCCAGCAACCCTGACGGCTCACACCATCTGTGAGATTCAGGGTCCTCTTCTAGCAAGCAGGTAGACAGAACAATGTATACACAATAAATAAATAAATCTTTAAAAAAAGATTCAGAACGCCTTTTTAAAAAGTTGTTGTTGCCATAGCTGGTTGCACTGGTGCGTTCCTTTAAACCCAGCACCTGGGACATGGAAGTAGGCAGATCTCTGTGAGTTTGAGACCAGCCTATCTTCAGAGTGAGTTCCAGGACAACCAGAGCTACATAGTGAGACCTTATCTCAAAAACAAAACAAGAAAAAAAACTGTTCCATACATGATAAAAAGCTTGTTTTTATGAAAACAATTTCAGAGCACTTGGAATGCTCACTCTCTGAGTTGTGTTGATCATCAGAGGCTTTGGTTTAAAAACCATTTTGAGAGGAAGGCATGCTTCAGAGTACAAACTTGGACAAAGAATTAATCACCAGAGAAAAGTTGAAAAAAAATTTTTAAAAGACATTATAATCTAAGGTAATTAATATTTTTAAATAAGATAAATTTGAATTTTAAGGACTTTGTTTCTCTTCAAATGTGTTCAGATACCTTCACAATAAGAACAAGAACATCAAATACAAAAAAAAAAAAAAAAAAAAAACATAACTGATCACAAATGGGCAGGTCTAAAGTGTACCCGAGAGTAAGCAGAACACAAATTGTATAACTTAGTTATGAACAATGCTTTGGAATCCAAAGAAAAAGTTTAAAGAGAAACATATAAGCCCAAATGTAAATCAATAGCAATGTCCCTATCAGTAGTAAATAGCATGGGGGGGAGGGGTAACTTTTGAGCCCTACCTGGAAGGATGCCAAGGATATACACTTGAGAATATTTTAAGGTAATTAGCATTTTTGTCCCTGTGTCAGTTAAAGTAGGCTTTTGCCGGCTACTAATTTTCTTTGGGTTACTGAGACCATTGTATGAATGAAGGGCTTTTAAAGGCCATTGATATTGTGCAAACAGAGGTGCAAATTAGAGAGGGCACGTTCGTAAGAAAAGAGGGCTCATAAGAGCTTAAGAACCCAGAACCTGTTTCTATTTTAGATGGAGAGAAAACACATCAATCTTGCTTTTAGAATATTTTCAATTAAAACGAACAGCACAGCAAGCGCTAGCAAAGGCTGTGGCCGGAAGGGTTTTGAATAATTCTGCTGTGCCATCTTGCATCGAAACAGATATACATATAACAGGACTGAAATATAATCTGAAATCCCGGAGGACCGAGATCACTGAGCTGATGAAGAAGTTGCAGCAGAAAAGAAATAGGAAACTAGACCATCTGTTTCACTTTTCAACCTTCAGCGTGCAGGACTCGGAAGAGGGTGGGGTTTAAAACCGGAAGCAATGCAGTGTGGGGCTCCACAGCGCAGCCTTAACTCCCTCTCTTCTCAGTAATCATAGCATCTGCAAGCCTAGCTCCCTGTGTTCAAGACAAAGCCCACGTCAGCCCGGAACTGAGCTCCCTTCTCCCCACTGGAGATGACCGGGAGTGGATTTCTCCCAGCCCCACGCAGAGTCTAATTGGAGGAAGCAAGGAGAGGTGGCTGGTCTGCCAGGCAAGCGCTCAGAGAATTTAACTACGGTTTGCACAGACAGCTACACACATCAGTCTAATCTACTGCTGTTTTGGCCACTGTTTCCATTGCCTAAGATCATGGGAGATAGTGGTGCCTGTGTGTGTCTGTATGTGCATGAGTGTGTGTTAGCATATTCTGGCATCAGTACATGTATCCACATGTTTACTCATGCCTGAGGAGACTAGTCAGCATTAAGGTTGCTCCTAAGGACCATCCACTCTATTCTTGGTGAGTTTTTTGTTTGATTTTGTTTTTTTCTGGTTTGGTTTGGTTTGCTTGTTTTTTTTTTTTTTTTTTTTTTTAGTTAATCATTATTCATTTTTATATTTTAATATTTATTTTATTTGTGTGTATGTGTATGTGTGTGTATGACACGGGTGTGCCAGTGCTCACTGAGTCCAGTAGAGGGCTTTAGATCCTCTGGAGCCAAAGTATAGGTAGTTGTAAGCCAACCGATGGATTCTGGGAACCAAGCTGGAGTCCTCTAGAAGAACAGCGAGTATGTTCAACTGCTGAGCCCTCTCGCTGGCCACTTGTCCTTGGAGTCAGGGTCTCTCACTGGGAGATGGAGCTTGTTGGCTAGGCAGATTGAGTAGCGAGCCACAGAGACCTGCCTGTCACCGACTCATCAGTACTGGGACACAGGGTGTTCACCGCCACTCCTGGTGAGCGTACCCAGGTTGTGGGGATCAAGGCCTTCATGCTCTCATGGCAAGTGCTCTGCTGGCTGAGCTACCTCCCCAGCCTCAGATTATATTTTTTCATAGCTACTCATAAAGACATCACAAAACATTATCTCCAAAGCTGCCTTTATTTCAGAATTATAGCTAAGAAAGCACCCAGGGTTCCCACGGTATTTACAAAATAGAAACCCACGAACTGAAACAGTGAAGAGCAGGGAAAGCGAAGACTTAGTCTCAAAGAAAAGCCACTGCTTCTCAACATTCTGCCACGGACCCCATGCTGAGCTACTGCACTGTACTGGATTTTGAATCTTTGGGTTTCAGGTAGAACCCAAAGATTGTGACTGTTAACAATAAAATTTAAAGAAAGTCAGAGGGATGAGCAAAAGGTCTACAGTGAGTCCTCTGTAAATATATCCTGTCTTGAGCTCAGGATGACAAAATTGTGAGCTTTGCTTGGAGTTTGTCTATTGTAACTTTAAAGCTTTCTTTGAGGGAGACACATAAACTTCTGTCTGAGATCGAATGTCTGTTGCTATGTAAAGGTTTGTACTTAACTATATTACAGCATTGTCAGGGATTAAAAATAAAACATTTATAGACTAGACTTCAGATAGTAGAGAAGTATTTTAAAGGCCTTTTCTATATCACCTATGTCATGAGGTGGCACCATTCCACTGTCCAGTCCCATTTTACAAAAACAGATGATGATCTTTGAGATGACAAAATTCACCTCTGCATTACATTTCTCATTTTTCTCCAAGATCTGGCATTGTCTCCATAAGACAGCTGTCCTTTTGGTGTGTCGCATAGTTTCCCTTCTCGGTGAGTAGATTTGACATTGTGATTGTATTGTGAACTCTTGCTGTTCATGAGTCCAGCTCTCTATGAACTGGCAAGGGGAGGTCCTCTGGTTTGTCATAATCTTGGCCCTTCCAGGCAGATGTCACAGTTTAGAAGCACTCTAACAATGATCAGCTTTGGCATTTTCCCCTATTATCCAATACTAACTGCACCATTGTTTGTGGCTCTGTTGGCTGTCTTGGTTCTGTGGTGTTCCTACAGTCGTGTGCAAGAAGGCAGGAACTCACAGAACAGAGAGTATGGACACACCTCCATCATGAGCAGTGTGGCCTCTAGCAGGCTTTTTAATATTTCTTGGCCTGGTGTTCTACAAATAGTGACAAGACTATGACTGATAACTAACCCATATCTATGAAGACACTCTGGCCTTTAGCGAGGACTAAGTATGATCCTCTTTTATCTACTAAAAGAACAGTTTGGTTCTGGATAACACAAATGTAATGTGGGGTTGGGAAAATAACTCAGAAAGCACTGGCTTGACCAGCATAAGGACCTGGTTTCGCCTTGCGTGATGGTTTGTGCCCCAAATCCCAGCAACACCAGCGCTGGGGACATGGAGACCGGCAGATCCATAGGCTTGCTAGTCAAGCAGCCTAGACTACTTTCTGAGCTCCAGACCAATGAGACATCGTGTCTTGAAACAAACAAACAAACAAACAAACAAAAGACAAATTCCTTAGAACTACACCTGATGTTGTCTTTTAGGCTCCGGACACAGGTGTATGGACACATACATATGCACGCTCATGCGTGTGTGCTCAGACAGTATCACTGTTTCTACGCTAACAACTTTAAAGCGGTGTGTCCTCCTTGTCTATAATCTACACAGACCACCAAATCCGGAAAGAGATCCAGGACAGTTCTGGCGACAGACCTGACATATGCCAGGCTTCACCAGTATACCAGGTTTCATAAACGTAAACATACCAAAAGACCAAAGCCCATTGTGCACATTCAAGCTGATGCCTGAGCTGAACCAAGCCAGACGTGGCTCTCACTGTCGGATGTGGTGTTTGAAATCCAGCAAAGCCACTCTGAGTTCACACAGGTTGTACCTTGGTACTGTTAAGTCAGTGTGGCTGAAACTGAACAGTACTTTTGCCACCGTTGTTCTTTAAGTGCTGTTCAAAACATATTTTATCTCCATACTACCTTTAGTGTGGTCAGATTCGCCTATAAATAGTATCTAATTTATTCTTGTAACATCCCTAAGAGATAGGAGGCATTCATCTTTGTTATTAGCATCTGGCATGAGCAGATTCACATTTACTTTACTGAAAATCACCAGAAATAAATCTCATAGAGACACTAATGGAAAATATAATAGGAGATAAATACAGGTATGCTTGCAAATGAAGATATTTTCCCTCCTTTGAAATCTGTTGACTAAAAAGATAAAAAGTAGAACAACTTATGATGATTGAATAGTAATAAAAAAAAAACAGCATTTAATCTAAATCTCCCTTTCCTGTGATTACAGCATGCTAAATATTGCTCAATTCTAGGGAGTCTGCTGATGAGCTATGTAAATGTTTTCCAATAAAATTAAATAGAATTAGATTTAGAAAGAGAATGCTAATGTTTTGATGGCTTTTAAGGAGTCTTCTTTTCAAACTTTCTAGGGAAAAATTTACGACAATGCCATTGTCCCCATAGTCCCAAAGGAATGAATGCCATCATTTCCATGTGTTGAGAAAAGACAGAAGCAACCAAGATGTCCGAGACATCTGTGTCATCCGCGATGCTTTGTTGTTAATTCCCTTCGTGTCTTTTGCCCGCACTTTGTTTTGGTTGTCAAAGTTTGTTATTGAGACAGGACTAAGATCACCCTGTTTGACAGGCGAAGATTGACTCGGCGTGACGCGCTATGAGGTGAGTCTAATTGCTGCTAATATCAGAAGGACAAATAATGGTAGCAAAGATGACTGCTATAAAAAAGAATAAGTGAGTGGAGCTAGATCACAAAAGAAAGACAGCTTGAGCAGGGGAACCTGCTAACCTGAAGGGAGACAGGGCCTTGCTTTTAATGTAGCAGATGGGGGTACAACTATATTCATACTGGATTGAATGGGAACATTTTCTCCATTCATCTGTAGACTTACAAGTATGCTATATGTGGAGAACAAGATCCTCCTGTGGCCCTTTCTAACAGCAAGCAAAGTGCCATGCTGGGTGGGCCAATGGGAAGCCTTCCTCCTCTTCTTCAGGTAATGTTAGTGATCCATGAGTCAGTGTTAATGTTAACTGTATTGGGTGGGGATGATGGTCCTTCAGCCTGGGCATTTTTATTTTTGTTTTCCTAGACCTCACCATATGGCTTGAAATTCCCAATCCCCCTGTCTCTGCCTCCTGAGCACTGGGATTACAGATATGGACCACAACAATTCCATTATGAGAGCGATCTAGGCTATGGCTTCTCAGACTCCAGTGTGCTGTGAATCTCCAGTTCTGAAAGAATCATAGACTGTGGTTCAGAAGGTGTGGCACGGAGCCTAAAGGATTACACTGAAGAAACCCCCGGAAGATTTTCCAGCTGATGATTCAGAATCATTTCTTTAGAACCCTCAGTTGCCCCACTGCTGGGCTTATTCGTATGTACCACCACTAAAATGTCAACATTTGAAGGTTACCTAGAATAGTTGGTTAGGCAGAAGCTAGAGCTGGGCAGTATGGAGAAGCAGGCATCCTGGTTTCTGTTGGTACTTTGTCCATGGCTTCCTTCAAGGCTTCCCTGCCTAAGGTTGTAGTTACATGATGGCTACAGAGAGCATGGGAATAATCTGTCCAACAAACAAAAACACCCTTCCTTCTGGAGTTCACAACACCTAATGAGCTAGTGAGAGATCACTCTCCCAGGCTGAGCCGTGAAGGGAGCACACGATCGCACAGCGCGTGTTCCTCCTCCGTTCCGTCTGGACCCCAATCCTCCTATTTACTGATGGCTCCACACCGGCGAGACTGTCTGACACCCTTCAGAGTGAAGTGTGGTGTTCTGCATTCTGGAGTGCACTAATCATAATCAGACCTCAAATAGCTGGAGAGGTGGGGGAACTCCGAATTGCTTTTAATAATCAAGAATGCATTTGAGTTGGGGGAGCCTTCACAAGAGGAAAATGGGTTTGAGGAACTTGACTGCACACTAAGGACTCTAGATTTGGGCTGATTACAGACTATCATTTCTTTTCATTTGTCTGGTTAGGTGTGCGGGAATAGCACAAACATGAAACATCAATTCTGTCCAACAGATGACAAGAAAGTAATTCACCACTGCCTGGACAGTGCATTGAAGGTGGATGAGGTTTGATAACTTAAATATATCAACTTATCTTTCTCTAGATTTCTATATGTCTATGTAGTTGTCTTTAGATATGTTACCGCTATATACCATCACTACATGCATAGACATGATAGTTATTAAATAACCACCAGCGTGTTATTTACTTATTTTGAGATACAGTTGCAGGTAGCCAAGACTGTCCCTGAACTATGTAATCTTATAGCTGTGACCTTCTGCCTCCAAGTCCTGAGTGCAGAGTTTACAGGTTTATAGCTTCACACCCAGTTTATGGGATGGTAGTGATCAAACTCAGGGCGTACTGCACACTAGGCAAGTACCACACCAACTGAGCTACATCCCGGCTCAGTTACTCAGGTTACTTCCTTGGTCTGCTTCACAGCAACAACGTTCTTCTAATATTTAATGAAATAAAACATTTCCTCTTTCCGTTACACACTGGAAAGCAAGTGTGTTTCAGAATGCAGCTTGAGAAGAACCCCCACTCATATGACACCTCTCCACAGAGGAGAAACCAGAAACTGAAGCTAGAACACAAGAGTTGATGGTCTAGGTGTCTACGGGGGATAAAAGACCTTGGAGAAAGATCCAGGGAAAGATGAGGACATCTTAGAATCACTTGAACCCCCATAAAGCCCAGAAGCTGGAGCAGAGCCACAGGAACCCCAGTCCCCAGCCCGGAGAATCAGCCAGAAAGAATGTTATTCTCTGACCGTTGGAATGGGCACAGATGAAGCAAAGGCCATCACCTGAGAGGAGCTGACACCACCCCAGGTGACATGCTCATTGGACTGAATTAGTGTTCTTTGCTTGCAAAGCTGATCCTAACTACATTTTTTTTTTTTTTATAAAATGACTCCATGTAAATAAACTAGCATAGAAATGGATTTTAAATAGATACAAACCTTTGAAACCCTGAAAGCTCTAACGGCCATAAGCACAAATATGAATATATGTACATATGATAGACTGCCTGGTGGTTCATCTTCATCATCAGCTTGACTGGATGTAGTCACCATGGAAACACGTCTCTGGGTGTGTCAATGAGCATGTGGTCAGAAAGATGTTTACTGAAAGGGGAGATTTACCCTGAATGTCAGTGGCAACATCTCCTGGGCTGGGGTCCTGGGCTTAACAGGAAAACATGAGGTGGCTCCCAGCATTCATGGCTCTGCTGTCCTGACAGGTGATACAAAGTGACAGCTGCCTCACCTCCTGCTCCCATGAAATCCTCAGTCAGGATCTGTATCTCCTCACACTGTCAGAGTGAACCCTTAGCTCCTTAAGTTGCTTCTTGTCAGGTATTTGAGTCATAGCAAGGAAAAATGTAACAAGTACAGGCTGGATAACTTGTACAATAGAAATTAATTTGTTCAGAGTTCTCTGGGAAGCTAGGGAAGCCAAGATCAAGATGTCTTCCCTGAAGACTCTCCCTTGTAGACTACTTCGCTGGAGTCTCAGGCAGGGTCATCTGCTTTGTCCATCAATGAGTTCAAAAGCTAATATTTCCTGGAAACTCTCACAAGCCAATCTTATGTAAAACTGTCAGTCTGAGCATCCCATGGCCCTGTCAAGTCAAGTCATAAAAATAACCACCTCAGGTTTCAGCGTAAGAACACAGAGCAGAGCACTAGTCAGTCCATAGAAGAATCCTCCCTGAAAGAAGCCCTGAAAATGAACATACAAGAACAATATGCTATAAAGCTCACAGGAATACAACAACCATGAAGAAGAGTGATCAAGGAGAAAATGCCAAAGAATTAACACCCAAAACAGCCTAAAATGAATATACTTCAGATGAACGAAGAACATTTTTAAAAGATATGAAAACATAATGAGACCACAGGACACAGTGGAAATAAGGGACAAGTAAATGTGAAGAAAAACAAGTGTCTAGAAATGAAAATATGTTCCTTAAGATCTCAATGCATAAGGAAAACAGTGTGGTTGATGCTAAGAGGAGGATATAACAGGAGAAATCACCCATGATGAAGTACAGACAAGACGGAGCAGGAGGAGTGAAAATGTAGCTCAGACAGGAAGAGTAGAATGAGAAGGTCGTTGCCACCCCTTTCCTCCTGTCTTCTACAGGAAGGGAGGCAGCATTCAAAAAGAAAAGCAAGGATGGTTCTTCCACAACAGCATATAAGAATCTAAAGCTTGAAGAAACATGGTGACCTTGGGACATTGGTGACCTTGGTGACATTGATGGTGATGGCCACCAAGCATGAATTACTACCTGAGTCCCATCCCTTGGACCTGCGCTGTGGGTGGAGAGAACCAGCTCTGGGGAGTTGTCTTTTGACCTCCACTTGTGAGCCATGACATGGGTGCATGCATGCTCACACATGCAAAGTATGTACAGTGTGAAAAAAAATTTTAAACAACTAAATATATTTATTCCAAAATAGGAAAAACAAAAATAAGCAAATATTTTATTTGCGTTTTATTTCCCCGGGGCCAGTGAAATGGCACAGAGGGTAGAGGAGCTTATCATCAAGGCTGACAGCCTCGTTTGATCCCTGGGACCCACATGGTAGAAAAGAACAGATGCCCACAGCTGTCTTTGAGCTCTCCATGCGCACCGTGGCACATGAATACTGCCACCACGCAAATAATAAATAAATATGTAATAAAGTATTTTTAAAAAATCAACAATGCCTATGTTTCCCATTGAGGAAATTACAATAAATCAATGAAAAGGGTTTTACAAATAATACATCCTTAGATTGTAATACTGAAAAATTAAAAATGTATAGCGTAATAGCTGGTAGGATGATGAAGAGGGCTGAAGTGCTGGTAAAGAGCCGGTTTTCTACCTGAAATGAGTTTATTTGGCTGTAACTCCATAATAAAATGTCAAGAAACACCTATCTGGAACTGCCTCCTCTCCCACCTTCCCCTCAAACGCCACCTCCTCCTCTACTACCTCATCCTTCTCCTTCTTTTTGAGACAGGGTCTCACTATGTAGCCACAGCTGACTTGGAACTCACTGTGAAGACCAGGCTGGCCTCGAACTCACAGAGATTCCCTCGAGTCTGCCCCACTAAAGGCATGCACCGCCACACCTGGCTGAAACCTTCTGAACTCTCCTTTCACCTCAGTGTATACAAGATCAAATGCTGAGATCCTTAGTGTAAGATACCAGATCTTACCTGGTAATTTATAAGGCTGGTTTTATAACAGCCATCTTTCTGGGCCTCGTGGCTATTCCTAAGAAGACAATTTTTTTTAAGCTTCTGGGTGATTTTGCTACTACAGGACTACATTCTGTGAGTACTTTATGAAGTGCTTTTACATACATCCTGTCGTCTCCTAATTTCCTCCTCTCGGTAATGTAAATGAAAAATGCATTTGCAGCATCCTTCACTTAACTAGCATGCAAATCACCTAACGATATGCAAATGAAAAATACTGCTGGTGTCGGAAATTCCTTGCCAAGTGCCTTCTACTTCCCTCACATAGTGAGGAGACTTAACTCAAGTGTGCCCAGTGGGTACAGCCTTACAGTGGAAAATTACTGCCTTTAAAGGACTGAGGAGCCTGAAGACAGTGTCCTCCCTTTAGAATTATCTGCACAAATAGTGAACGTTTATGTGTGCAGATACGGGTGTGTGGGGCTGTGCTCCTGAGTGTGCAGGCCAGAGGGCAACGCACACTCAAACATCCTTCCTCCGGCACTAGCCACTTCTTTCTACCTTTCTCCTTCCCTTCTCCTCCCTCCCCTCCTCTCTCTTCTCTTCCTCTCCCCTTCCATCCCTTCTCTTCCCTCTCCTCTCCCTTCCCTTTCTTTCTTTCCAGGGTCTCTCAGTGGCTGGAGACTCACCAGGCCACCACACCGCTGGTCCACTAAGAAGCCATGAGCTACCATGCCCAGCTTTTTGACTTGCGCTCTGGCCATTAAATGCAGACCCTACCGCTCTGAAGACAGGCACTTTAGTATCTCCCTAGCTGTCCTGCTGCTATTACAGGTTGCATATATTTCTTTTTTTTTCCTTTTTAATTAATTTTTTTATTTTTTTTTACATTAATGTCATTTTATTTGCTCTGTTTCCCAGCTGTAGCCCCCTCCCTCATTTCCTACCAATCCCAGCTTCCCTTTCTCATCTCCTCCCATGCTCCTCTCTAAGTCCACTGATAGGGGAGGTCCTCCTCCCCTTCCATCTGTCCCTAGCTAATCAGGTCTCATCAGGACTAGCTGCAATGTCCTCCTCTGTGGCCTGGCAAGGCTGCTCCTCCCTCAGGCGGAGATGATCAAAGAGCCAGCCACTGAGTTCATGTCAGAGACAGTCCCTGTTCCTCTTACTGGGGAACCCAATGTGGATACTGAACTGCCATGGGCTACATGTGAGCAGCTTTATTTGTAATAGCCAGAAGCTGGAAACAACCCAGATGTTCCTCAACAAAGGAATGGATACACAAATCGTGGTACATCTACACAATGGAATACTACTCAGCAATCAAAAACAAGGAAGTCATGAAATTTGCAGACAAATGGTGATATCCAGAAAAGGTCATCCTGAGTGAGGTATCCCAGAAGCAGAAAGACACACATTGTATATATTCACTTATAAGTGGATACTAGACCTATAAGATAGGACAAACATACTAAAATCTATACACCTAAAGAAACTAAACAAGGAGGACCCGGGTTAAGGTGATCAATCCTCACTTAGAAAGACAAATGGGATGAACATTGGAAGAGGGAGAAAACAAGAAACAGGACAGGAGTGTACCACAGAGGGCCTCTAAAAGACTCTACCCAGCAGGGTATCAAAGCAGCCAAGATGGCGGCACCGGGAGAACACCGTGTCTGAGAAGCGGGACAACACACTCCGTGCAGCGACCAGGAGACTGAACTCTGGGCCCTAAAACAACAGCTATCGTGTTTCCCAGGTGAGGGGAGGCTCCCACGGCATGGGAATCGGTCGGGTCCACTCTCGGCTGCCCAGCCAGAACCCAGAAGAGAACCTGGCTAATGCAGGCTTTGGGTCTCCGGGCTGGTGCCGCAAGCCTGCTTGTCCCGATCAGTTTCCCAGGCTGATTGGTGGGCACAAGGGTGCCTGAGGCTGAGAGCCCCAGTCGCAAAAAAACCCCATGGGGAAGGAAAGTTGCCAGACTGGTCACGGGTCACCCAGTCTTTCCCTGGAAGGTTGCATATATTTCAATCTACACGTGTTGTTTCATTGGCTGAAGGAAAACCTGGTCCGAATAGCCCCCATTTAATAACTGGAGAGCATCAGAGAATGCAAGTAGAAAAACCACACCCTCCCCTTAAATCTAACCATGTGCAGGAGAGATGGCTCTGTGGTGAAGAGCACTTCCTGCTTTTGCCGAGGATTTGAGTTCTTTTCCCAGAACTGACTGGTGGCTCACATAGTCCGTAACTCCAGTTCCAGGGGATCCAACACTCTCTTCTGGCCTCTGTGGGCAGCTGCACATATTGTGAAACACACACACTCAGTAAAATTTCTTAATTAAGTAAAGCCAAACTTTTAAAATAAGACACTTAAAATTTATAATTTTTTTCAAGATAGGACTTCTCTGTAGCCCTGGCTGTCCTGAGACTCACTCTGTGGATCTGCCTGCCTCCGCTGTGATTAAAGGCATGCACCACCACCACTTTATAACTTTTTTTGGGAAAAGAAAAAAAAAAAGACGGGTGGGTGTGTGTGAGAGAGACTGTAGTCTGTGTGTGAGAGTGTGTGGGTACCTACGTGCGAGCACACTTGCTCTCCAGAGGAAGTGAGTCTGTGTGTGGAACTGTGTGGGTCTGTTGGTGTGCACTCGAAGGGGTCTGTGTGTGCTCGAGTGAGAGATGTGTGATGCTGGGAAGGGAGCCCAGGGAACTGTACTACCACTGAGCACTCTACCACTAAGCTTCATGTCCAAATGGAAAAAAAATAATAATAAGGTGATTGATTTTAAAAACTGTATGGTAATTCTATCCTTAGACTTGAACATTTGACCTTTGGTGAATGAGTCTCCCTTTTGTTTCTTTTCTGGGGGCAGAAGGGAGTCACTGAGATGCCGGGCCATCTTCTTCACACATATAGAGCTGAAGGCTTCTGCCTGGGGCCCACCTTATGAGAGAACCCTGGTTATTCACCAGCTAACACAGGAAATGCAACCCGTTCAATTCCTTAAAGGTTTACTGGAGGCTGGTGGCCAATCCCGAGGGGCTGGGTTCCACAAGCACAGTCACCTCCTAATCTGTGCTGCAGATCTCTCACTCCGAGAACCAGCTCCTCGTGTTGTGGTGATCCCCTAACCATGAAACTATTTCATTGCTGCTTTATAACTGTGATTCTGCTACCGTAATTAATTATAATGTAAATATATGATGTGTGGTTGAGAACCATTGTCTTTAAAGTCTGCCCCCCACCCCTCTGGGACCCAGCCATTAGGGGCACCCTCCTCTACCCTCTCCAGCATAGCTTTCCTGGGAACTTAACATTCTTCTTCCAGAATGTTCTCCAAGGTGAGTTTCTTTGCCAGGTGCCCTTCGCCCAAGCCCTATTACCTTATCTTATCTTATCTTACCCCAGAACTTAAAGGAAGGCTCTAGAGCAGGCCACACTCAGCAAGAATCCGCTGCCTATGAAGGAAGAACTCCTCATTAAACCGACTGCCCTGGCATGTCCCTCTTCCCCAAACCACCATTGTTTTATAAATAAGTTACAACATAACATGGACCAATTTATAAAATTTATAAGATCATCATTGACAACACGTTGGCTATATTCTCGCCTAAGTGTGACCATGACTTGAGTCTGAATTTATTTTGGAATAGACGAAGCTTGAAGGTTAAACCTCTTTGGTTTGGTGTTCTGAGCAATTTCAAAGTTCAACCAACAGCAAGGTCTTTAGAAAGTCTGTTATCACACCTCACCCCCAACCCCACTCCTGGCTGGTTGGTTGCCTGTTTGTTTGGGGTTTGTGAAGCAGTTTTGCACTCGCCCACAAATGGCTTCAAATGCTTTTTTATTCAGTTTTTAGCCTGTTGACAAAAATGTTAATATTAAAACTTGTACTAAGTAAAGATCTACTTAATGAATGGAAAGATCTATGCATTCAGTCATTGGTAAATACTCCTTGAACCCAAAATATACTTGTCTTCCTCTTTTTCCTTGGAGAAAAACAAAATCAAAGCCAGGTGTGGTGTGGGGCATGCCTGTGATCCCAGCACTTGGGAGGTAAAGACAGGAGGAGCAGGAGTTTGAGGCTAGCCTGGGCTACATGAGACTCCATCTCAAACAAGAAATAAAGGTTGGGGAGATGGTTCAGTAAATAAAGTGTTCATTACCAAAACACGGAGGACCCAAGTTCAGACCCACAGAACCTATATAAAAGCTAGGGGAGACACGGGACTTGAGAGACAAAGATGGTATCACCAGGGCGCGCCATTTCAGTAGACTGGCAAGCTTGGATTCACCTGAAAGACCCTGCCTCAGTAAATGAACTAGAGGGTGATGGAGGATGATATCCGACAGCAATTTCCAGCCTCCACAAGCATGCACACACACGTGACCACACATACACTACAAACATGTATGCATGCAAAGAGAGGTTGATAATTTTTCAAACAAAATTTTTCAAATAAAACCAATATGCATCGACCTCCGTAGAAACAAAAAATTGAAAGGGAAGTTAGTTAATAAAATAGCAATTTCTCATAATTAAGCCACCTGGAAATATGAACTCCCTTCACTTAGAAATAAAGTAAAATCGCCAACCAACTAACCTGTTACTTTCCCTTTTTTACTTTCATTATATTAGACTTAATTCAGTCATCATTCCTGCAGCCTCTTTAATTTGAAGAATTTATTTTTCAAATTAGTCTACTAATTAGCCAATCGATGAATTTAAAGAAAACCACTAAAGTAGCTAAAAGCTGTGAAGCTAAAACAGTATATTGCCAGCATACTCTGGTGCACTGTTAACCCCACACATAGCCTCGAGCCACACACTCAGAGAATACTGGGAACTATTTCTTTTCTTTTTCTTTCTTTTCTTTCTTTCCACCCCCTCCCCCAACATGGGGTTTTGTTGTGTAGCTCTGGCTGTTCTTTTGAAACTCACTCTGTAGACCAGGCTGGCCTTGAACTCAGAGATCCACCTGCCTCTGCCTCTCAAGTGCTGGGATTAGAGGCCACCACAGCCAGGCAGGAACTACGTTAAGAATTAGGAAGGCAGTGACGGGGAACTTATTTTCAACTTGGCAGGACTTGAAATCAGCTAGGAGACACACCTCTGAGGACGTCTGTGGGCGTGTTTCCAGAGAGGTTTATCTAAGTGTTGTAATTTGAATAAGAGCTATCCCACATAGTCTCAGACATTTAAACACATCTCCAGTGAGCAGTGCAGTTTGGAGAGGTTTAGGAGGTAAAGCCTTGTTGGAGGAAGCATGTCACTGAGGGCAGGCCATGACATTGAAAGCCACTTGAACCACTTCCTGGTCACTGGCTCTCTAGGATTCATGCTTGTAGTTAAGGACAGGGCTTCTCTGCATCCCGTTTATCCCGATGTGCCTGTCACTTGCTTCTGTGCTCGACTCCATGATAGCTTCCCAGCCACAAATCCTAAGACCAGATAAAATCTATGTATGACCTGGTCGTGGTATTTTATCACAGCAGCAGAAGAGTAACTAAGGGACTGAGGATGGAAGAGCCCCCTGAATGTAGGTGACGCTCTCTCAAGGCTGGAATCGGGTGTGAGTGAGATGGAGAGCGCGAGCTGAGCACCGGTGGGCATTCCTCTCTGCTTCTTGGCTCTGGATGTGTGTGACCAGCTGCCTCCCTCTCCCATTGCCCCGTCTTCCTGCCCTGAAGGAGTGTACGCACAAACCATGAGCCAAATAACCTCTTTATTCCTTAGGGTGGTTTTCATTGGCTATTAATCACAGCAGCAAGAAAATTACCTAATACAGGTAAGATTCTCTGAGATTTATAAAAATTAAATAATTTCTTTTTTTTTTTTTTACATAAAACCCAACACTGAGTACTTCAGCCAGCATCGTCAATGCTAATCTTTCCACTCCAGCTACTTCAAAGAAAACACTTGAATGAACATCAGTTATCAAGTAAGATTAAAATGCAGCCCATGAGCTGCTGCGTTTGATCCTCACACTGCAAAAATAAACAAATAACAAGATAAAACTCCGCTACCAGTTCACTGTTCCTGAGTGATCCAAAGTTGCTAAAAGCATTGATATAAAATCATCTAACAGCTGGGAAGCCTTAGTCCCCTTGACAATTCAAAATCATAGAAAGTTGGTAAGATAATTCAGGATGGAGTCAACTATGAAGAGGAATGATTTGAAAAAAGTTCTCCAAGGAGAACATTGTAATAGAACAACCAAAAAATACGACAAAGAAATTAAGGATAAAGTTCTGAGTAAGCTTTGAGATCCCCAGGAGTGTTCAATGCCTTATGTTACCTTAATTTTCTTCTAAAGGTTTGGGAAGACATGAAGGTGGCCGTCATTATTCTCTGACTCTTCATTGTTCTTTCCTAATTTTGTTCCTTCCTGAAATACAAACTTGCCTTTGAGATAATTGTTGTGTATTAAAACTACATCAAACAGCTATCTTAGGATTAGATCAGATCGAAGAATGCACTTTCTTTGGGAAATTTTATTAAATCCAGTTTCTCTAATGAGAGCCTTAAATAGAAATGACCTTAAATCAAATTTACCTTGCGTGAAGAGTCTACTAGTAAAACAGGGTCATTCTTGTAAGTAGTATATTTATTATACATTCTTTAAAAATCATTTCTATACCTATGACATGGCATTCCTTTATTAACATACAAATGCTCTGACATAATACACTTATATAGTAAAAAGTTAGACCAGTCAATTTCAAAATAACCCTCTGAGGGTTGGGGACTGCAGCTCAGTTGGTAGAGAGCTTGCCTAGCACCCATGTAGCCCTGGCTATGATGCCCAGCATCCCATAAAACTAGGTGTGGTTGTCTCTGCCTGTGATCTCATCACTCAGGGCTGCAAGCAGGGAGGTCAGAAGTTCAGGGTCATCCTGGGCTACATGGGGAGTTTGAAGCCAGCCTGAGACACATGAGACCTTGCCTCAAAAAAGTTATGATAATAATAGCTTTGTCTGTACAGGAATAATTAGCTAATGCTTAGATACAAAGTTAAAGCTCATACTTAGAGGGGAAAAATATGAAACTTTCTGAAACTGAGACGTGACTTTTTCCTGTTACCAGGAATAAAAACATTTGTGAGGAGTTGGCGATCTGCCCTCCCAGGTACGATCAGTAGGACTGTGAATTGATGCAACCTTTTTAGAGAGCCATTTGGCCGCATGTATTAAACTTTAACACATAAATTTTACTTTTAAATTTAAATAACACAACCTTTGCTTTTCCAGTGCCATTTACAAACTTATCCTGTGGTTTCCACACACCTGATCGGCAATGATCATTGATATATTTGTAAATAGCCAAAAGCCAGAAGAAAGTTCCATCAAGGATCTGGGCCTCTTGCATGCTACAGTTCACACGTTTGTCTGCTGAGATGAGATAAAATGAGTGCTCAGAGAGGGTGTTGGCTGCAGACGTGTGTGGGGTGAATGCGGTTCATTGGTCTAAAATAACTGTCTTACTGGAAAATAGAAGACTAGGAAGTGCCTTTTCTTTGTATAGTTTGATTGTTTCGTCTAGTTTGATTGTTCTGATTTCTTTGTTTGCTTGTGTGTTCGTATAATTTTTGTGACACTTAATAGCTGATACTGAAAAATCCTTCTAAGTGTATGAAGTATTTCTTTCAGTGTCCCCCGGATGTTCGGGCCACCACTATGTCCTTGCTTTTACACGCACAGGAGCAAGCCTGAGACTCTGGCCAGCTCCTGTGTTCCTGTTTTTCCTGGTGGCACTTCAGCTGGAGAATCACTCTGTCATACTGGACAGACACAGAGGTGAAGGCACCCAAAGGGCGGAAGTGTTTGGGAGAATTAACATCACATGTCTGAGGGCCCAAATGGCTTTACAATAACAGACAATGTGCTTTTATAAACTAGCTTTTGAGAAGCCATAATTACATGTAGCAACGGTCTCATCTCACCTCAGGTTGTTTCAGGTAGTAGCCATTGGGCACAGAAAGGGGAAGGCAGAGAGCGGGAGAAGACATGAGTGAATCCCTCTCCTTTGTGCAAGCACACTTACTTGTTTATTCTGGGTGGCGGCACCTGTGGAGGTCAGAGGACAACTTGTAGGTGACAGTTCACTCCTACTGTGCTGAACTCATGGCACTGAACTCAGGTCACCAGCCTGGGGAGCTAAGCCTTCCATCACTGAGCCATCTCATCAGCCCACAGCTCATACTCTTCCTCTGGAGACCCCAGTTCTTAGTGACTCCCTTAATTCTAAAGAGAGGAACAACCTGGATCAGGAGTGCTTCCTCTCCTGTCTTGGCAGTTTTAAGCAGAGTGGGGAAAAAGAAATATTCATACTGTCTGAGCATGACTTTTGCAGACTAAAAAACATCTGCTACACTTTTTTCTGTATTTTCTGCTACTGGAGTCAATACACTGGAAGGAAAATAAACCAGAAGGGCAGAAACGGGATGCTTAATAGCTATTTTATTTATCCCTCTTCTTTTCCTGTTTGATCAAATTTTCTTGCAAACTCTCTTGCAGATTAAAGTTTATTTTTGCAGGCAATACCTTGGTTGAAGCTGCTTTTCAATCAGAGAAGGATGGATTAAACTGCCCTCCTCCTAATTGCTTTGTGAAGCCTTGCCTTCTCCGTAATCTCACTGTAGTTTCTTAAGAAATGAGGCACTTATGTATCCCGAGGGCTTAAATAGAGCTTTCTCAATCAGAGGGGAAGAGAGGGCACCTGCTGCATTAATCACTGAGCAACATCAATCAACCTTCAACTCGGGCAGTTAGGTTCGTGTTCCATGAAGTAGAGAAATACCCAGGAAGTCTCCCTCTTCGTCAGCCCTGCCATTGGATAGCTGTCATGGAGGCTTGTAAAAACAGATGATTACATGCAAACAAAGTTATTTTAATGTAGCACATTGCTTGGGCACACAGTGCATACTATTCTACAAAATATCATAGCAGTTCCTTAACGAGACCATTTACTTTCCTGCCTATTCCAAATTTGTCTGCTTATTGGCCGCAAGAATTACTGTTTTAAGGAATATTTTGATTCTAGACCCATTTTCAGAGACGATAATGGGCTCAGCAGTTAAGAGCACTTGCTGCTCTTCCAGAGGACCTAGGTTCAAGTCCAAGGACTACAGTAATTCCAGTTCCCTGGGATCTGACCCCCGCTTCTGCCTTCTCAGGTAAGTGGTACACATCCATACATCCATCCATACATGCAAAACACCCCTATACATAAAATAATTTTTACATTTTTTAATTAAAAATGTTTATTTATTTTATTTTTGTAAAAAAAAAATTAAAAAGAGAAGGGGGATAACAGAAGAGGACAGCCATAGTCTCTGTCAAAACATTCATTCATTAATAGTCCCACAAATAAATTGTGGTGCTTTGACACAATGAAATACTTATGGAATTATGAAAACAGCTGTGGGATTCCGTAGTTATCAGCATGAAAGATGCATCATGTTTTCAACTGCTTAAGCAGTTTGTAAAAGTGATTTACAGTGTAGTCTCCCATCTCCGGTTTAATCAGCTACTGGGATTTTTTCATGTTTTCCCTATGCATGTTTGCACCGCACGTGTGTAGGGTACACAGGCGTGTGTGTGTTGCACTCCGACACTGCTGTCAGTCAGCTGCCTTCCTTGATCACGTTCTCCCCTACAGAAGCAAAGTGTCTTGCTGAACCTGAAGCTCCAGGTTCACTGTGTCTGCGCTAGCCCTCGTGCTCCAGGTATTCCCACCTCCAGCTCCGCCGTCAGCACGCGGGGGTCACAGACGGCCACCATGAGCACCCAGGTTTCATGCGGGTGCTAGGGAGTTGAAATCTGGTCTCCATCTTGCACAGCAAACGCTTTACCCACGAAGCCATTTCTCTAGCCCTCCTGTCATCTTCAAGGGCCACTTTTAGCTTCTAAAAACAATAGACCTTCTAAAATATCTTTTTAGTATTTAAATTTCTGGCCACATGGGAAACAGGCTCTGTGCAAGCTGCACGCCTTGATAGTGTTTATTGAGATTAGATCGTGGGTAATTTATTCTAGTATTTGTCATCTCTATTTGGGGCAAGATTCTCTATACACTTACTATAATGGCAGTATTAATTTTCAGCATATTTTATTCTTCAGAGTTATTTATTGGCTTCAGACTGTTGTGTATTTAAAAAACGCCCACCTTTTGAGGGAACTTAATGATTTATTTCAGTTGACTACCTTTGTTATTTTTGAGGCTATGTTGTTGGGTACATGCAAATCCAGGATTGTTATAGTTTCTTGGCAATTGTTATAATTATTAGAACTATTATCGTGTGTGTGTGTGTGTGTGTGTGTGTAGGGACACACGTGTGCAATAGTGCACGTGCAGAAGACAGAGGACAACTGCTAGGAATTGGCTCTCCTTCCACTCATGGCTCACAGAGATTGAATTCAGGTGGTCAAGATTATGTAGCCAATCTTTTTCTCTTCTTTTTTAATTAAATGGTGACACTCCTTATGCTGAATGTTAGTGCCTTAAAGTGTAGTTCATGTAATTAATGTGCTACCACCTTCAGCAGCACTGTACTTTCCTGGGTTTTGTCTTTCATGGTCTTCCTGAGAACATGAAGGTTCATGAACAGGCTGCATCTCAGTTCAGCTGACCGCTCTTTTGAATTGGTTGAGCTCATTTGCATTTGCTAGGACTGCTGGCTCTGTACTCATCCTCAGCATTTTATTCTATGTGGTCTATTTGCCTTTTTCACTTTTACGTTACATACACTTGGGCATGTATGCAGAGTGCATGTGCACATACATGGGCGAGGCATGCCACAACTATGAACGGAACTCGACGGTGTCACTTCTCCCCTTCCTCATCAGTGGGATGCAGCCGGTCCTCTAATGACTATGCTCCACATCTCCTTCATTCTCCTTTTGATCTCAAACCTAGGATTTGGGACCAGAGCTCCCAACTGCTGTGGATCAGCCCAGGCTCCAGAGAAAGCAGCAGCTTCCGAGGGGCTTAACGTACCAGGTCCTAGTGTCCCAGTGACACCCTGCCTTCCATGGACTCTGTGGAACATGAATGTCATCCCCAGGAGAAAGATCCAGCAAATTGTGGCTCCACTCCCAGCTTGAGAGCCACGTGACTTGGCTGCAGCGTCCTCTTGGCACACCCCACTGCCAAGAACAGCCCTGGCAAGGTAGGCCTGGGAGAAATACTGGGTGTGGTAGGAAGCCAGTTGGCCTGACCAGCTTGCCGTGACGGTGACTTCAAAAGGCTGGAGCAATCTGTGGACTCACCACCACCAGCATAATGAGCTGAGAAGCTAAAATAAACTTTTCTCACCTATGACTGGTAAACAAAAAAGCAAACAAACAGAAAAACCAGTTTAATCGTGTTAGAAGAAAACTTTTTCTTTAAAAGACTGATCTTTCTAGCTTATTTCTGCTATCTTAAAGGTATTGCCATAGTAAGGGGTGGTGGTTTCAAAGAGCCTGTGGCCAAAAAGTGTAGGGAATACAGTGTACTATAGGGAAGTTCACTAACTATAAAACAGAACCATCAGGCCAAGCACAGTGGTGCCTGTTTTTATTCCTGGCACTGAAAAGGCAGAGGTGGGTGGAGCTCTGAGTGTTCAAGACCAGCCTGGTCTTCATAACGAGTTCCAGGACAGAGGGGTACATAGTGAGATCATGCCTCAAAAAAGAAACTAAAATAATGTGAGAGTTTAGATTTAACTGTACTTGAAATCGGTAGTTACTATAATTTCTATTTGTATGTAACTAAACCTAAACTTTGTGCCTGGTTTCCTACTAGTATGTATGGATTGTCACTTGAAAAGGAGTGAAGGGTCAGCCCAGGTACTGCTATTTCAGACTGCACAAAAGCTCTAACTGTCTTTTAGGTTTTGTTTTGCTTTTTGTTTTACAAACTTGTGTTAAATTTGTTTGCTTGCTTTTGAAGACAGACAGACTGGCTGCTCAGCCATGGACGGCGGGCACTCAGCCCCAGCACTTTGCAGGGGTACTGGGCTTTGAAAAGGTCTTCAAAAATTTGGAGGAAGCACTGAACTGACCAAGCCACCCCAGGCCTTCGTGATTTTTTTTTTCCCTTGTCTGTTTTTTGTTTGGTTTTGAGGCAAAGTATCTCACTGAGCCAGAACTTTCCACTTTAACTAGACTGGCTGGCCTGTGGGCTGAGGCATCTGCTGCCTTCTCCCTCCCCTCCCCCACGCTGGCATTACAAACACATGACCCCACACCCAGCTTTTTCACGTTGGTTGCAAGGATCTAACTCAAGCCCCTGTGCTTTCCAGGCGGCACTTTACCCACTGAGCCATCTCCCTAGCACCAGAAAGCCATATTCTTAAAAATATCAAAGTTATAAAGAGTAATGAAGAGCCAGGCATGGTGAGGTAAGCCTGCAATCCCAGCCCCAGAGAGGGGGAGGCAAGAGTTCAAGGTCAAGGCAAGCGGAGCTAGGTGGGTCTCTGGGAGTCCCATATAGTGAATTCCAGGTCAGCCAGAGCTGCAGGTGATAGCAAGTTTGAGGCCAGACTGTGGGCTACAGAAGACCCTGTCTTAAAAGAGAAAGGGAGAGATGGAGAGAGTGAAAGGGAGGGAAAGAAGAATGAACAAAAGAACAGGGGAGCCAGAAGCATGTTAAGGTCGCACCAGCATCTTTACATCTAATAGAGGACAAAAACCAAACGTGAGGGCTGTTACCGTCAAACCTGCTGTTCTCACCCGTCCTGTTTCCACCATCATAGGCTATTGTTGCTTTGACTCCGTGGGGGTCTCACAGAGCAACATTGCTATGCCTGGTTTTAAATGATGAATCCTTGGATAGATGCTGTATGGTTTTCTGCTTCTTTCTGCCAGTCGGATCGCAACCCCGAGTTTCCCTTACGCTGTTGGGCAGAGCTATGATTTATTCATGCTCATCGCTATCTACTATTCCACCACCTATCTTTTATTGCTCTGTCAATGGGCATTGATCTGCTTCTTGCTCTCTTCTAGCAGCCATAGTGCTGCTCTGAGCATTTCTGTTAAGTGCTTTTTGGAACAAGCCATCTTCTCTAGAGCTGAAATCAGAGAGTGAAATCCCTAGGTCATAGAACATGGGCATTTTCACGAAGCAAAACTGTCCTCCAAAAAGACTGAGCTAATCTGCAGGCCAATAAGCAGAATACAAGGAACAGCCTTGCTCTGCACACAGTTTTAGTCAGTTCTGTGTGTTTGTGATGGGCTTAGCTTGTATTTTATGGATTGCGAGTTCAATTGAAGGGGTCTCATGCAGGGCCGTTTGTGTTTCCACAAATGTTTTACCTCTTCTAAGAAGACTGACTTGTCTTCTTCTCATTGATGTATAAGAACTCTTTATATGTGCAGGGCATAAATACCTTGGAAACTGTTTTGCTTGGCTTGTGACATTGGCGATTGGATGTAGGCTGCCTTCTGGGCGAGTGGCTTCCTGCACTCTTTTTACTTATTATTTTGACACAAGGTCTCAGGTTGGCCTTGACTAGACCTTGTAAGTCAGTGAATTAGGGTTCTCTAGAGGAATAGAACTGACAGAATAAATTATACAGAATAGAACGGTTAGGATGTTTTTAGGCTGTAGTCCAGCTAATCAGGCAATAGCTCTCTATCAAAAGATCCAGTATTGTTCGGCCAATGGGGCTGGGTGTCTCAGCTGGAACTCCGTATACTTCAGAATCCCAAAGAACTAGGCTCCAATGCCCGTGGAGGAACGGACTTGCCAACCTGAGTGGGGGTGAGCAGGCAAAGAGAGCAAGCTTTCCTCTCCCACACCCTTTCTGTTGGCAGCCAGCAGACTGTGTGGCAGATTAAAGGTGCCTCTTCCCACCTCAAAAGCTCTGCTGTGTCTTCCTGTCTCAGAAGATCTGGATTAAAAGCAGGTCTTCCCACTTCAAATGAGTTAATTAAGAAAAAAAAAAATCTCTTACAGGTGTGCCCAGCTGCTTGAGTTTTAGTTAATTCCAGATGTAGTCAAGTTGACAACCAAGAATAGCCACTTTCAGATAGGTCCCTTGAACTTGCGTTTTTCCTGGTTCAGCCTCTAAAGTGGATGAGATGACAGGTCTGTACAACTAGGCCTCATTCATCAGCATTGTGTGGCTGTGTGTCGTGTGTGTGTGTGTGTGTGTGTGTGTGTGTGTGTGTGTGCGCGCGCGCATGCTTATGAAGGCCACAGATTGACCTGGAGATGTCTTGTTCAATAGCTTCTCCACTTTACTTTTTGGAAATGGGCTCCCAATGAACTTGAGGTCCGGCTAGCTAGGGAATGATGTGATACCCCCCCACCAATCTGCCTATGTCCACCTTCCAATATTGGACTTATCAATGCTGATCACAACACCCAGCTTTTATAGGGGTGCTAGGGATCCAAATTCATGTCCTTGTGCTTATGCAGGAATCATGGTATCCACTGAGCCAGCTCTTCAGCCCCCAGCAACATCACAGCAAACAAATCTCTCCGTCCACTCTGTGGCTAGTCATGTCATTCCTACTGTGTCTCATGGAAAGTAAATGTTATTTTAATGTAGCCTAATTTGTAAAGTTTTCCTTTGTAGATTTCATTTTTTATTTTTGTCAGAGGCATGTTCTCCCAAACTGACTATAAAATGATTTTTAAAGATTTATATATTTTTATAATACACACACACACACACACACACACACACATGTGTGTTGGTTTTATTTCCTCAGAGGAAGGGATAAAATGAGAGCCATACACAAGCTGTATGAATACATGGCTTGGTCTGAATCTGGAGCATTTCTTTCTCTGTTCTAGCTATCCCTAGGCCTAGGCCTGGAAGCTTCTAGCCTACATACAATCCAATCTTCTGTAAGTCCAGACCTTGAAGTCTTCAGCTTCCAGCATCTCTGCTAACTGCTGAACAAGCTCACCCTTTCTAGTTTTTTCTCAACTCTGGCTGGCTGATTCAACTCAGCTGTTCTGGCTCAAATTCTTCTCCACACTGACAGATTTAAATGGGCTTCTCTCGGTTTCTGACTGAATCACTCTGCTTGGAAAAACTGCTCAAACACAACTGAAATCAACTGAATTGCCTGTCCCAACTGTACCGTACCCCCAGACTTTACTATTCTATCTCCATCAACTCTCTCCTGTTCTCTCTGATCCCATAAAGTAGTTTCTCTTTACTGTCTGTCTTTTTGAGAGTTGGGTGTATCCCCTCTCTGACTCATTCTGTCAAATCTTTCTGTGATTCTTTACTTTGTCTGCACCTCAACTAGACTTCATTGTTTAGGATTAAAGATGTACAGAGCGCAGGGAATCATATGAAAGAAGTGGGAGATAGAAAGATCTGGAGGGGACAGGAGCTCCACAAGGAGAGCAACAGAGCCAAAAAATCTGGGCACAGGGGTCTTTTCTGAGACTGATACTCCAACCAAGGACCATGCATGGAGATAATCTAGAACCCCTGCACAGATGTAGCCCATGGCAGCTCAGTGTCCAAGCTGGTACCCTAGTAAGGGGAACAGGGATTGTCTCTGACATGAACTCAGTGGCTGGCTCTTTGATCACCTCCTCCTGAAGGGGAAGTAGCCTTACCAGGCCACAGAGAACATTGCAACCAGTCCTGATGAGACCTGATAGGCTAGGGTCAGAGGCAAGGGGAGAAGGACCTCCCCTATCAGTGGACTTGGAGAGGGGCATGGGAAGAGATGAGGGAGGGAAAGTGGGATTAGGAGGAGATGAGGGAGGGGGAGCTGGGATACAAAGTGAATGAATAAAAAATAAACTAAAAAAAGATGTATACTAAGGCATGTCTGTGTTCCAGCCAGATCACATAGATGTAGGACTTTGGATGTGATCCCTTGCCAGAGTAGTCATGTTGTGCACACACACACACACACACACACACACACACACACATTTTGTTTTCATCTTTTCAGACAGGGCTTCTCTGTGTATGGAAGCTTTGACTGCCCAGGAACTCACAGAAACCTCTTTGCCTCTGCTTCCCAAGTGCTGGCATTAAAGGTGTGCACCACCACTGCCTAGCAAGATTTTTATTGTTTTATGCATATGTGTGAGTGCCTTCATGTCTGTCTGTCCACCATATGCATTTCGGGACCCTTGGAGGTCAGAAGAAGGTGTTGCGTAGCTTGGGACTGGAGTCACTGATGTTCGTGTGTCACCACATGAGTGCTGGGTGCTGCACTCATGAGTGCTGCAAGACCAGCAAGTCTCTTAGCCACTAAATTATCCCTGAAGCACTGTTACAAAATTTCTATAGAATTAACACGTAGCTTACTACACCTAGAGATGATTCTTTCAATTTTTGGATTACATTTATTTGCTTGCTTGTTGTGTGTGTGCATGAGTGCATGCCACGGCACTCAGAAGACACGTGGGGGGGGTAAATAATAAATCATATAGTAACTAAATAATGAAGTAAAAAACAAAAATATTTTTAAAGAGAGAAAAGAGAGGAAGGTAAAACAATATATATACATGTTCTGTCATGTGTTCCACTGTGCCGCGATTAAAAAGATAAGAAAGCCAGCATGACGGCACAGGCATGTAATGCCAGCCTTTAGGAAGACAGCATGAGGAAGAGCACAAGTCCAAAGCCAGTGTGGACTACCTCGTCAGCAATATGAACACAAGGATGGGCAGGTGACTGTCGTGGTTTGGATAAGAATGGCCCCTTAGGTCCGTATGTTTGAATGCTCAGTTGCCAGGAAATGGCACTATTTGAGAAGGATTAGGAGGTGTGAATTTGTTGGAGGAAGTGTGTCAGTAGGGGTGCACTTGGAGGTTTCAAAAGCTCCCAACTGCTCAGGCCCTGGCTCTGTCTTTCTAGGTCTCTGTGTCACTCTGTCTTTCTCTGTATATGTGTCTCTCTTTGCCTCTGCCTCTGTGTACGTCTGTCGGTCTGTCTTGTTTTCTTCCTCTCTGCCTATAGATCAGAAGGTAGCTCTGAGTGATGCTAATTTCAGCCACTGCCGCAGCACCTGCCTTCCTGCGGCCATGTTCATTTCCATACTATGACGATAATGGACTAAACCTCTGAAACTGTGAAGCCAGCTCCCAATTTAATGCTCTCTTCCATAAGAGTTGCCTTGGTCATGTGTCTCTTGACACCAATTGAGCAGTGACTAAGACAATGCTGCCAAGTCTTAGGGCCTGAGTTTTATCCCAGGAACCCACTTGGTAGAAGCAGAAACCAAACTCCTGTGAGCTGACCTCTGACTTCCATGTGTACACCTTCCATGGCACACCCCCCCAACACAATAAAATAAATGGTTTAAAAATATTTTTAAAACAAGAGAGAATTATTGGAATCACATTTATGCAGCAAAACTGAAAAAAATTTAAATATATCCACACAATTTTAGAAAAATACACTAATTTTGCAACCATTTCATGTCAACCCTCTTGTTAGTTTTAATAATTTCCCTACGGCTAATGTTTTCTACATAAAACAATCACACACTTCATAAAATTTGCTCCTAAGATAACTAGTAGACATATATTGAGTGGTTGGGCATTATACACACTTATATTCCTGGCACTTGGGAACCCACAGTTTGGAGCTAGCCTGGTCTACATAAAGAGTTCATCTCTAGCCTAGGTCTGTATAAAGAGACCCTGTCTCAAAACAACAATAACCAATTTTGGAAATGTCCATGTCTTCTAAGCTTCTTTTATATTTGTATCTGGTTATCTCTGAGTCCTTTTAGAGCTGACAATTCTACAGAGCAACCTAACTGTTCATTGAATTGGTCCCTTATTTTCAGGAGCCCAGCTGGGTCTTGTTTCAAATGGTGGAGACTTCAGTTTGTATCGTCCTCTTCCATGATTGTTTCAAGCCACACCTACTTTGTAAACGTTCATAGACCTGACTTCCCAGCAGAGGGGCACTGTTTCTTCCATGCCAACGGACTGGATATTGCAAAATATCTTGTTCTTTATCTTTGCTGGAGGTCTTTTTTTAGTGCCATTTGATGAACTAAGCAAACTTGTGAGTGCCTCTCCTTGGTTTAGACTTTTCATTCCAGATGCTCATCATGAGTGGATGCCATATCTTGGTCTTCTTCAGAGGCTACTGCCCTGCACCCGTTTTCTAGGTGGTTGGCTGCCAAGATGGCCTTAAAGCAGCTCTATGTGCCAAGGGCCTTGCCTCTCTTTCACCTTGATATAATTGTTTGTCTGTCTTTTTTGTGGGTGGTTTTTTGAGACAGGGTTTCTCTGTGTAGCCTTGGCTGTCCTGAATTTGCTTTTAGACCATGCTGGCCTTGAACTCACAGCAATCCACCTGCTTCTTCCTCCCAAGTGCTGGGATTAAAGGGGTGCACTACCATACCCAGCTTATCTGTCTATCTGTCTGTCTATCTATCTATCTATCTATCTATCTATCTATCTATCTATCTATCTATTCATTCCCATGGAGCTGTAGATCGAATCCAGAGCCTGACACATGTGTGACAAGCACTCTACCACTGAGCTACATCCTCAGCTATGTAATATATTTTGTTTGTGTATGTGTGTGTTCATGTGGAGGCTACAGGTCAACATCAGGTATCTTCCTCAATCACTTTCCACCTTATTCTTTGAGACAAGGCCTCTCACTGAATGTAGAGCTCACTGAATTAGCTACACTAGCTAGCTAGCGACTTGGATCCAGTTTTGGGGTCGTAGACCTTGCCCCCTTCCCAACTTCTTCTGTGGATACCAGAGATCTGAACTTAGGTCCTCATGCTTGTGTGATTAGCACTTTTACCAGCTGAACCATCTCTCCAGCCCAATAGCCTATTTTTAAAAATGCAATTTGTAGGGTCTGATGAGATGGCTTAGTGATTAAGAGCCCTGGCTGCTCTTCAATAGGACCCAGTTCAATTCCCAGCACCCACATAGCAGCTCACAATTGTAACTTAAGTTTTAGGGGATCTGACACCATCACACAGCCATTCCATGCAAGCAAAACACCAATCAATGCACATAAAAATAATTCATTAAGATCACACAGCCATACATGCAGGCAAAATGCCAATCAATGCACATAAAATAAAAATAAATCATTAAAAATTTGTTCATTAGTAATTTCATTTTCTGTATTTTATTCAAAGTATCAATGTGCTTATTGAAGAGGGTTTCTGCGTCAATCTGCCTTGCTGTTGGAACCAGAAATTGTGGAAAAAACAGGTCTTGATTACATTCCTCTTTAAAAAGAATACCCCCCAGTGGGTATGGTGATAGGTGCTTTTGATTTCATATTGGCCTTACTTTAAGCATTTGGACTTCATACAATGAATATGTAATATTTGCTATTTGAAATTACAAATTAACTTCAACTTTGTAAGGCAATTTTAATGAAAATTGGATTAAGGTATCATATTGTCACATAGCTCAGAAATGATTGTGCCTTCAGTTATCTGTGTTTAAGCATGGGGAGAGGCTGCCCAAAGTTCCAAACTGGCCAGGTTTGACTTTGGAATGCACTGCAGTAAAACATTACCAGCTCTGAGGAGATGAAGGAAATGAACCTAGGTTCAGTCCTATGTCTAAATATTTTTAATGCCCTTTAGCTCTTTTAGACAAGACCAATAAATGGAATGACAAATTATATCAATCAGAAATGATCCTATAATGAAAACGTAAATTGTTTTATGCTTTCAACTAGAGAAAAAAATATGCCAACCTCTCTTTCTGCTCCTTGATCTTTCTGCCCCTTCTATGTTCTGCTTACGTATTCTTGAAGTGGGATGTGTCTTAGACACTTTTTTTCCTGGTGCTGTGATAAAGGGAGGAAGGATAAAGGAAAGCCAGAAGAGAGATAAGCCCTCCAAAGGCCTTATGGAGCATAGGAGCATTTGTGTGGGTTTTTCCTCTCTAGCCTTCCCCACCCTGAATTAATTAGTCCCTAGCTAAGAGGAAGTAAGAAAGTGGTTGGTAAGTTGTAGTTTGGTCATGCAGGAAAGGGTTAACTATGGGATAGCAGCCTGACCATGTGAAACCCTAGAATTCAACCCATCTATTGAGTTGAGCACTGCACTAGGCCAAATCCTGCCCAGGTACTACAGGGAGAAGCAAAAGTCCAGGCTTCCTAAGAGGCTGGAGTGCAAGGCCCCTGACCTCAGGATGGCCTTGGAATCAGAATAGCTGGGGACCTCTCCCACTCGGCGTTAGACCAGTGCAGCCCAGACTCCCAGCCACTGTGCCCACTCCCAGCCTCCTTTTTCCTACATTGTCTCATCACGTTGTTCACTGTTACTATCTGTAAAGCAGAGGTGTCGCCCAGCTCATAGGGACCTCAGGAAGACTCAGGGAGGGGTGCAGTCGGAGCGCCTGCATGGCTCCCTCACACAGCAGGCACTCAGTGAGCACAAGCTGTCACACAGCTGCCAAAGGACTTTCCGTAAGTGGTGGGTGCCAGGCAGTGCTCAATAGGGGGAAGCTGTCACTTGGCAGCCCAGGCTGGCAGGCAGCACCAATTTCAGCTGTCAGCAGGTAATAGGGCTCCAGCAGCAGGCCAATGGTGAGGGACAAGTGCCTTTCCCAACAGAGGTGGACAGGTAAGACTGGCCAAGTGGAGAAGCAAAGAGCCTCCAGCTCAGAAGGAGAGGAACCGGGAGGTTCAGTGGCTGGGACATGTGGGCGTGGTTAGTAAAGCAATGTGCCATTGAAGTGTCTCAGCTTCTAGACTCAAAGCCCAACTAATAGACTTGAAGAGAATTGCAGCTCAGGAGAAGGTTGTAGCCAGTCTCAAAGTGTCTGCTGTGATTTATTTTGACTGTACACAGAATTTGCACAAATTCAGAATCAAAGCTGGAGCCAGTTAGATGGTGCAAAGGGTACAGGCAACTGCTCCGAGGTCTGATGAACTGAGTGTGGGTCCTAGGCCCCACAAGGTGGAAAGAGTGGATGGAGTCCCACAGATTGTTCTCTGACCTCCACTCACATGCTCTCTCTCTCTCTCTCTCTCTCTCTCTCTCTCTCTCTCTCTCACACACACACACACACACACACACACCCACACACACACCCACACACACAAAATGTGATTTAAAAACTTAAAAATATACTAAACTAGGATGAATAATACAAGTCTGCTGTGTGCTGGAACTTTAGCTGTTTTGCCCTGGTGGGGGTGGGTGAAACTCAAGGTCATTACAGGGCTCCTGCTTCTGAATTTACAGCCACTATCACTGTGGAACTTGGTTTGTTTGTTTTGAGATGGGCCTCAAACTAGCCTCTAACTAGCTGTATGGTCAAGGATTATATAGTACTCCTGATCCTCTTGTCACTAGTTTATAGGTCTGTAGGTCTATGCCACCATGATGAGTTCACTATAGGATTGTCATAGAGAGAAAAAACAAAACAAAACAGTACTATCTTTATTTCCCAAAAACATTTCAGAAAGAGAGAGACTCTGAAATCTGGCCCTCTGAGGAGGCTAACACCTGTGAATGGTGGAGAAGGCAAAGATTCATGGCTGTACTTGCTGCTGAAAATAAGTGATAGTTGAATGCTCCGTCCTACACAGAACATTTATACCATCCCTTCTGAGGCACAAAGAACATTTTGGAAGAGGGGGTGGAAAGAATGTAAGAGCCGGAAGACAGGGAGAATGGTTGCAAAATGTTGTCTTCTGTGAAAGATGTAGCTGTTGCAATCATAAATACCTCACAGGCAGGCATGGGTAGAGGAAGGGTTCAGGGGGCTGTCACCTATCACCGCTACAGGCAGAGGGGGCTCATCGTCTTTACTTGTATACCCACTAACGACCTCACCAGGCTCAGATGGATAGTCTAATGGCACAATGGACCTGGGAAAGAAACGAATAGAAGGAAGTAGGAGATAATGGACATGGGAGGGACACAACAGAGGGTAGAGGGAGGAGTCTTCAGAATGCATAACGTACATGTATAGAATTGTGAAGGAACTAAGTATATTCAAAAGGAAAAAAAAAAAGACATTAAATCAGGTCCTGGCAGACTAGCCTAAATGCTGAGACTGTACCCAAAACATCTTATATTTGACTGTAAAACTGAGGTGGTAGTATGTTTTGAATGAGAAATGTTCCTCCTAGGCTTGCATCTTTAAACACTTGGTCCCTAGTGGTAGTGCTTTTGGGGAAGCCATGGAACTTTTAGGGTGTGTGGCCTTTCTGGAGAACACACTGAGGATGGGCTTTGAGAGTTTATAACCTTGGCCAGCTCCTGGTTTGCATTTTCTGCATTGTGTCTGTGGCTGAGGACATGATCTCTCAGCTTCCTGCTCTCATCTCTCTGCCTGCCAATTGCTAACGGGTCTTCCTGTCATGATAAACTCTCATCTATCTGGAACTATAAATCCAAATAAACTCTTTTATTACCCATAAGTTGCTTTTGGTTATGGTTTATCATAGCAATAGAAAATTAACTAATCTAGTTAATTTTCTAGTAAGTTTCTAGTAATTTTCTAGTAATGTTTCTAGTAAGTAAACATCTAGAAAATATATCTCAACTCAGCTATAATTATTTTACTTTAAAACCAATCATGATAGCCAGGAGTGGTGGTGCATACCTGTAATTTCAGTACTTGAGGGGCTGAGATAAGAAGCTATCAGAAGTTCAAGGTCAATTTAGGGCTATATAGAAAGATTCTGTCTAATTTTTTATACAGAGCGAAAAACCGTCTTTAATTTTTGTTTTGTTTTTCAAGACAGGGTTTCTCTGTGTAGTCTCGGCTGCCTTGGACTTGCTTTGGAGACCAGGCTGGCCTGGAACTCATAAAGATCTGCTTGCCTCTGCTTCCCTGAGTGCTGGGAAACAGTCTTTTAAAAAGGAGAAAATTAACATTAATAACTTTATCTCTTGGGAATGTTTATAAAATAGTAGGATAATGCTCCTTCCAGAAGCCATAGGTTGTAAAATAAAAAAGCCAGTACAAGTGTAAGATACCTTCCTTATGAGTAATGATTGGGGAAAGGGGCCTAAGGGACCCTCAGAACAACACGTACTGTTACTGTTGTTCTCTGTTGCCCGTTGGAACTCGATGGAAAGACCCTATTACTGAAGGTCCCAAAGTAGTCAAGTTTGTACTGACAGCACCTTCCAGTGCTGTGAATAAATGTGAGCCAGCATGGAGGAAGCTTCAATAAGCAGGCTGATGGGGGCGATGTCATCAACAGCCTTGGGCAGCTGCGAACCCTGAGAGCTACAATGACTGGCTTGGCAGAACAGGCCCATAGGTGCGGCGGTGGCGGCATGAGTATCATGGTGTAAATCATTGCTTTTCCGTGTAAGGCATACTCTGCAGTGAAGAACTCATGTGATATCCTAAATCCGGCCAAGGAACCCATGGCCGGGAGCTCATAGACCTTAGGGGTTAAGTGCCTGCTATTATTTTGCTAAATGAGCATAGTATCAAATGGTCTTATAAATCTGTTCGTCTGTTTCAGTCCTCATTGGAGAAGCTACTGTGTGTAGTGGATGACTGTTAACAATGGAGACTCAAAGTACGGAGAGCAAGCATTGGTGGAGTCCTCAGCCATAAGTGGAACATCTGTCTCACATCCCCTCCAGAAAAGGTGCAGGAGACAGTGGAAGAAGGAATGGAAGGATTGCAGGAGCCAGAGGGCTGGAGCAAAATACTGCCTTCTGGACATGTTGGAACTGTTGGCTTCAGGAACTCACTGTAGCTGTTGTTGCCTGTAGAAGATCAAGCCATTCAACATCCCGGCATCAATGTGTGTGTGTGTGGGGGGGGGGGGGAGTGTCACATAAGTCCCCACTTCTAGCTAAGGAGTGACTGATAGTTGCTGGCTGCTATGGTCAAGTTAGCTTTCTTTAGGGAGGTGGTCTCTGGTGTGTTGATAAAGCGCCAGTGGATGGTCCTATATTCATGTGTGTATGGGCAGCATTAATGGCTTATTAAAAAAAAAAAGAAATTAGGTTGGGAGGGGAACAAGGTAGGGGATACAAGAGTTGCTGAAAAGGGAGAGTTGGGGTGAATATGATAGAAAACATCCTGTGTATGAAATTCTCAAAGGATAAACAACATTCACACAAAATATCTGATCCTTAGCTGAACTTCAAGCAAGAAAATCTAAGAAAATACATCCCAAAGAAGGTAAATAAATGGACAGGCAAAACTAAACAAACAAACAAAACAGAACACAACAGCTGGGTCAGGGGCTGCTGCTTCTTAAAGCAGCAGAGAGAGAAACAGTTGTGTGAGAGAGGGAAATTGCTCAAGGAGCTTCAACCATGATGGGGATTTGGCAGGAGAGAGAATCCCTAGTGACCCAGCTGGTCCCTTTGCCTGTCTGGGTTGATGGGGAAACTGAAGGCTTTGCCAGCAGGTGTCATTCAGGTCAAAGGCTGTTGGAGGTCCTTTACAGTTCCTGCCCTCCCAGCCCTGCTCACACTGAGTCTCCTCACACATATTTGACCCTTTACATGGGCTCTGCCAATGTAAACAGACCTTCTATTACTGTTTTCAATAAGCAAGAGTTGCGTTATGGTTACAGAATGCTGCCATTTAGAAGACCATACATATTTTCAAGAAACTAAAGCAGAGAAAAAAGTCAAGGAGAAAACATAAAGTGTGTGTGTGTGTGTGTGTGTGTGTGTGTGTGTGTGTGTGTGTGTGTGTGT
>NW_026592890.1:5312199-5321977 GCF_907164565.1 Psammomys obesus
TGTGTGTGTGTGTGTGTGTGTGTGTGTGTGTGTGTGTGTGTGTGTGTTTTAAGAAGAATGGAGGTCATTGGAAATCACAGATGAAAAGTTTCTTGGCAGCCATAGGAGGTTAGAAGTCAGCGTGTGTCAGTGTGTCAGGGATTTTGTGATAAAATATGAAAAAGTAGAACAGTTATCCAAGGAATTTGTCCTCAGAAGGTCAGAAAAAAAGTTAGTAATTGAAAAGGTTAAAGAGTCTTCATTTTGTAAATTCACCTTGAGCCTAAAATTTCTGAATTCCATGAATTATCTCAGATTAGTAAAAGGGTTTAAATTACTTTATGATAAATATATCAAAGGATACATTGTAATTTGCAACATTGTTTTTCTTCAAGAGCCAGTGTTTTCTAGAAATAGTGTCCCTAACACTTGCTGTTTTTCTAGCAGTCCCTCATTCCCTGGCTCCTGGCTCCTGGCTCCCTCCCTCCTTCTCTGTCTTCCCTTCTGTTCCCTGGGTCACCACTTTGGTAAGGTAAACTCTGTTGCAGCCATCAATCCTTGTCATTCTTGTAACTGCAGACCACTCCCCCGCCCCCGCCCCCCCCCCCGCTTTCCCCCACAGAGAACATGGACTCCAGAGGTCAAAAGCCAGCAGATGTCACTCCACATCACTCCCTGTCCTATGCAGCCATGGAATCTGCGAATTCACTTGGGTCCCCATATTATCCCAGTGCCTCTCTGCTCCAGCCTCAGATCAACAAGCATGGCGAGCAATGACGACCATGTTAAGAAATGCCAGGTGGTGGTGCTCACCTTTAATCCCAGCATTCAGGAGGCAGAGGCAAGCAGAGCCCTGAGTTTGAGGCAGCCTGGTCTACAGAGCAAGTTCCAGGACAGGCAGGTCTACACTGAGAAACCCTGTCTTGAAAAACCAACAAGCAACCACCACCAACAGCAAGAAGAAGAAGAAGGAGGAGAAGGAGAATGAGGAGGAGGAGGAGGAGGAGGAGGAGGAGGAGGAGGAGGAGGAGGAGGAGGAGGAGGAGGAGGAGGAGGAGGAGAAGGTATTTAAGTTTGTTTTATATTACTGTTCTCACCCTCCACCCTTTCTCTTCTGTGTGTTGTGTGTCATGTGTGAGTTGCATGCTCTTGAGTAGGCAGGTACATGGAGGCCAGAGCGGGATACAAGGAATCTTCTTCCTCCATTACTCCCTGGCTTGTTGCTTTGAAATAGGGCTTCTCAATAAACCTGAAGTTAACCATTTCACCTGTGCTGGCTAGCCAGGGTCTGACTGTCTCTGTCTCCCATTGCCAGGGTCATAGGCGCACACAACCATGTTCTCTTTTCTATGTGGGTGCTGGGGATTTGAACTCGGGTCTTCATGCCTTCACAGCAATCACTTAAATCTACTGAGCTCTCTGTCTAGCCCTTCCATTCCCACCTTCTGCTCATGCGCATGTAGGGATGCTAGGAGGGGAAGGTGTCATCTGTCCACCTTGGTCTCACAGTCACTTTTGTATCTTCTCTGCTTCCACACCAGACAGGCTTTCAGGAATATAACGAAATAAGTCTTGGGGGTTTTTGTTTGTTTTTGTTGCTACCAGGAATTGAACCCACAGCATGAGGCTTGCCTGGTAAGCACTGTACCAATGAGTTAACTATCCCCAGCCCTAGGAAATAGATTTGCTATTTGAGTTTCTTAACTGGGAGAAGTACCTGGTGATACTTGTTGAAATCAAAATTTTATTTTGCCAGGGCTTAAATCTCTGTAGAGAAAGGAATAAGCTCCTATGTCTTTAATGGGGAATTTTTAAATCATGTTGCAATGTTTGGGGTTGATTAGAGTATATCTGATTTCTTGAAATTTTACAATGGAAAGTACACTTGGAAATTAATTCTCTATTTAGTTCCAAGCAATATGTTAAATGATTTATCTAGCCTCTCATTTATCATAGGAATTAAATAGCATTTAGCTATCCTTTCTACCTTTCCTTTTTCCTTCCTTCCTTTGTCTCTTTGAGACAGAGGTCTCATGTAGCCCAGGCTAGCCTTGAACTCTTATGTAGTTGAGGATGACCTTGAACTTCTCCATCCACCACCTGCTGAGACTATAGGTTTACATCACCACCCTGGGTGAGGCCCAACCCCAGGCTTTCACGTTTGCTAGGCACATTCCCAGCCTAGTATTTCCTGTTTTATATACATCCTGGTTCTCGAATTCTGCGAGGACAAGTAAACTGCCTGGACCTGCTCGCCACACACATGGAGCTGGACCAGAAGTCCGAGTTCCGTCTGGAGACTTGGAGAGGCTGGTGGCTCACGTGCTCCACACGGGTGGGAGGAAGTTTCCCTGCTTGCCTCCTGGCTTGCTTTAAAAATATTATTTTCCACAAATCATTCTTAAAAGCCTTTTTTTTTTTTTTTTTTTTTTTGGAAAAAAAAACCCTCAATTTTATTTTTCAGGGAATTCCACAGAGTTTGTGTGTGCCGTTCTCATAAAGATGTCCCTGAGATGAAACCCAGTGGCCTGGAGTATTTTCACCTTCAGCCTATGCAGGGCATACAAAGTAAACAACATATGGCAAGAAGTTAATGAGATTTAAAAAAAACTACTAAATTCACTTAAAATAGTCTATGGGATTTTCTACATGTGTTGTTGGTCTGGTTTCAAAAAACCACAGGAGTTTTTACTGTGCTCCGGAGAGGGGTGAATATTTTGCATTGTTTCCCTTGGGGCCAGCTTCATGGATAAAGAAGTCTAAATTCCAAACCTGGTGTTCCTACAATGTGGTTTATACATTTAATCCTAATCCTGGAGCCAAAGTAGAAAATGCTCATGATAATTTTTGATTTTTATCCTTGTAATCTATTACCAGGTCACAGTGTCCACAAAGTCCTTTTAGTTCATTTTAAAAGAACAGATCTTAGGATCAATTGTGTGTGGAAAGCACATTTATATCACATTCGCTTTTGAAGGTGACTATACCAAGGTTTTAGCCATGCAAACATTAAAATAAAACTATTATTGTTGTTGGTATTATTTGAGACAGGGTCTCATTATGTAGCCCTGGCTGGCCTGGAACACTTTATGTAGACCAGAACGGCCTTGAACTCATGGAGATCCACCTGGCTCTGCCTCTTGAGTGCTGGGATTAAAGGTGAGTACCACCACACCTGGCACAATCAACTAATTAGATCCTAGTTTTCTTTTTATTACTGAGATAGACCAGGACCAAAACCAGCTTGGGAAGGAAAAACTGGGTTTATTTCCATGTATAGCTGTAGTTCCTCATGAGGGCAAGATAAAACAGGAACTCAAGACAGGAATCAGGAGGCAGGAACTGAAGCAAAGGCTGTGTCCGATTACTGCCCATGGCTTGCTCATTTTGCTTTTTTATACAATCCAGGAATACCTGCCCAGGGATGGCACCACCCACAATGGGCTGGCGCCCACCCACATCAATCATTGATCAAGAAAATATCCCACAGATCTGCTTACAGGCCAGTCTGATCTCCAGAGGCATTTTCAATTGAATTTCCCTCTTCCACAATTACTTCAGTTTGTGTCAAGTTGACAAAGAGCCAACCAGCGCACCACAGTGCCTGGTAAAATGAACTAATGTTTGTGATCTTCGCTGATTATTCCTCATAATCATAAGATTCTGGAAGATCCAGCTGCTCTTGAATTGCACGAGTCAGCCTTGGTAGCCTGAGCTGCCTCAGCCTGGGCCCCTGAGACCTCATCACCAATCTAGCTCCCATTGTCCCTGCTCTATGTACAGTGTGCTGTCTTCCCAGCAGTTAGCAGTTTCCTAACCCAGGCCCATTGTCAGGGCCCAAACCCTAACCCTGCTAAAAGGCTCTGGTTACTTCTCTCTGCTGTTCAGATAGAAACCCTGATGTAGTTAGGCCTGCTGGACCAAGTATGTCAGCCACACCTAAAAGCAACTGACCACTTCGATTTCATCTTGTTTTTAAATGGTCAGCCCAAGGCTGGCAGGGGACAGTCAGTCTCACAGCCCAGATTCCACTAGTGCCCATAGTTAATGTGCTCCTAGCACCTTGACTCTCTCCTTCAGCTGTTGTCACTTGGCAATTATGTCTGTGTGATCACATGATTCATAGTTAGCAGGTACATTCAGGACAGTCACTTATTTCTCTCTGTTGTTTTCAGCAGCTGCGGCAGGGCTGGCGCAGCTAAGAGTCTGGATACTCTTTTGCTGAGAACCAGTGGGTTTGGCTGGACACGGCTTGTGGTTCACACTTCGGGAGAGGAACCTTTCAGCACTTGTATCCCTTTAGGAAGCCGGTCACCTAGCCTGCACGGACCAACAGCTTAAGACTCATGTAGGATCTGGAGAGATGTCTCTGTGCTTAAGAACGCTGCATGTTCTTCCAGAGGACCTGGTTTGATTCCTAGCACCCATGTGATGGCTTCTAACTGTGTATAACTACAGTTTCAGGGAGGACCTTCTTCTGGACTCCCTGGCACCAGGCACGAGTCTGGTGCCCAGCCATATATGTAGACAAAACACTCATACACATATAAATAAGAGTTTTTTTTTTTTTAAAGATTCATCTGAAGAAGATATCAGATAGAGCTCACATTATTTTACATCTTAGAATAACATGTTGCAACGAGAAATATTTAAGTTTGTGGAGGAAAAAAATTCCTTGTAATTAACAACTTGTCCACTTTTAGGGGTCTGCATTAAGAAGGAAGTTCCTCAATGGAATTATGTCATTTTCTGCAAGAAAAAGATAGAACCAAATCCTTTAGCACCTACTAGGACAGTCGGGAGCCTGTCACTAATGTATCCTTTAAAGGTATCCGCTGATTTTCACAATGGAACTAGGCACAAAGGGAGTGAATATCAGCAGCTGAAAATAAAAATGAGGAATGGACCACATTAGTGCATATGGCCCATTTGGAATTTGTTGTACTTGAAAAATAGCTTTATTTTCAAAGTCCATATGTACCATAAAGCAATTAATCACATCTGTGTGAAAGACCCGGAAGGCCCTTGGATTAAGTCACAGAAACTTCTCTTGAAAAAAAAAAATGGAGCTGATCAAATCCTCAAATGACTTCCTGTTGTATAAGTAATTATTGTACATTATATCAAACATGTTCACTAGGCAAGTATTTATTTTTGAGGAACTGGAGTGATTTATAAGGTGTTTCAACACAAGTGGCAGTGCAGCAGCTCATCAATGATGGGAGCCATTTGAATAGCTAGTAACAGCCAGTCAAAGAATATATACACACTGCTTTTCCAGCAATGGGGACTGAACCCAGAGCCTTGAACATGCTAGGCAAGTACTCTACCACTGAGCTGTGTCATCCGCCCGTTTTTATTTTTCAGACAGGGTCTTAGCAAAGTTGCTTCAAACTTGTGATCCTTTGGCCTTAGCCTCCCCGACAGTTGGGGTTACAGGCATTTGCCAGCACTCCTGGCCAGAAGGTTGAAAAACACTAGCAATGCTCTGCAACTCCCAACGCTGGTGAAATGAGGGAAGGCAATCATGAAAATGACATGGACACCAGTGGACACACATTTTTCTTAGAGTTATACAACAGTTACACACTAGACTGTAATAAAAGTATTTATTCCAGGTCCATCAAAATGCAGACCGCTGACAAGGTGCAGTGCATTGAAATGCTCTGAGAAGTTCCTTCCCATGGTTCACTGCTGCCACTGTGTTCCCAGGGCCCTTGGAGACAAACTGTACTGGCCTACTGATGATCTGGCGGTCTTCAGTGTTGTCAGAGCTGTGGAGATGGAGGAGTAGATGCCTGGTAGGGGTTTCCAACAATGAACAACGGCGTCAGGTGCCCTTGGGTGAGAAAATTTGACCTCAGTTCTTCACTGGTCCTCTGGAACGTGAAAGGGCCCAATTCAGTGTGTTTTGGTTCAAATGTTCATAGTTGATTCTCATTCATAACTGGGCCAAGGTAACATGTTTTTCTTTTTGTGGATGCGATGGCATCAAGTAGATTCGAAGCAAGTCTGCTGAATGATCAAGTGTAATTTACCCTGTTTATTGTGCCTGCTTTAATCTCGACAAATAGAATATGCTGCTGCTGGCCAGAACGCTTTAAATTATTTGTTGCCTATTGCGGTTTGTCCCTCTCAGTCCCCCCATCCTACTAGACATAATTGTTTAGCATTCTGAACTCACAGGCCAGAGATAATTTGCATATCTGTTTCCAATCCAATGGCCGTATAGCCATATAGCCAGTATCCTGCGCCGACTCAGAGTTATTCAGTGCTAACGTCTAAATCGGAGACGTGAATAGGACAATTGTTTAGTGCTCTTTAAAGTCCCTGACCAAGATCAGTAGGGAAATCCCATTAGCGCTATTCATCGCATCTCTCATAAATCTAAAAGGAAAGCAAGTATCCAAAGCCTTATTCTTTAATAGTTCTTATTTGTAAAACCTTGACAGGGCTTTATTCCAAATTGCTTCCAAATTACGGAAAGAATACTGAGAAATATGATGGGCAGTGAATCGTGATCGCCTCAGTCACCAAGTAAATAAGGAGAACAGTAAAAAGGGCTAATCTTCGAGCAAACAGTGTGATGGGCCTTGGAGAGGCAAAAAGAACAGAGCTGTGGAATTCTTAAACTACCATCTGGCTCACTTTTCTTTCAGTGGGTAAGTTGAAGGGCCTTTTATTCAGTGCCCTAAAACTTATTCAAAAGGAGCAGTATTTGAATATTAATATTTCCATATAGTTAGGGGAGAGAAAGAAAACCTTTTGTAACTAGAAAGGCATGTTTAACAAAATAATGGGTAATCCTCTGGCTACACACGAAAGGCTGTGGGTGGGAGGCTGGCTGAGGCCATGGCACGGCCAAGGCCACCAGCAGCTTTCCACCTCTAAGGCTTCCTTGTGGTGACAGCAAGAACACAGTTGTCATTATGGTTTGAAATTTAGGCACGAGAGGTGAAAAATTAAGGAACTCATTAAGAAAAACCCAATGTGATTTCTGTCACTTTCTCGCACCAAGAGAGACAAGGCTGAACTGCCACGTAGGATGGCCCAGGCAAAGAGAATAAGCCAGGGCTAAAACGGTGCTTCTGTGAGACGTGAGCTCGTTTCCTTATTTTATACCAGACCCCTGACAACTGCCATCTTCTTTATCAAGTGCTGGCTTTACATGGAACTGAAGAGACTTTCATTACATTTTCCCAAGGTGTGCTGGGAAAGTTGAATAAATAGAGGAGTCCATGATTTATCTTCAGCAAAGATGTGTTTTAGAAGACACTTTAGCGTTCTCCATGGCTACAAAGACCTAACCAAGTCCTGCAGGCTTTGTGCTGTGGTGCCTTCTGTCTGCTTTTAGGGTGTGGCATCTGTCACTGGAGAGGAGAACCTGGCATGTGGTGCCCTTTAGAGCAGGTTGATTTCTGGTGCTGGGGGCCTCTATTTTATTGCCTCTTGGTTCCATTCTTTGAGTTGACTTGAAGTTAAATGAGATTTCACTCACATACTTAATTTCTTTCTTCTTTCACTCACATATTTTTTTTTTCAAGCTTCATGATTTTGACATGAAAAAAAAAAATATTTCTAACAACAGGCCAGAGCTGAACTTGGTGACTCATTTTCTCTTTTAGGCATGGTTGTGGAAATAAGTCACAACATACGGCTTGTCTGAACTGACTTTGATATATTCTACTCATCTGAAAAAAAAAAAAAACCCTGCACTTTTATGATTATATGTATATATTTAGTTTGACTGTAAATGTCTAAAAGCATAAATATGTAATTGATTTTAGAATGTCGATAGACATATACACAAAACAGACATATTTTCTATTTGTGTATGAAACTTTGAAAATTCAACTTGTGTGGTGTCATCCTATAATTAGTATGCATTCAAATCTATAGAGAGGAGATCCAGGGGGAAAATGTCAAGAAGGCATGGTAACAAGATGCAGTGTTCTTCTGGCAGAACCTGATGAAAGGGTTGGCGTAGACTCATCTGATGGCTGAGGCTCCCTCACACACAAGCACATGGACCCTGCTCTCCAGTCGTTTCCATGGTGTCATGAAATGTTTCTATCCTTTACAGCGACCTTGGGTATAGACTGGGTTCTCTCTCCCCCTCACTTAGTCACTACCAAAGCCCACTCACCATCTCGTTTTCTATTTAGCCATCTAAAATATTTACACTCGGTCTAGAAAACAACCACTGCAATTGACATCAACTAAAATAGTTTTTATGAGCTGCTAAAGAATGATTTTGGAAAAGTGCAAGCATACTCCTTCAGCCTGACCTCTGGGAAGCTTTGGTTTCAAATGCTTTCTCTCAGTACAAATCAGTCCACCCTAGCACAACCGAGCCATTGCTCAGGTTAAGAAGTCTAGACATCCGAGGCAGTCAAGAGGTTAGTTATTCCATGATAGTGTTTAAAACATTCTACTGCTGAAGCAATATTGGGTCACTTTTTGAAACGGGCAAGTACTTAAGATTTCTGCTTCAGGATTAGACTGTTTACATTGTTATTGATTTTACGTTTATTAAATACATCTATTTGGTTTTGTTTCCCATTACTTAGAAATGAACTCATATCAAGAGGGTTAATTGCACACATTAACCTCTGAAATATGATGAAAGGCGTCGTGTAGATTTACGAAGACAGGATAGAAACCTAGGCGGTCGCTGCTTTTGCACCAATAGTTAAAACGTCTCTTGAATGCTGTCTGCAGCTAACACTATACATTTGAGAGGACACCCAAATGCATTATGAGAAAAATACTCCGTGGGGAATACTAGGAGTTTTCATACCTACTTAAGGTGCCTTTAAAAAAGAGTTGCTTAAACATCATCTCGGGGATTGGAAGTGGTGAATCATAAGCAATTATTGAGCGCCTGCTGTGTACCCGGCACAGCCTTCTTTGCGGTTTAACCTTCACTTGGTCTTTCCTCATTTCTCAGTTGGATGAAGTTGTGGGAATCACGCCGATGGCCGGGAATCGAGGCGGAGAGGCCAAGGTTCTGAAAAAATTACATAACTCGAGAGAGAGAGAGAGAGAGAGAGAGAGAGAGAGAGAGAGAGAGAGAGAGCGCTTTCCCTCGGCCGGCCTGCCTGGACGGCCCCCTTCCCCGCCGGCCTCCTCGCCACCTCTGAGGCCCAGCGCACAACTTTGCTTCCCAGCCCCTTCTCCCTCTTTTGTCTGCTCGTCAGACTCGTTTTCCACCCTCGCAGCGCTCCCTTTAGACGTGAAAACAAACACAGGAACGCGGGTTGGCAAGGAGACCGGAGGCACGAGGGACTGAGCAGCTCCGGGCCGAGAGCGCCGGCGGCCGGGGTCCCCTGATCCCGCCAGGCCGGGCTCGGCGGCGGCGCCGGGGGCCGAGTCCAGGCCGCGTTTTGCGAGTGCGCAGAGCCCTCCGAGAGAAGCGGATAATAGTTGCTCCGGCTCGCTCGGCTCCCGCACGCCGCGCTGGGCCCGATAGGCTCAGGCAAGTCGTGCACCCCCCCGCCCCATATCCGGGTTAGAGAGGAAAAAAAAAAGAGAGCGAGCGAGCGAGCGAGAGTGAGGGAGAGAGAAAAGTTTCATTGCAAGCGGAACTAAAAAACTTTCCGGCGGCCCAGGCCGGAGCGGGCGCGGGCCCCCGGGCGCAGAGGCGCGCCCCCGGCGGAGCGGCCCGGGGCTGCGGGGAGGGGGTCGGGGCGCCGCGCTTCCCCGCGGGCCGCGTGGATGCGCGCGGGAGGGGCGGCCGGCTGCGAGTGGGGACATTGTCTGCCCCCACCCCGCCCGGCCGCGCCACGCCGCGGCGATC
>NW_026592890.1:5326977-5346205 GCF_907164565.1 Psammomys obesus
TAATGTAGCTCCCCGGCTATTCTTAGGAGCGAATCGATGGGGAGAGAGGAACTTTCTCTCTCCGCCGGGCCCCGGGTCGCTTTCCCGTTACCCTCGCGGGGCAGAGGCAGGGAGAACGAGGTTAGCTTTGTGACAGCCGGGGCTGTCGGAGTTTGGATGTTTACCAGCGGGAACGAGACCCAGCTTTACCACGACGCGGAGGCGAAATATTGTAAAATACCATCGATTCGCTCCTAAGAATAGCCGGGGAGCTCCATTATGGGGCCAAGGGCTCCTCGGAAGGAGTCACCTTCAACCGGGAGGCGACGTTGAAGGCAAAGATTCCGGATCGATGGAACTTATTTTGACCATGGGTTAGACTTTCCCTTTATTTATTTATTTATTTATTTATTTATTTATTTATTTATTTATTTATTTTAGTCAGCAAACCTAGTAAGGTAGTAGGCCGGTGAAAATGGATCATTCTGGATCGTATTTATGTGGATTTTCTTGATTTTGCTGTCGCCCAAGTCCTACGGCGTTGTTAGGAAGTGTCTTGCGTGCTGGCTGTTTCTTGCTAGTAGGCTGAGCCTAAAGACTGACTTGATCTCCTTTGCAAGGTTTGGAATTTGAATTGTGGAGGTAAACTGGCTGTAATAGTCTCCAGACAGCTGCCTCTGAGTTGACATCTAATCTGCCATCTGATTGGCTCCCCTCTCACCATTGGGCATTTAGCACTGCTGATGTAAATAGAAGTGCGGAGCAGTACAGTCACAAAAATTCCTGCCACAAATAATAACTGAACTCTATTCCAAGCAAATGGAAGGTTGAATACTATTTAGAGCTTAAATTGTTATAAATCATAGTTGGTAATAAGAGGATTGAATACAGAGAAACAGAGAAACATGCTGTTGTCCAGTACTGGGCATTGATAAAACTCGGGTCTTTGATGACAATCTTACAATACGATTTCTACATTTATCATCGGCTTTAACTGTAGACTGAAGATAGGAGCATTGAGGAATAATTAAAGCACAGATTCCGCCAGTTTGGCCTTTGTAAAGCTTTTTACAAAAGTCTTCTTTTTACAGATCCAACTGTGAATATATTTTAATTCTATCAGTACAGTTTGATACATTAAAATTGAATATATTTTAATTCTATCAGCACAGTTTGGTACATTACAATTGCAGTATTCTGGTATGCTATATTTCTTGATGATGATCAGTTACCGAAAGTCAGCAGAAAGCTATATATTTGGTGATTCTTAATTAGCTTAAAATCAGTAGAAAGCTATGCATTTTTAGTAATTTGTGTTCTCATAATTGTGACCATTTTAAGATGGTCATGTGGTGAGGAGTGTTACTTGGAATTGACATATTTTAAAATCCATGAAGTAAAGCTAATTTTTGTAGAGAACAATTGACTGAGAGAGACAATGGATATTTCCGGGAAATACTAAAAATTATATCTTCTTTTGATTTGTAGCATATAGAAATGTCCCCAAATACTGTTTTCTTCTCCTCTACTGTTAGGCTAAGCAGTGCGAGCCTTATTTGAACAGCTTATGATTAAGAACAAGCATATTATAGGCAAGATGTACTGGGTACTGTTTCTTCCAAATAATTTTTCTTCTATGCAGGTCTTATTGCTGGGAAGTTTAGTGATGTTTTCTAATCTGCTGTAAAGGAATAGCAGGGTTTTTTTTTTTTTTTTTTTTTTTAAATTTAGATCTTTTCTTCTAGGAAAGGTGTATTTTAATAATAGTTGTATATTTGAGGAGAGACTTGTCCGTTAAGGGCCTTAATTTAACAAATAATTGTGTGACTCCTAGGTTGGACATTGGTACCTGACATCTGCTGCTTCTTACTCTACCGAGTCCATGGAGTTCTACTTTAATACATTTTTTTTTCCCTGTTCTTGTTGGAAAACTTGTTATTTCAATTTTTGCTTTTGATTCACACAGTAAATGTGAAAGAGAATCCTGGTAAAAATAAGCCCATGTAATAACTAAAATTCTCATCGTTGTAAACTATAGAGGGGAGAATTTAGAGGCACATGTAGGTTTGTGTTACTTTAGAGTATTATTTCTTAATGGTACCAATCATTGTAAGTATTTTTTGTTTTTTTGGAATGAGAATGTATCTATTATGGCTTCAGTGTGGCCCTTGGGAATAGCTTTTATTTTTTATCTCCAAGAAGAAAGTATGGACATATGACCTCAATTCACAGATTTTTCTTAGCTAGCTACGGTACCAGTAAAATGTAGATTGTTTCTTTTTATATTTTTTTCCTTTTGTTTTTTCTTTGGAAGAACAGTATTATGTAGCATTTGTTAAGATAACTGTCCTAGGTAGCCACTTGTCCATAATGTTAAATTAAATCAGACTATAGGTCATAAATTACAAAGTTATATTAAATAATGGAAAAATAAATCTTTTTTGGCCTTTAATACATTTAGTTTCATTTTTGATTTTAGGCAGATGGTTTGTGTTGGGTGGCAACCTTTTTTTTTTTTTTGTTATTGGGAACAAAACCTGACTGTTGTAGGGAGAGGGCTTTTAAAGATTGAAACAAGCCATTTTATGATTTAGTTAGTTTTTTTTTTTTTTTTTTTCTGATATAGTTATTTAGATAGAACCAGTCTCAAAAGGAGTTCTAGGGACTGCTCAACATACATAAACTTTTAGGGAGCACACATTTGTCTTGAATTCTGTGCATGCTATTTTACCTTTAGTTTATGGACTACAGTAAAATATAATAATAAAAAGTGCTATTTGCCATTAGGGAAAAAAAAAAGCAGTTAGTTTAGGCTTACAAGTCAGGAAACCCCAGAACCCTCCCTTAGTCCTGAAAATGAGTCTAAGATATAGTGTCTCTTGAGGTCCATCCCTCTCCTTCTCCACAAAAGCTTAGGTTGGTTATTTTAGATCTCATCAAGAAATCGTGATGGCCTAAATTTATATATTTGCCTAGGGATGGTGGCTATCTGGTTAGGTGAATTGAATAGCAGTGGTTCATATGAAAGGGCTGTTATTTGAGAAGTAAAAACGACCTCCAAATTAAGAAAAAGTCTACAGTTATTTTGTTTGTATGTTGTATGGGATGAAAATATTTATAGCTCAAAATCGGTTTTTTAGGCACCTTGATTTTTTATATTAATTTTGATCAATTATCTTTTTATAACAGTAGTTTTAAGGCAGCTAATATAAAATTAAACTTACGTTAATATTAAGTCAGAGTTATTCCTGGGCACATGTCCCTTACCTTTACTCTGTAACTGGGAAACAACCCTTCTTTTTTCTTTTTGGTTTTGTCTGTAGTTAAGAATGCATTTCTTGTCTAGGCTTTGGTCATTGCATTTTCCTCAGTGTCGTGTCGTGTGAGAAGTGTGTCATGGGTATGGGCTTAATCCGGATCACACTCGGACACTTTCACTAACGCACTTAACCTCTGAATATCCTGTTTCTTCACTGGAGCTGAGGAGAATAACATCTCCATTCTGTTATGAGAATACCACTAATTCTGGTTTGAGAACTAATTTAAAAATACACGACTTGCTACAGGAAGACTTAGTAATTTTATTGCACACAGTCATCTTTTAAAGAAAACCAGTGTATTAGTGGTTTAGTTCTGTTTCTCATTAATGGACCATATTCCTTTATAATTTGGGCTGGTGTCTGTGCAAAGATGACTTCTGATAGAGCAGGAGCATCGATTCCCCAGGCTACACTGTCACTGTCGGCAAACCTAGAACAGGACCCTTTCTGTTATTTAACCCTGTCCTTTCCTGGAAGGGGTGACTTTTCCTTGGTCTGTGAAATTTCCCAGCTCGTTTAGGGAGTGGTGCAGATGCTCTTGGGATGAGCAGGTTTAGAGAGCTGGCCTCTTGCCGTTTTTTTTTTTTTTTTTTTTTTTCTGCCGCTGTGTCCAGCTGTCCCCACCCAGGTACTGCAGCCCTGTGTTCTGAGCTGTATTTTCTGGTTCATGCCACTTTCATTTTGGGCTGTATGTGATTTGTAAATTTGAAGTTGATATTTATGTTTGATAAAACTGCTGTGTGTTACTTAAAACAACAGATTTATGGAAAGCTGAAAATGAATATTAATAAGAATCCCATTAATTTTTGTGCAATATTTACATTTTCAAAATGGATGTTATGAAATTTTTATGGCACTATAGCAGTGCTATTTTTACTTAAAGGGCCATACCCACTTCTTAGGCAGTTTTGGAACTGGGGCATTTTGTGCCTTTTCAGAGCAGTGTTCTTTCTAAAGGAGACTTTTGCTTTTGCGATTCTCTGTGGGCAGGGAAAGGCAGGCTGCATGCTTGCTCTGAGTGCACCCTTGGAGCTGTGTACGCAAGCTTGCTGTGTGTGCAGGCTTGCTGATATACAAGCTTGTTGTGTATGCATGCTTACTTTGTCTGCGTGAATGCTGTGTTTGCACAATTGCTATGTATGCAGGCTTGAAGCTCTGTATGCATGCTTGAGGCTGAGGAATCCCACTGCCCATTCCCTGTTCCCTGTGACATGGGGGAGGAGCACCGGGAGGGCGGGACTGTGCCTCCGCCAGGGAGGTGTTTATGTATCTCAGATGCAGAGTATTCCACAGCGCATCGAGGCCCAGTTTGGAGGCTATTTGCATAAGACTAAATGACCCTTTTTGGTTTAATTAGGTGACTGAATAATTAACACTGGTCTGAAACCTTGGTGTGCTTTAGTGTTTTGTTTTTTTCCTCTTACAAATTCAGTGACTCGAAACAGATGTAGGTATCATTGAATTACTACCTGAGTGTCCTTAGGAATCTAAGTTTACCTATGCTTACATTTGAATAACTATGCAGTTAATATGCATTTTTACTGTCATCTCACAGTTGACAGAGTTTATTGAAGTGTAATATGTGTGTCCCTAGTAAGTTTTCATCAAATGTATTCTACTTTTGAAGCTTTTTTTTAATTTAAAGACAGTTGCATGTTCCCAGGCTGTCCTGGAGCTAGCCATGTAGCAGAGGTTGACCTTGAACTTCTGATGCATGCACCCATGTGCCGGGATTAGCAGTGTGGGCCACTACACTGTAGATTTCTGTATTCCTGGGAGTGCACCCCGGGGCCTTTTGCACGCCGGACAAGAACTGTACCCATTTGGAACAATTCTAAGCAAACTATTTCTTAAAAGTGACTTAAATGTAAGTAGGACCCAGCAGGTTGTTTCCAAACTCTGCTCCGTATGGGTCAATGCCAAGTATGTTAGGAGGCTACTGTTTGACAGATGAATTAATGATGCGACTGATTTGTTTCGTCCATAAAGCTTACTTCCAGGCTGAGTGATCCTTTCCACTGTCAACATCAGGTAGATGGCAGCAGAATCTGGAGTGATGTGTCAAGTGAGGCTGTCTTTTGGATAGTTGAATGAGGGGCAGCCTGTGCTGACCAGCCAACCCCTAGTGTGCTCTTCTCTGCATTCTGCTCTGGAGGAAAGACAGACCTGAGAGGCGGGCAGAAGTTACCCCTTATCTATCACCCTGGAAGGGAAGCCATATTTGATGAAAGCTACAAAACCCTGCATGACCGTACCACACTTTTTCTTTCTTGGAATAGATTGCCAGAAAATTACAAGTGTTTAGATACATAACTTCTTAGATTGAAGAAACGTCTGCAGTGTAGAATGTACTGTCTACCTGTTTAACCGTTTGAGGGTATAGTCTAGTGACACAGGGCGCATCTTGATTCAAGTGCCATCTTCTCTGAAGACTCTTCACCTTTGTAAACAAATAGAGAAGCTGCCTCTTCCCTTCTTTGTGTCAAAATTTAACCTTGCTGGCTCTCACCAAGTGTTATAATTAGTCTTTTTTTTTTATTTTTTATTTTTTAAATGACTGTTGGTTCTTCCACTTCACAGTTTATTAGTAAACTGCCGCCTTCAGGTTCCATTGGGGCACCTATGTTGTCTTTCTTTTTAATTTTATTAATCTGTTAATTTCCACTGTAACATTGAGACTTTGGATTTGGTCTTTCTGGAGATGTGTGATAATGTCATTACTGGGCCTTTTTTGGGTGGAAAGGGGGACGACTTGGAGGAGAAACCCGGGACTCTGGATGGTTGGATGTGGAAATAAACGGTCAGGATCACCTTTTCTTTTCTTTTCTTTTTTTTTTTTTTGCAATTTTAGCCCCTCCCCACCTTTCTTTTTGTTTTTCAAGATAGGGTTTCTCTGTATAGCCCTGACTGTCCTGGGCTCACTTTGTAGACCAGGCTGGCCCCAAACTCACAGAGATCCTCCTGCCTCTGCCTCCCGAGTGCTGGGATTATAGGCATGCACCACCACACCTGTCAATTTTAGTCTTTTTAAAGCATGTTCAGTGTCAGGGAAAATGATTTACACTGATGGAAAAAAAATGTTTTCTCTGTATTTTAAATGTTTGGACATTATGCTATCACCTTCCCCTCCAGGCAGACACCAGAGTGAATGTCAGGCCAGGTCATACTGTGTCCTGTGTGCATCCAGATTTGTGCTCTCTGCATCCTAAGTGATGCTGCTGCTGCTGCTGCTGCTGCTGCTGCTGCTGCTGCTGCTGGTGATGTCTGTACGCCAGGGCCTGGTTTAGGCTTGTGTGTGTAGGTAGAGGTTGGCACTGAGTGCCCTCCTCAATGCCTCTGCCTCCCTATTACTATTTCTTGAAACACAGTCTCTCACTGAATCTGGAACTTAATGAAGCTGGTAGACTTGCTGCCCAGAGAGCTCCAGGCCACCTCCTGCGTCAGCTTCCCTTCTGCCTCAGTACCCAGCTCCCCCTCCCCCCTTTACTTTTGGAGAGGAAGGGTCTTACATGCCCCGGATGACCTTAAACTAGTGCTGGGGTTACAGGCATAGTTTTCTGTGGTATGGTATTGAACGCAGGGGATCCTACCTGGTGGGCAAGCATTCTCCCAAGTTCCATGGCCAGCCCTATCCCTGACTTTTATGTTGCTGATGAGAACTGAATTCAGGTCTTCCCACTTGCAGGGCAGGCTCTTTACCAACTCCGACATTTCCCCAGCTCCCATGTTGTTGGTGTTTAGTTCTCTGTAAATACGGAAATGTATGTAAAAAGTACTAATACATGTAGAAAATACTACATTAAGATGAGAATGATTGGCTTTTTAACTAAAATTTAAATTTTTCATCCAAAGAGATACTTGCTAAATCCTTTTAACTTTCATTAAAGCTTTTTTGTTTTGTTTTGTTTTTTGTTTTTCGAGACAAGGGTTCTGCCTTGGCTGTCATAGACTCGCTCTGTAGACCAGACTGGCCTCAAACTCACAGAGATCCACCTGCCTCTGCCTCCCTGAGTGCTGGGACGTGTGCCACAGTGCCAGGCTCTTATTAAAGCTACTTTATCATGCGATCTATTTTGATCTATTTTGTGTGTGTGTATGTGTGTGTGTGGGGGGTCGTGAGACACGTATGTTAGGACTGTAACAATTGATGTTGTCTAGTTGAGACAGAAGACACCAGATTGTAGAGAGGACATGGACTTATCTAAGATCCCTAGGTGGGAGGCAGCTATTATTTTAGGTGTGAACATTCAGCATTCATGTGTGCTGTGAGGTGTGTGGCTACCCCAGACAACCTACTAGCAAGAATTGTTTATTGAGCATCCGCTTCTCAGTTGGTACTGTGTAGACAGGGCAGTTTTGGGGCCGATGCTGCCATACCTGGACCGGGAGCGATTTGCACTATGGCTTTGGACCAGTGTGACTGGCAGCTCTGTGGTTATGTGGAGTAATGGCCTGGCTTTGGGGGGCTGGGGGCAGTGGATTTTGGCAATACAAATAATTCTAGCAGATGATGTTAGCTAGTGACTCCCGAGTCTCCCAGTCAGTTACTGGCTTCTTGCCAGTGCAAAATGTTACTTGGTTACAGAGAATAATAACCCAAACTGGAAAATCAAATCATTATATAGAATGGTCCTTTTCTGTTTTCTCAGCTTTCTGCATCACACAGACTCTTGGAAGCAGAGAAACAGTCTTGGGGCTGGGTATTTCTGGGAACTGTTTAGATAATGTATGCTGGCGGAGCAGTGCTGTAGCCAGGTCCCGAAATAAACCTCAGAAAGCCAGGCGTGACGATCAGTGGAGGGGGTTCCAAACTCTCAGTGCTGGCCCCTGCCTCTTTCTGTTGTGGGGTCTCAGAAGTTTATCTACTCCAGGGAAATGATTGGGAATTCATCTAGGAGTTGGCAGTAAGTTTCGGAATGTTACCAGCTGAATTAAGAATCCATTGCAATATCTTAACTTTTCTTTTTGCCGTTCATATGTAATTTTAAATAGCAAATTCTGTTTGACAGTTTTGGGTGACCTTGAAAGTGGAAGTGGAAAATCTTGCCAAACAAGTAGTCTTCTGAGGAAGCAGATCCAGTTTCCAGGGACTGGCACACTTGAGTTTAGTTATGTGATGGTTAGGATTAAACCTAACCATAGTGAGGATGACCATAGTGAGGCACCCTCTCCTGATGTAGTAGACATATTGTGGCTCTCAGTAGAGCGGCCATGGTAGGAGTCCATCAGGCATTGATAGTAGTCCAGCAGGCTGTGGTAGGAGTCCAGCAGGTATTGATAGTAGTCCAGCAGGCCGTGGTAGGGGTCCAGCAGGCCGTGGCAGGGGTCCAGCAGGCTGTGGCAGGGGTCTAGCAGGCTGTGGTAGGGGTCCAGCAGGCTGTGGTAGGAGTCCATCAGGCATTGATAGTAGTCCAGCAGGCTGTGGTAGGGGTCCAGCAGGCTGTGGTAGGAGTCCAGCAGGTCGTGGCTCCGTGTCCAGCAGGCTGTGGTAGGGGTACAGCAGGCAATGGCTAGGAGTCCAGCAGGCCATGGCTAGGAGTCTAACAGGCCTTGGCTTGTTGTTGGGCTTGAGTATTCATTCTCTATTCTCCACAGGGATTTGATTTTCTGTTTTGGAATGTTCTAGTGCGCTGGTTACAGAAGGCCTTCACTGAAGTCTTTCTGGTAAACCCCTTAGTGTATGCCCGTACTCTTTGCCTTTCTGATTTTCTGGGCCTGCTTGCTTCTGTCTCACTTTAGGATATATTGAGGACAAGTTTAGCCCTGTCCAGCTCCACAGTTTTTGTTGCTTTGTGGCTCCAGTGGCTGTCTACCACCGCCTCTGCTCTCAAGATCTCAGGCTTGAGGGGAAGCTGAGAACTGTGCTGATACTCAGACTGCATGGCTGTACTGATGTGGACTCCAGGTGACCTGGGAGGCCTTGTGAGCTCGTGTCATTGCTGCTGGTCAAGGCCCTTTCTTATACTTACCAAAGTACATGTCTATTTACATGAACTGCAAAAGGTACTGTCTTTCTAGGATCACTAATTTTCAAAATTTCAAAAATTCAGAATGAGGAGTCTCAGAGCTTCTGGGTGCCTGGAGTTTAAGTTACTCCCTAGCTAAGCTAACATTCTTTCTTTTTGTACTGGCTTTAGCTTCATTGGCGGCATTACTTAGATTTGTTTCCTAACAAAATTATATTCTGTTGCAAATAGGGGTTAAGGATGTTCATAACTAATTGAAATAAGCAGTGTCAAATCTGAGAGTGCTCATGGCGTTCCTCAGAGAACACCTCTTTAAGTATTTAAATCATTTCTGTGTGTGTGTTTGTGGTTGTGTATGTGAGTGCAACCATGGATCCCCTGGAGAGGACTGGGTCTGCTGGTGCAGACAGTCGTCCAGGCAGTTGTGAGCAGCCTGCTGCCAGTGTGAGGGCCTGACCTCAGGTTCCTCTTGTGGAGCAGTGTGCATGCTTGTCCCTAAACCATCCAGCTCTCCAGCTCCATTCCTTTAGTTTTGAATGCTGAGACTTGGAAAACTTTAACAGAAAAAAATTAATTCTTTTATGAACAAGTGCTGAGTGCTGAGTTTGGTGCTTTACATACAAAAAGGAAGTACAGCATAGGATCCATAATTTACCCTGGTGACTGATCAGAAACTCCCTGGGCTTTTCGAGCAGAAACTAAGGTGAATGGGTGTAATACTCCTCAATTCTTGTGCAAACCACCACAGCCCTCAAAGCATACCACCTGAGGGGAGGCCACCTGGGGGAGCCTCAGGTGGATCAAGGGGAAGGGGACCAAAAAAGAGAGCCAGGTACAGAGCATGAGGATGCCACGCTGAAACCCAGCACATTGCATGCTACCCAGAAGCGGTGATTAAACAAAGTGCGCCATTTTAGGAGACATTTGAAAGGTAGTCTGTCTGTAGAGAACATGTCCTGATGTGTGTTGCTCACTTTTCAACCAGTTGCAGGAATCCTGTTCAGTCAGTGCTCACTCTCTTAAGCACTGGGGTCTATCTCCGGTGATGGTGTTAACAAGGAAAAGGGGGTCTAGTACAAATTTTGTCTGAGTGTCGTTCATATGATATGTTCTCCTAAAAAGAGAACAGCTGGATGTACCCCAGCACCTGGGAGGCCTCACAGCTGGATGTACCCCAGCACCTGGGAGGCCAATTGTGTGTGTCCAAGGCCAGCCTGATCTACCTAGTTAGTTTCAGTACAACCAGAGTTACAAAGTAAGGCCCTGCCTCAAAAACAAAAACAAAAACAACTCAGCAGCATGTCAGGTCACTTAACTGCACCTCACTGGACAGCTTTGTAACCAGGATTTCAGGATAACAAGGAGGCCTGCACTGTGCTTCTTATTGTGGGGAAGAGGAGAGCCCAGCAGCTTGGCCTGACTGAGGGATCTGCTGTATGCAGGGTAAATGAGTCTTGTGGGGAGTAGTTTTGTTAGGTCTATACTTCACATAGGTCAAGGTGAGAAGGAGAGTGGGGGAAGAAGGCTGCTGCCCATCAGCTGAGACGTGCTGGAGATGGAGGCCAAGAGCCAAAAGTAGTAAGACAGAGCACTGGAAGGTGCTTTGTGTGACCTAAAGCAAATCACTTGACATCTCTGTGCTTTCTGGTACCCTTTCAAGGAATGGCAAAGGATCCTTACGGGTTTTCTTCTATAGACTTGATTAGGTACCATTGGCAAGGAAAGGGACATTTTAATAGAATGACAAAATAGTGTGTTTTCTCATCAATAAACATGTAAAATGAGTTTGGTCTCTTTCTCTTGTAGTTAATTTAACAGTCTTTTTTTTTTTTAACTTCAAAACAAATAGGTTAATAATTGAAGCTTATTTCTAATCTAAATCACCTCAGAGTTTTTTTCCTGATGTTTCTTTGTCAAATAAAGGAAGATTAAGTTACTGAAGAATTGTAAAAAGTGGGCCATAGTTTTCAAGGCTGATACTGGTATAGGATACCCAGGCAAATAGATATGCAAAGAATTGTTAAACTTTGTGCTCATTGATTTGTCTTTCTTTTTTTTTTTTTTTTTATAGAGGCTGCTTTTAAATTACTGAGGAAGTAAATATTGGCAGTTAAGTAAATGAAAGTTTGTTGGGTTATTTTTATGTTCTTTATGTCACTTAATTAGAAATGGGGATTGAGTAACTGACCTCAATCTAAATTTTGAGTTGAGGAAATAATGTTGGTAGGCAGACAACTTACAGATTGGATCTTTTGCTTCTAATAGATTTTTTTGCTGTGAATTAGGTAGGTTGAAATTATAGTCTCACTGCTAGGAGTTTGCTGGCTTTCAAAACTGCCCCTGCCTCCTCCATGCTTCTCTTGGCTCATTTAGAAGACAGAAGGGGCTGGGGTGGTGGGGGGGGGACACGACTGCCCGGTGCAGGAGGAGACTTGTCCATAGCCCTTGGGCTTCCGTCCTTTCACCTGGTGGCCACAGCGTGAGGTCAGACTGCCCTCCCTTCCTCCATCCTACTCCAGGCATCGGTGCTGACTTCTCAATCTGCAGGCCTGTGTGTCTTCATCAGGTCTGTGATTTCCCATATGGCCATGTCACGCCTGACGGGGGAGAGAAAGGAGGGCAGCACAGGAGGACTGTTGTTCCACATGGCTGTACCTGGACAGCTTACAGGAGTTCCCTTGAAGTATTTTTATGATTCATTGAAAAAAACAAAAACAAACAAACAAAAAAAAAAAAAAAACGGATGCAAAGAAGTTGTCCTCAGCTGTTAAGATGTTTGAGCAACGGAAAGTCTGTGTGTTGACTTTTATTCTCTGTGCATCCAGAAGTCTGTAGAAGGGTGTTTGATGAAGAGGAAAACATGCTAGCGTGGCTGGATTCGTTTCCAGTATGTGATGATTTTTAGGAACTCTCAAAGGTTCGTGTGAAACCTCTAGGTAGTATGCACAGCACCACGTGATCAAAATATTTTTCCCTGGCTGCTGCAGAGGCTGACGGTTGCTTCTCAGCAGTCTCCCTTGTTGGGCGTCCTGCCAAGACGTTTTAAGACAGCCCCTTTCGTGAGCCTCATTCTTAACCTCACAACTGAAGTGCCGTGACCTTCACATATGTAGATTAGCCGTGTGCTCTGTGAATTGAAACTGCTGCCTCAGGAAGAAAGCGGTTTTCTTTATTCCACTGGGAATTTGACAGCTATTCATCCCTGACCTGGGCAGAGGTAATGCCAGGAAATTGGACTCACATGGAGCATGGACAGACAACCCAGGGAGGTAGCATGTGCCAGTGCGAACGACCCTCCACCGTGTCCTGGGGTGTGGTACTGACAGCAGTGCTACACAGACATACAGATGTGTGAACACTGTCCTCGTAGAAAAGACCCTTTGCACTGTGGGTATTTCCAATTAGTGTTGAATAGCCTTCAGGTGGAGGTGTTTTTTCCTTTGCCTTTTTCTTTCTATTTTTTCTCCTCCCTCTACTTCCTCCCTCCCTCTCCTTTCTCCCTCTCATTTGTTTGTTTGTTTATTTATTATTCATTTATTTATTATTCTCACTATGTAGTCAGGCTGGCCAGCCTAGAACTCAACAAGCTTTCCACTGTTTCCTGGCTACTGGGATCACAGGCCTGTGCTTTCGTATCTGAGCTTTGAAATAATTGTTAAATTTTCATTTCTTTCCTAGAGGTATTTGAAAACAAAATGCTTTTCATACCATCATGGGCTACGTACACTTCATTCAGACAGGCCTTTCAAAGACACAGGGTTTTGGACATTGGAGAGATGTGCCGTACACATCTAAAGCGATCTTATATGGCTTTACTCACTTGAGAGCTTTATATTGACGAATGCAATTAATGAGCCATGGGTTTTTATTGGGTAAGAGTAGTTTGAAAGCGTGCTTCCCTCGGCCTTCTTAAGGAGTGGATGTGGAGTCATGGCTTTGCATGGGTGGCGGTTGCGGTACTTGATTGGGTTGGCATGGCAGAGCATTCAGAAGGAAAAGTTCTCATTGTGAGATTAATAGGTCTGAAGTGGCACTCCAGTGAGTTGTTGGCAGAAGGAGGGTGATCTGGGCAGTGTGACATTTTAAGTGCCTTTGTGTGGCTTTCAGGCTGAACTCTTCCTGTGCACACTTTGGTTTATGACATGGGTCAGAGTGTAGATACCTGACTCTCCCAGTGGAGTCCAGAAGGGGTCCCTCCTGGGTGGGGAGTGTGCCTGGTGGGCGTGGTAGACTAAGGCGTGCCTTTGATCTGAGGAAAACTTGTTCCTTTCTATTGGGGGTGCCGAGGGGAGAAGTCTATAAAAATTGGGAGAAGTGATAGCTACCACATTCTTTTCAGAGATGCAGCAGTCCGTAGCCTGCTGGCTTTTCTGTGTGCATCAGATAGGAGCAGAGACACACCTCCAAAATGAGGTTGGCAGAGGTGGGGACCCAGGCAGCTATCGTCCGAGGACCAGGGAGGTGATTCTGTGATGGTGAAATGGTCAGGTGGCCATGCAATTAAGGCCAGAGAGGCTCCATGTGGAGTGGTCCTCCCAGGAGAAGAGGTGCACAGAACGGAGGCAAAACGGCCTGCCAGTCGTAGAGACACATCTCAGTGGTCGTGACTCAACACCTGTGCCCTGCATGGCTTTAAAAACTGTCCTGTGAGGACAGTTATGTCACAGTCAGGAGTGATTGGCAAAACTTTTAAGAAATACGCTAATTTTTCTTGGCCTTTCAAATGAAAAAAAAAAGAAAAAGTACGTTTCCAGAAAGGTTTAGGAGAGTCATACAAAAGCGTCTAATGAATATCAGTGACGTCAGAATGGCTGCAGGTGTTGGATGACCTGCACACCGAGCACGTGCACAGGGCTGGAATGCATCATCCTCAGGCTGGTTTTGAAGACAAGCAAATGGGTGGAATTAGGGAATGTGTTCTTTCCCAGCCACCCAGGGAGAAGGACCTTCAGAGGCCCCCTGCTGTGGAGGGGCCTGGAAGCCTTCCTTTCTGCCTGCCTCACACAGGCAGAGTATTGTTGATTCATGTAAAACCACACTGTGATAATTGGTCTTTTATCATGTGGTTCCATTGTCATGACCAGACAAAGAGTATAGAATCTGTATTACAAGAGGGTAGCTATTGGTTTATTCTGGTAGTGTCACCAGACATTAATTTACACCCACCTGTCGTGGGAAGGCCATTCCATGATCTGGGTCATTACTCTGAGTTAGCAAGGTTGTGGTGAAGACTTCTTGATGTTTAAAGAAAAGTATAGATTGTCTCCCCTGTTTGTTTCAGTGTGGTTGTGGGGTTTGCATTTGGAAGTGCTTCTAGAATGAAGTGGGTGCTTAGTGCGTTGTTGCTTTGTCTAAGGAAGTAGGTGATGGCTTGACAGTGTCTCAGGTCTCTTCTGTTACATATGAGGCCGGTGTCTGTGAATCCAAGGGAGTAGGAAGGAAGACTCAGTCAGGTTGGTGATAAGGAAGGGACCTTACAGAAGATTTGGTTAAAAAAAAAAAAAGTGGAAATATGGGCAGCTGGGAGACTAAGGGAATTTTAAAAGAGCCAACAAAATTCAATATATCATTGCATTCATTATGGGCAGAGTGAACTGCTTATGAGGGTGTAGGTGTTGTCAGCCAGACAGCAAAATTTGTATGGTTTAGAAAAATCATAGTGCTGGGGGAATGACTCAGTTGGTAAAGGATTTGCCCTACAAACAGAGGAACTAGGTTGCGTCTCCAGAACCCATTTAGAAAAGTCTGGCATGGTGAACTTGCAATGTTAGCAGTGTGGAGGCAGAGGTAGGAAGATCCCTGGGATGCTGGCCAGCAGCTCTAGCCTAATTGATGAATGTCAGGCTGGTGAGAGACCCTGTTATAAAAAAGGTGGATGGTTTTCCTGAAGGTGAGACGCAGTTGTCCTCATGTCTCTCGTGCGTCCCCACACATATGTGCACACATTTTAAAAAGAGGAAGACTCAGGGTATGATATGAGAAATGAGCATGAAAGAAACCTCTCCACTTCCTTGTAAAGGTTCTTTGGTGAGATGCAGTCATGACCGTCTGTCTGCCATGGCCGCACGCATGGCCCCTTCAGAACCAGGGTTAGTGACAGTGAGAGTTGAAAGCACTCAGGAGAACACTGCCCTGCTTTGCAGTGATGCTGCCAGGCTTCCCGGGCCTCAGGGTGCTGGGCAGACTTGGGGACCCTTTCGTGTCCTCTGAGCAAGGTACAAGACCGCAGAGAGTTTCCTTTCATGCTCTGAATAGTTTTCTCCCTTAGGATTTCTCAGTGAAAGCAAATCTCAGCTTTTAATAAAGGCCAATTTGTCTTACACAGAGGTGTAAGCTCTAGCTGCAACCAACCCTGATGAGGTGTTTGAGGAATATGAAAGGTATAGCTCTCTTCCTGCTCGCTCACTCTCTCTAAATGCTGTTCTTAGCCTAGAATTATACTACCTCACTTAGCTTTATTGCTCATAATATTATATTCATAAGAATATGCTTAATGTCTATTTATAATCATACTTTAATCCTGAAGAGAGCTGTTCGGAAGTGGTATCCCTTACTGTGTGGCAGAGTGTAGGGGAATTCCAAAACACTGAACATTTTTTAACCTGTGGGCACAGACTCAGAGACAGGTACAGAAAATAATCCTTATGTGCAACTCATGTTTAGTATTCATTTTAATATGTGCAAGAGGGAACATTATGAAATATAAGACAGTTTAAAGGAATGAAATATTAGTAATTAGAAAGGTTGGTTCTCTTACTGAAGAATAGATAGTTCACACAGAACGTGAGAAAAAAGTGGATTTTTAAGAAGTCTGATGTCCTGATGGTGTTACTCATACATAGGCCATAACTTGATCTTTAAAAGAGCTGTCACACTTATGCCTGTAGTCTTGCACATTCTCAGCATGTGCCCCTTTGACCTGGGCTGTTAGCAGATGGGTCATTTCCATCATTAACAGCTGATTAGGCACCTGCAGTCTGAAGTCACCTGCCTCCTGGAGGCTGGGAGGGGAGGGGAGGGGAGGGTGAGGGTGTCGACACTTTCCCAGCTGACCCCAGGGGCAGGAGACGTGGGTTTTGCAGCTTTCAAAGGTATTCTTGCTGGTGGGTCACTGTGTATGTTCCTTTTAGACGGGCATTTGGGATGCTGGGCTCCAGATGTAGTGTGGACAGTACAGTGGAGATGCTCAAGTTCCTGGCAAGAAAATAGGAATGAGCCCACCAGGGCATGCATTCTTTAAGAACAGGGATCCTAGTCACCTGGAAGGCAGAGACTGCCATCTCTCTGAGTTTAAGGCTAGCCTGATCTATACAGTGAGTCCCAAGACTGCCAAGGCTACGTAGTGAGACTGTCCCCAAACTAAAACCAAACCAAACCAAACCAAAAAAGAAATAGAAAGAACAGAGATCAAGAGCCTGTGCCTGAAAGGCACAGAGGACTGTTAGGAAGCATCAAGTCTCCAGTCAAAGGAGGTTGGAATTGGAAGATTCCCACAGCAGTTTTGGAGTGGAAGCTTCTGGAAGAGAGACAGGTGCCTTGTGAGGAGCTCTGTAGAGTCCCTGACAGTGGAGGAGCTGCTGTGGCTGTTGGTGTGAGGTGACTGGGAGGCCAGCCACAGTAGGTAGTGAATAGGAAAGGAGGACGAGGCTTTGGGATGGATGGAAGAACCAGCAAGAAGAGAGAACTTGGACTGACTCTGTTCTCTCTGCCTGTGTGATTGTAAACCATTCTGGTAGGGTTGGGGCCCTGTTTCTGTGTGTCCCCTGAAACTGCTGGTATGTGTGACTCTGTGTGTACTTGTGATCATATTTAATCCTGGCAGCAGTCCTAGGAGGCAGGTTCTGTTTGCTGTTCCCACTTTATAGATTTCAGCAAATATAAGTCCCAGGGGCATGTTTGTACAAAGATTATTTACAAACATTTCTGAGTACCCTATTGAGGTGCCAGAGTGTTCATGTGCTCTTTATCTCTACCAGCTGGGGTCACCCCTTGAAGTAGGCAGTGGGGACTAACCCGCCAATCCTCAAAGCAGGGTCATTGCTCATGGCAGTGATTTGGGGCAGAGGCATTGGCCGGCAGGAGTAAAAGATGTCACTGTATGTTTTCTCATTACCTTCTGTGAAATCTTGTGTTTGCAAATGTCACCTGGGGCTCAGTCTGCATAGATGATTCATGGGCACTAAGTTGCTGAAATGGAATGTATTTTGTGTATTTGTAATGAGCCAGTTTAAATTACAAGTGTGCTCTGTACTTACAGTACAGGTTCCTTCACAACCCTGCAGCCCCAAAGAGAAAGCAATTGCTTTACCATTGCACTAAAAAGTAATTAATAATTAATGATGTAAGGTAATTGGTTAGATAGTGGTGGCTGTCAGGCCGGTGCGGATGGGTTCTCCTTTCTTGTTTTGATGTTGCTGAGGCCTGTCCTGTACCCTGTTTCAGTGTGTACACACCCAGCTGAGGAAGTGGTTGGCAGGTGTGGAATTCAGGCTGTGTGCTTTCCTCCCCTCCAGAGCGGGTGGAATTCTAGCCACTGAATTTAGCTCTTAGAAGTTGTCAGCATTTAAGAGGACTTTTTGTCTGCTGAAAGAAGATCTCTCCTTCCCACTACAAGTTAAAGACAAGCACTCACCCAAGAAGCCAGAGTAGGGAGTTTATAGTCAACCAGGTGGAGAGGTTCTGGACATCTCACCCTGAGACCCTCCCCTGAGATGCTGTACTAGACCCTGACCTACTAGCTAGGAAGCAGGCTTGAACCAGTGTCCTTCCTTTCCTTTTGAGACTATGCATGGTCATTCCTTTGCAAAAAGAAAATTCAGAGGTCCCAGCCCTTTGGAGGCAGAGACAAGTGGATCTTGTGTTTGAGGCCACCCTGTTCTATGTATGTGGTGAGCTCTGTTACAGCTGGGACTACATAGAGAGACCCTGTATCAAATCTCCTCCCTGAAAAAAGAAGGGGGACCTCAGAATTAAGACACAGATAATGTGACTGAAGAATCTTTTTCTTAAAAAAAAAAAAAAAGAAAGAAAAGGGGAAAAAAGTTTTCTAGAGTACAATCTGGAATTCTGGTAGACGGTCACTGGCCCTGTGTGACTATTTAAACCAGAAGCTCAGTTCTCTGTTGACAGTGGTACATGGGCCTGTGTGTATCCCAAATGCAGCGCAGACCTGGAATGCCCAAATGCAGCGCAGGTCATTGTAGGAAGTTCTGTGACTCTGGAATTTTTGGCTGCGTCTTGCAGTGTATAAGGAAGTGTAGACATTTGAGTGCTGAGCTGCTTCTAAGTGCAGAGTGTCAGTTCCTTTTATTTCATTGGTCATCAGTAGGTTAGGATGTCAAATGATTTCTGAAGTTCCTCCAAAGGTTTTTTTTTTTTGCCTTTTTGCTTTTTTGAGATGGAGTCTCAATGAGTAGCTTTGGCAGAACTCTGTGTAAATCATGCCAGCTTTGAGATTGATGATCCTCCTGCCTCTGCTTCCCAGGTGCTAGAATTACAGGCATGTGCACCATGACTGGCTTGAAGCTGTTTTTGATATAATCAGCATTATATATGTGTTTATCTCAAATTTAAAAATAATTGAGTAAAAAACAGTATAGTTGCAAGAGAATTCTTTCTGTAGAAGCCTCTGCAGCCTCATTGTGAAGGATGATTGGAATGGGTGCTTGCACTGGACTCACCTTTCTTTCTCCCTCCCTCCCTCCTTCCCTTCCTCCCTCCATCCTTTCCTCCCTCCTTCTCGCCTTTCTCTCTCTCTCTCTCTTTCTCTTTTTTCTTTTCATGACAGGGTCTCACTATGTAGCTCAGCTATCCTGGACCTCACTTTGTAGACCAGGCTGGCCTGGAACTCACAGTGATCTGCCTGTGTCTGCCTCTGAGTGCTGGGACTAAAGGCATGTACCATGATACCATGTTTGTTTCTCCTTCCTTCCTCCCTCCCTTCTTCCCTCCCTCCCTCCCTCC
>NW_026592890.1:5346305-5370578 GCF_907164565.1 Psammomys obesus
CTCCCTCCCTCCCTCCCTCCCTCCCTCCCTCCCTCCCTCCCTCCTTCGTTTCCTCCTTCCCTCCTTCCCTTTTTTTGTAGCTCTGGCTGTCTTTCGAATTTGATATGTAGACCAGGCTGGCTTCAAACCCCCAGAGATCTGTCTGTCTCTGCTTCCCTAGTGCTGAGACTAAAGGCATGCGCCACCATGTCCAGCATAAGCTCACTTTTCTTTCTGTCTTTCTGTCTAGCTTGACCAGGCTGGTCTTGGCATGCTGAGCTCGAGCTCTGTGCTTGCAGCCATGCCTCCTCACTGGGCTCTATGTTTCCCACAGGAGAGAGTGACTCTGCCATTTGGAACCCAGCCTCTGGAAGGCTCATTTGTTGGTTTTACTTTCTAGCCGCTGGAAGTCCTGTTGAGGCTGGCTAGTGCTTTCTTCCTGTACCGCTACAGTGACAGCATTTTGTTTCTATCTGTGTCACAGGTTGAACTTTAACACTTGGCTGAGTGGTTGCAATAGTTGGTATGCATTCTCAAAATTGGTTGAATGCTTTAGCTCTTCATATCAAATGAGGCAGGAGACAAATTGTCAAGAGGTTAGGGCATGTGTCACTGCTGTGTGTGAGTTTAGCTGGTTGGTGCTTTGCTGGTTAAGGTTGGAGCCGAGCAGGGGTGTGTGAGTGGTGCCTTGCTCCTCTCTCCTGCTCAGTGCTTTCAGCCTGTCTGCTGCAGGACCTCACTCTGTGTCAGGAAAATCACAGCCCTTCTGAGAGTGTTAGATTACAGTGTTGCTGAGGGGATAATTAGGAGTACTGCGGGCTACAGATGGGAAGAAATAAACTTTCCGTTTGCAAACATTTAACTTCATATCATCAGTAGATGAAGCAAAAATACATTTTTTAGTGTCTGAGAGCTTAGTTATGTGTATAGGATGGCGGTTGTTTGTGCCCAAATTATCCTCTACTATTCGAGGTGGAGACTACTTGGAATGACACTCTGTTGGTTAGAACTTAGTCCTTTGAATAATGGTGCTTGGACTTGAAAAATAATGGAGTGTTTTAAGTCTGCACTTTTTCTTAGAGCTGGCTCTTACCACATAGCCCAGATTAGCCTACAGTTTTCATGGCCCAAGTGGCTTTGAACTTTAGTTCTGGTTGTTGCATCTTTCCTGAACACATCCATTTCAAGCCATGGGCTTTTAAAAATGTAAAGAAAAATTATTTTTATTTTATGTGTATGGTGTTTTGCCTGCAAAATGTCTGTGCACCACATGTGTGGCTGGTGTCTGTGCAGGCCAGAGGAGTGCACTAGGTCCTCTGCAGCTGGGATCAGAGATAGTTGTGAGCCACTATGTGGGTGCCGGGAATTGAACCTTTCTCCTCTGTAAGAGCAGCAGCCAGTGCTCTTAACTGCTGACCCACCTCATTAGCCCCAACTTAAAAAACAGTTTAAAACATACCAAGTGTTAATTGGAGAATTCCTAGGGGTTTAATTGAGGACACTTCATATGTTTTGTGTTCTTTGCTTTTCATTTTGAAGCTTTTATGTAGGTTCTGGGGCTAGAACTTCTTAACATGCAGCACATAGTTTGTAGAGCTAGCCCACTGGGGCTTTTCATTTCAAGCTCGGCATAGGATGGTCTCCCAAGGAGGATGGGGAGAGGTATCCTAGAAAGCAAACATTAGGTACTGTCCTTGTTTTTCTGTGGCTAAAGTAAGCTCCGGCTTATTTTTATGTTTCTAAACATTTGTAGCATCTCAAACAGAGGATCTATGAATACATGTGAACATATGTACTTGTGAGTTTTGTGTGTATGAACACCCACAGTATCAGTCACCATCATGAGTGCAAGGATGGAAGACAGCAAATGCCCACCCCACCGACAGAGACCATGGCACCTTTTGTCTTTTCCTGCACTTTTTACTCCTGTCAGTGCCAACACGTTTTTATGTTCCTTCCCTCTTGTTTTAAACCTAACCGCTATAGGGGTAGGCGTTTGTGAAGCATGTACTGAATTAACTGGGCGCCTTCCAAACACCTGTGCTTCCTTTCTGTTAGCCCGACTTGACACAGATGAGCAGTTCTTGGCAGGGTCTTGTACATTTATTAAATCTTCTGAGACAGGCTCTCTCTGTGTATCCTTGGCTGTCCTGGAACTTGCTATATAGGCCAGACTGGCTTAAAACATGCAGAGATCTGCTTGCCTCTGCCTCTGAGTGCTAGGATTAAAGGCGGGCTCCACCACCCATCCCAGCCCTTTCAACAAAGAAGCCAGTATCTTTGGTTGTGCATTAAGAATGTACAACTCTGTTGTACATTAAGAATGCATGTATGTATGTATGTATGTATGTATGTATGTATGTATGTATGTATGTATGATAGTGTTGAACAGTGCTTAATTCACACGCTTACAGACTAAGATACTGCACACCATGAGTGGGATACAGTGTGGAACAGCATCCGAAAGAGTTGCAAGCCTGCGGCTTCCCCACTACACTGGAACATTTCTAAGACCACCCCTCAGTTTTGGACTGATTGACAGTGAGGATAGATTATAAAGAGCCTTGTGGATCAGGAAAGGATTCTAGCATATTCTATAGTCCCGAATAGTTTTATTACTAAGAGAATGGATTTGGCTGGGGTGGGGGACGAGCAAAACAACAGCAGAAAAATAACAACAAAACCAAATCAAAACAAAGTTTCTTTTTCTTTTTTTGGGGGTGGTGGTGGTATGGTACCCACATGTGTTTATGAAAGTGAAGGACAGAGGTATTTTTCCTTGCTTAACCTTATTTTTCGAAACAGGGTTGCTCACTGAACTTGGAGCTTGCCCATTGGCCGGTTACCAAGTGCCCCCAGGAATCCCTGACTCCACCGCTCAGCACTGGGATCACAGACCTTTTATCTGGTGCTGGGATCTGACCCTAGATCCTTCTGTGTTCACAGCACATACTCTTAACAACTCAGGTTTTTTTAATTATTATATTTTTGGTCTTAATGTCCATCCATATCTTTTCGCTCTCCTAAAATGATGCCATTTAAAGGGTGGGTAGCGTTACCATTGGCCAGTGCTGATGATGACTTGCCAGCAGCCGTGTCTTTCAGAGGCAGGATGCCTTACTTGGTGATCTTTACCACAGGGAGTTGTTTGCTCATGCTGCTGAGGCCAGGGCACCTGTCCTCATCTTACCCTGAACAGGCCCTGTCCATTTTCCGGTTGCTGTCTTGGCTTATGGCATTTTGCATCTTCAAGTCTTTGGTGGAGTCACTGTGTTCTCTCTTGCTTGCACTTTGACACTGTGGGCTGGGTGAAAGAGAGCAGACAGAAGGCAGCTCCTGCATTGCACGGTGGGGTGGTCACGTGACCATGGCTTTGTGGCAGCATGTGTGACGTGTAGATGTGATCTCTCAACTGGCTGTCCTGCCTTGGGTGCAGTTGCTGTGGCCGCTGCAGGATATCCCTCCTCATAAGAGCCTACCAGGGTTCTTTTCTTCTCTATCCAAAAATCACCTCTGCTTTTTTAAAAGCATTCTTTCCCACACCTGGGGGAAAAACAGAGGAAAGGAGGCTACATACATTTTCAGCTTTGAAGCCTTATGATTTGATTTTGGAAATGTTTCCTGAGCACGCTTCTAGTTTATGCATGTGCCAGCCACTCTGTCTCCAAAGGATTACCAACCTCAGCTCAGTGGGGGTCCTGAGCCGCAGATATGGTTGAGCTTCTGTTTCCTTCTCCATAGAAAGGGCTTAGTGGACTGCCATGGGGACACTGCCGAATCCTCAGGCAGCGCTTTGAAGAAACGTAAATGTTTCTAAACCAAGGGCAGGCACATTTGGTGGCCATGGTGGAACCCTTTGGACCAATGGAGAAACACGTTCTCGGTGTGAGCTAGTAGCCCTCTCCCCCAAAATATGTCTCATTAGAATGTGGTTCACTGGATTTCTTGGCATCATCTTTTCAAGTTGAAATATAGATTGTTTGCTTTTGACTTACAAATTTCAAGGTGGCTTTCTCATCTTGTTGACACACTACATGGAGGGTCAGTGGGCATTCCTGTCTTGTCTGTGGCAAAGCTGGACCACAGTGGCCCCATTTAGAGCACTGCTTGGCTTCAGTCCAGGTCTTGAAACCCAAACACAGTCAGTCTCGGGTGTTGTAGTGATTTGCCTGCTTAAGACGGGAGGCATTTGGATCAAGGATTAGAAAATGTGGTCTGTGTTGGGCTGGATAGTGTGTGTTTTAGGGTTCCTGGGAAGATGATGTTTGCTTTGATTACTCATCTTTGCCCATTAGCAACAAAGCAGACACCAGTTAGAAAGACATGTACCAGTAAAACTGCATATACTGCGCTCTGAGTTTTACGTAATCTTTTGTGCCAGAACCTTTTGATTTCCTCAGCTAAGCTTCTTCAGACAGTGGACCTGATTTGGCCTGAGGACTATAGCTTGCCAAGCACGGACAGGGTATACTTCTTTTCAGCTAGGCATCCTGTTCATCATGGTCTTCACTCAAGCACTTAGCTGACTTGAGTCTGGGAGTTGCCATCTGTTGGATGAAGAACCTGGGGTGGAGAGGGAAGAAGCAGAACAGGCAGTTCTGGAACGTAATAAACACAGAACTTGTGAATCAGATTTTTGATTCTCCACATAGTAGGAACCATTCCCTCTCCCCGCCTACCTTGTAATTGTTCTTTTCTTCTCCTTCTCCTTCTTCTTCTTCTTAGGAACTTTGTCAGTTTTCTTAAAATTTACTCTCAAAGTTTTGAAGTTTTTTGTTTTAATATAGTATTTGAATATGTTTTAGTTATAAAAGACTCAAGCATTGGCAAAAACACATGAGTTGACTATTTACAATCTCTTTCACCGGGTTAGTTCGAATACTTGCCTTCTTGTGCCAGGCCTTCATCCATCAAAATCTGTTTTCTAGAGCATGGAGTGCATTTTATTTTATTTTATTTTATTTTACTTTGATTAAAAACACTACATGTGAACGTACCATGATGTTAAAAAAGCCAGGCACGATCCCACTGTTGATGCTCTTCCTTTGGGCCTCTTCTGCTCATTTCTCTCTGGGGAACTAGATGTGTTGAGAGGAAGACTGTCAGTTGTGACAGTTGTGGCCTTTTCTCCTGTGGGTCATAGAGTTGTTTTGGAATGTCACCTTTTGAGGCAGGTAACAAGAGGACGGGGCTGGAAGAAGCAGCCCAGGTCTGGATGGCTGGCCTGTGTGGGTCCTTCTCTGGCAGCTTCCGGGGCAGTTAGAGCTTCTTGGGCTGGTGGCGTCCAGAACGGTTTCTGGCTGTCATGGTCGCCTGTGTGACCAGCATTGCAGACTTTTACCCTGTTGTGGCACAAAACAGAGGCAGTGGCACACTCACATTGAATTCAGGAATTGAAATTTCAAAAGTGATTGAGGTCACTGGATATGCTCTTTTGAGAGAGGCTGAGAAGAACATTTTCTGTTTGGAGGGTATCAGCTGCATGCTCCCCACCTGAGTTACTTTCTTCATTTTGAGTGAGCTCAGAAATATGGGTGGGGAGGACTGTGTATTGGTATCACGTGACATTTTTCTGTTACTCTGTACCCACATGCACATACATGCACATACATACACAAGTACACACATATACACGTACACAGTCTCGCTGTGTAACCCAGGCTAACTTTGAACTTACAGACCTCTTGCCTCAGCCTGCTAAGTATGTGTGACTGTGGGTGGGTGTTGAAATACCTCAGTTCCCATTCTTTTTTTGTGGGGCGGGGCTAAATAGTCTTCCAACACAGGTGTATAACTTTGTAAATTATACCTCTTGAAGGAAACCTTTTTTTTTTTATGCGCTATCACGTAGGTATATTGAGAGTTTGGGCCCCAGCCTCTGTTGACCTTGAATTAGAGAGCTTACATCAATTCTCTTTTGATCAAAAAGCAAAGATTCTTAGGATCATACCTGGTTTCCTTTTATTCTCTTTTATAGTTGTATTTACAATTTCTTTCAGCTGAAAATTTAAAAATATTCAGAGAACTACACTGGCTCTCTAGAGTTAAAGAAATTTCTGTAATCTGCATGCCATATGTGTAAATAAGATAAAATTAATGGGACTGCTTGTTAATGAGGATTTATTCATTAGTTGTGTAAATTTGTTGTCTGTTTTTAAAATATAAAGGACTACCCTGTCCTCATTTGCTCTAGTTTTTGCTTGATGAAAGGAAAGAAACTTTAAAAAGATTATATTTTTAGAAGGGCTAAAATCCATGATTAAAAACAGTATTAAGGGTTTTTATTTCATTGGGCTATGGGGAAAATACTTCAAAGTTCACATCTGAGCGCGTCTTCTCTGTCACTGAAGTTAATCAGCATCACGTGGCCCAGCAGAGTCACGTGATCACTTTCAGAGATTTTTTTTTTTTTTTTAATCTGCTGGGCCTCCATCACTCAGTTGGTTCATTTTCGCAGAGACACCCCTTGAAGGTAGGTCACTAGTGACCTCTCCATGGAGCGCTGTGTGTCTTATTTGAGATCTCCTTGCCCTGGGGTGGTCTGTGCTTTGCAGCCTCTCTCTTCAGGCTTGAGTCTGTGGCTCTCTGGGGGCTGCGGCCTGCTGGCTGAAACCATCACCAGCCTCCTGATTACGAAGCAGGCAGCATATGAGAGCCACATGGAGTTTTTTTGGCCTTTGCTTCCTGTGCTTTGTATAAGGCGCTGTCATTCTGTATGCTGGATACTGGGTCGGATTGAGGTTCCATTGATCTTGGAAACCTGTACATAAATTAAGTTGTCTTTTGTAACATTTCAGCCCCATTTTACCTTTGAGATCTAGATGAAACCATCCCTGGAGGGCTCTTTCACTGTTGTATTATCTTTTCATATGATCCCTGAGTTAGTTGGAAACAAATTTGTAACCATGCACGCTCAAAGGAAGCAATTTAATAAACAGGATTTGAGAGGAACTAATCAGAATTGTAAAATGATTCCAATGAGTCACTTGCATTATATAGAAGTCTGAGGTTAGCTGGAGTTTCTAGGTGAGTCTGGGCAAATTAGTGGCACCCTGCCGAGGGCATTTAAAGATTTGCTTTTTACTAGGGATGGTTTATTAAAAAGTGTCATAAATAGTCATTTTCAAGTCAGTTGAAGGTGCATAGGCAGGGAGCTGGCTACACCATGATGTTGTTTCCCCAGTGAAGAGCAGTCACTGGGCAGGCAGCTGGAGATCGGCAGTTTAGAGACGAAGTCTGGACTCCCCACACCTGCAGGAATGGTCCTGGGGCAGGATGGCAGAGACTGTCAAGAATGGTAGGTTGCAACGGTCTCTGAGGTAAAGACCTGCGCCAGCTTCGCTGGGAAATACAGGCAGTACCAAATAAATGCGTATTACCTTCACGTCCGCAGTCCTGTGTGTGCCTGGAGATAGCTCCGGGTAGTTGGAACCACTTCTTGGGTATATCTTCTTATATTGTTGTCAGATCAGTATTCCTGTGGTTTGGCTCACCGTTCAGACTGACCTTAATTGTCACATTACGTTGACACGTCCCCTGCTGGTTCTGGTTGTGAACAGTGTGCACTGGCAGCTGCAGCTTACCGAGGACCCACCTGATGGAGCCTGTTTTCTCCGCAGTCCTTCTGCCCAGGTTCGTTCTCACTGTTCTCCAGCTCAGAGCGGGCCCTTCCCTTTCCCATTGCAGTCTCCTCTTTAACTCGGCCTCTGTTGTCCTGGAGATCTTCAACCAAATGGCAGTAACAGCACATGTCCTGTAAGTTCTGTGCACCACAGACAGGCATAACCCCAGATGGTGGTTTGCAGAGACTCTGGTCTGGGCGGCCTTCTTAGAATTGGTGTCTTAGTGAGTGGCATGCGCTTGGAGGTAGGAGAAGCAGGGGAGCCCCCAGCCCGGGCGTTTTGAGCAGCAGCAGGTGTGGCAGGGAGGGAGGGAGGTGAGTTAGAGGTAAAGCCTGCTTGCATGTGGCAGTGTGGGGCAGCTGCGGAATGCATAGTATTTCCTAACTCATGGCTTTGCTTTTTTTTTTTTTTTTTTTTTTTTTCCTGCAAACAGCTTCAGTGGCTTAAAGGAATACTTGATTTTCTCAAGGTGTCAGTGGATAAGGGATGCCTTCTGGAGGTGTGGGGGTGGGGATGGGAGTGCTGCAGACCAGGGGCTCTCTGGACTGTTTCTCTGCAGGGCCAAGGAGAGGGCATTTTACAGACTGTTGGCAGAATCATTCCTTGAGGTTGTAGTGCTCACAGCAGTTTGCTTCTTCAGAGCCCCAATAGAGGGAGAGTCACTGTGGCAGGTACTTTCTGTTAAAACTCTTACCTGATTAACTCAGGCTCACCTGGGAAACTCTTTCAGGAACCCTAGAGTCAGCTGAGTAGGGACTTGAGTTGCATCTGCAAAATTCTTTCACGTTTGCAGTGTTTTCTTGGTTAGATGCAAGTACAGGTCTTAAGGGGAGGGGATTACACAGACTTGAAGCTACCAGGAGACAGAAATCTCAGGGAGCTCTTTCAACTTGTGCCCCCTCTAGGTGGAATGTCGCAGAGGCCTAAGATGGCAGTAGTTGTGTTAGTGTGCTTAGGGTTCCATAACAAACACAGCAGACCGGGTGGCACTCAAACAAGAGAACTCTCTCAGTTCTGCAGCATCTAAGACAAAGGCGACAGCAAAGTCACTTTGATTTTGAAGCCTCTTGGCTTGAAGAAGGTGGACATCTCTTGGCTGCCCGTGTGGTCTGTGTGTGTGCTCGTTGAGTTGAGGGAGTATAAGAGGATTGGGCTTGCCTTGCCCACTCGCTGTTAGCATTCTTTATAGTGTACAACTGTGTTCTAGGTTAGAACTTTAACATGTGGATTTTCCGGGATGTGAGGAAGGATGACTCTAGTTTATCCAAAGCTGGCTGAAGAGGTTTCCAGGTTTTTTAATTTTTAATTTTTATTTTTTTTTATAATTTATTCACTTTACATCCCGATTGTAGCCCCCTCTCTCATCTCCTCCCAGTCTCACCTTCCCTCTCTCAGTTCCCGCCCCTATTTCTCAGAGAGGGGAGAGCACCTCCCCTACCATCTGACCCTAGCTTAACAAGTCTCATTAGGACTGTCTGCATCCTCTTCCTCTGTGGCCTGGCAGTGCCCTCCCCCTACCCGGGGGTAGTGATCAAAGAGCAGGCCACAGAGTCTATGTCAGAGACAGCCCCTGCTCCCCTAACTAGGAGACCCACATGGAGACTGAGCTGCTTATTGGCTACATCTGAGAAGGGGTCTAGGTCCTCTCCATGCATGGTCCTTGGTTGGTGCATCAGTCTCTGCAGGCCCCCATGGGCCCAGATTTATTGGCTCTGTTGGTTTTCTTTTCTTTTCTCTTCTTACAATTTGACTTTTTTTAAAAAAATAATTTATTTAATTTTATTCAATTTGTGTTGGTGTGAGGGTGCGAGACCATCTGGAACTGGAGTTACAGATAGTTGTGAGCTGCCAGTGGGTGCTGGGAGTGGAACCCGGGTCCTTTGTAGAAACAGACAAGGCTTAACCTCTGAGCCATCTCTCCAGCCCCTCTGTTGGTTTTCTTATGGTGCTTCTGTCCACTCTGGATCCTTCGATTCCCCACTCTTTCCTTTGTGCTCTGCCCAAAGTGTGGCTGTGAATCGTAGCATCTGCTTTGACCCAATGCTGGGTGGAGTCTTTCAGAGGACATTTCTTCAACTGCTTCTGGTATCTCTTCTATTTGTCCTTCTCCGGGGATAAAAGGCTCATATCTAAACATAGTAAAGACAATATACAGTAAGCCTATAGCCAACATCAAACTAAACAGAGAGAAACTTAAATCAGTTCCACTGAAACTGGGGACAAGACAAGGCTGCCACTCTTTCTGTATCTCTTCAACATAGTGCTTGAAGTTCTAGCCAGAACAATGAAACAATTAAAGGAAATCAAGGAGATACAGATTGGAAAGGAAGAAGTCCAAGTATCACTATTCACACAGATGATATGATCATATACATAAATGACCCCAAAAATTCTACCAGGCTACTCCTACAGCTGATAAACATCTTCAGCAAAATGGCTGGATACAAAATTAACTTAAAAAAAAGTCAGTTTTACAGATTTTAATGGAATGTAATGCATGGCCATTGTACATACCTTTCCCAAAGACCCTGTGTCAGATTTGGGAGATTCTGACTTTGTAGGTTCCCTGCTGTAGAGTATGGTTTCCTTCGATTGGGCTAGTGCTTGGCAACACTAGCTCGTGGCCTTACAGGACTTTAGTTAGCAGTAATGGTATCGCGAGTATTTTGCCTGCAAGCACTGAGTGCCCAGTAGGTACTTCAGGTGCTGGCACTTGCTGCTGTGCTTGTTCCACGTCTGCCTTTAAAGTATCTGCACCGCTACATTCCCCATGAAGCACTGACATCCATAGGCATCCCTCGCCTGTCTGCCCTAGACCCTTACTCGTGAGTATCGGTCAGTGCAAATACTGGATGACACATGGTTAGAAGAACGCAGTCTTTGGAAGGACCTGCTTCCTCTTACATCTAAATCTCTTAACCGTTTCTCTTGTGACACCTCCTTTTGAGAAGTGTAAGCTCCTTTTACCCCATTAGGTTCCCGCTTTCAGACATGTCTTTGCACCTACTGCTTCCTGTTCTACCTTGGAAGGGCCTTTCCCTGCAAAGCCTTCCTGTTGAGATCTTTGTCAGGCTGCTCCTCCACGGCACGACTTTTCCTTCAAATAGGAGCTAGGAACTCGACTGGCAGAATACACCCTTTCTCCCTTCTTGAGGGTGTCATGTGCCTCAGGGTCGCCTCAGATTCATTATGTAACTAAGGACAGCTTTGATCTCCTGATCCTTTTGCCTCTAGGAGGACAGATCTATGTGACTACCCTTGCCTGAATATGTGTTTTCAGTGGCACTCTTGGGCTGGCCCCAAGTCATGTTCTGATTGTCACCAGGACATAGCCAAGGATGACCTTGGGAGAGTCTCAGTGAGGAATTGCCTAGACCAGGCTGGCTTTTCTCTCTCTCAGTTATTTATTTTACGTGCATTGGTGTTGTGCCTGCAGGTAGATCTGTGTGGTGGTGTCAGATCCCCTGGAACTGGAGTTATGGACAGTTGTGAGCTGCCCTGTGAGTGCAGGAATTGAACCCAGGTCCTTTGGAGAAGCAGCCAGTGCTCCTCACTTCTGGGCCATCTCTCCAGCCCAAGCGTTTTCCTTAACTGGTTAATTGAGTTGGAGGACTTATCCTAAGTGTGTGCATCATCATTTCCTGGGCACACATGCTGTTCTCTCTGCTCTTGACTCTAGATGTGATGTGACTCATTGCGTAGCGTCCCTGCCTTGACTCTGCCACAGTGACAGACTGTCACCTGGGGTTGTTAGCGAAACTCTTTCTCCCTAACTTGCTGTGAGGTACTTTGTCTGAGCAACAGAAGTGAAGCCAGGGTGTGAAGCATGTCTTTGTTTTTACCTTTTGGAAGTTTTGCTCTCAACAGGTTTTGACACATGTTGACTCTGCTAGCATTAAATGTTTTAGAGGTAGCATCCTGTTCACCCTCAGTGTGTGCAGTAGGCTTCTGCCTTTTCTTTAGACCAGTGGTTCTCAATATGTGAGGCCTTGGTGGGGTAGAATAGCCCTTTTACAGGGTTCACATGTTACATAGCCTGGTAATCAGATATTTACATCACAGTTCATACCAGTAGCAAATTACAGTTATGAAGTAGCAATGAAATAACTTTATGGTTGGAGGTCACCACAACATGAGGAACTTTATTAAAGGGTCTCAGCATTAGACATGTTGAACACTGCTGCTTTAGACCCTGACTTTGTATCCAGCAGTTTGAACTGATACATTTGACATTGCAAATCCTGTTGTTTCATGGAGCAGTGTGTGTGTGTGTTTAGGGAGTAAGCCCAGTCATGCACTTATGGTGCCTCTCTGCAAGCCTTTTGTGGCTGTTGCTGATACATAGGGTCAGCACTGTGAAGCAGCAGTTACTCGGCAGGGTGTGGTGTGGAGAGGGAGGTCACCAGGACCATGCTGTAGCCCACCCTTTGGCATGTAGATGTCACTGACCATGGATCTGTCGTGTTGCTTTTCACTGTGCTGCGGGGTGTCATGTACCAATTAGCTGTCTTCATCAAGCCAGCAAGGACAATATTTGGTTTCAGGATAATAGCATGATTTTTTAAGGGGATCTTTGCTTATAAAGGAATTTGGGGACATAACACAAGGATTAAAATTCAATGTGGGAAGGGAAGGTAAAGTTTATTAGGGCTCCATTCATCAGGACCCATTTGAAAGAGGCCTTGTGTGGAATTGGATTGTGTCCAGAGGGGCTCATTTCCACTATACTTTGGAAGTTATTTTATGCCTTTGAAAGCATCTCGGCTTAGTATGGTCAGCCTGCTTTCATGGGCTGCTGGAGATGAAGGGCATGCATGTGAATTTGAGGGGCAAGAATTAGGGGAGGGATCTTCAAGAAATAATGATTTGGGAGGAAGTTGGAAACTCTTTTTGAAAGTGCAAATGAATGGTAAAGAAAAATGTGCAAACCTTGACTGGTTTTACACTTAACACAGGTGCATTTGAAGTATGGTTACACGGATAATATGGTCTCAGTTTTGGGAGAATGACAGTAGATAGTTAAAACCCTTTCTACCCTATTCTATATTTCAGTGATTAATTTTTACACTAAAATTTTTTTAAAGTTGTGATCCTGTTTGTGGAGATGTGTGTTGAGGTTGTCTGCATGTGACAGTGTGTGGGTAGGTCAGAGGGTGACTTTCAAGAGTAGATTTGGGGGGTCAAACTTAGGTGTCAGACTAGCACAGCAAGCGCTTTTACCCTCTGAGCCTTCTTACCCATCCTAGAATATTTTATGTCCTGATCTCTGTTAATTGATTGTGATGGCATGCTCTTAGATGAAGATTCATCAACTATTGATAGACTATTAAATAGTGAGCAAGAAATTTAATAATAAAACAAGGTGTATCTAACAGATACTCAAATATTTTTGAAAAATGAATGATCATGTTAACATGTGCTTGAAAGAATAGATTTTGGTGTACCTTTGGTGAGTTTCTATAATTCCAACAGCAAAGAGGCTGATACTGCTCTGAGTCCATTTGGCAGATCATGAGGTACACTTGCGCCTTTCTTGCTAGTCTAGGGATAATGTGACTTCTTTGGTTTTCTTTTATTATTGCCCTTTCCCCTCTTCACTTTTAAAATAGCAATGCTTTTCATACTGTCAGAATTTCATGTTGTGACACCCCACTCAGCAGTTATGACAGCAGGGTAATGACAGCAACAGCCTCCTGAGAATCAATCAGGCAATTAATTTTGTAAATGAAATGCTGATTATACAAAGCTTCACATGAGAGGCCCAGTGATTAAAATCAATTTAACAAATTGTTTCAGGTGGGGCTTGATTAATAATTTGCCATAAATGCTAAGGATATCTGACCAGCATACCTGCTGCTGCTACTGTGCCAGATCTGGAGGTGGCCTTAAGTCCAGTTCAGGGAGAGGGATCAAGCTTCATGTTCCTCATGCTTTGGTTGGTTGTCTAGCCCTTGCCAACAGTGAGATGTAATACACAGTTATGCTTTTGTATTGTTATAGTTCTTGTTTCTATGTATTCTGCTTAAAAACTCGTTGGAGGGCTGGAGAGATGACTCAGTAGTCTGCTCTTCTAGAGGACTTGGGTTCAGTCTCCGCCACCCATATGATGGCTCACAACTGGCTGTAACTTCAGTCTCAGAGGATCTGTCGCCATCTTCTGGTCTTCAAGGGTGCCAGGCATACAGTGCTGTGTAGACATACATGGAGACAAAATACCCATACACATTGACTTAAAAAAAAAAAAGTTGCCCCAGTGGGTCTGAGTTCAACAGTTGTACAGGTCTTTTATCTTCATGGTATTTCAGATTTCCTGATGGTGGTGTGTGTGATGAATCTTAAAGAGTGGCAGGTGCTTTATAGGCATCTTCCATTCTTAATTACAGTAACAGCAATCAGCAGAGCTTGAGAAATGTTTTAAGACTATTGGAGAGAGTGACATTATGGCAGGGAAATAAAACACGCCTGTTTGGAGCATTATAATTTGAATCCAGGAGAAGTCATGCTTGGAATAGGAGACAGCTGGATGTCTTCCTCACATCCATATAGCAAACATTTATTAAGAGCCTGTCATGAGCCAGGTTTCATACTTGTCATTACTTAAACTTGACACCTTCAGCAAGCTTGTAAGGTACTAGAAGGGGCTAACTTGGAGAGAGGTAAAGGTTAAGATGCCCTTGGATTTCATTTACAAATAAATGATTAAAGCTAGAGACAGGTTGTGTCTGAAGTTCTGAGTATGAGGAGAGTTAGGATGAAGAACAGACACTTTTGAAGGAGCTTGTGAGCCGGTCATCTGATGAGGGAAGTAGAGGTGCAGAGGCTTGGCTAAATACTTGTGGTCTGTTAAGGTGGAGAGTTGTGAACAGTGGGACCCTGAGGAGGCAGAGTAGTTTTTGCAGCTGTACTTGGCAGGGTTTGGAAGAGTTGCCAGAGGTATGCCGGGCAAAGGCTTTCTAGACCAGGGATGGTGGGCATGGCTGTGCAGGCATGCAGGAGTCCTGGGTGGAGACTTGGATGGCAGTATCAGGTACCTTGCTAAGGTGAGCCCTGTTTGAATTTGTATTCAGGGTTTCAAATTCAAGAGACTTTACTGAAGAGCTAGAGAAGAGGCAGAAAGGAGAAGCCTTTAACCTTTCACTGTTGTTCATGTCCTTTTTGATGCTACTGTCTCTGGAAGGCCCGTCAGGGTGGAGAATGTAGAACCTTAGAATGTCAAGGGTCCCATTGCTTCTCTCTAGTTCTTCATCTTGCCTGGGAGAAGTGGAGAGCCGGAGAAGTAAGACCACAGCAGTGATGGTCTCTAACGCTTTAATTCCTGCATCCCTAGCATTGCACTCATCATTGGGACCCGCTCTGCTAGGCTCTCAGACTGATAGATGTTATTATTATGTTGGCTTTTCAAACCAGAAAACTGAAGTCTAGAGAACACAAGTCTGTCTAATAGCTAGGCTGTTGGCTCAGTTTGTTTTGCCCAAAGCATCCAGCCATCCTCAGGATAGAGTTGGAGAGGCGAGTCCTAAGGGCCTTTGTTCTTGGCTCGGCCCTCAGTCTGCCCTGGAGGTCTCTGAACTGCAATTGTCTCTGAATCAATTGATTAGTTGATCCTAGAACCCTCTCTTCTTCTGTCTCCTCACCTACAAGTTATAGTGAGCTTTACGATATTCACTGCATTTAAAATAATCCCATGCTTGTTTCCCCATGGCCAGTGCTTATACCTCCACACATGAGTGAAAATAAAAATTTAAAAAGAGTAAAATCTTACTTTAAAAAAATGCCAAGCCTGGCATACTGGGAACATAAATTTCAGCACTTGGGTGGCAGAGGCAGGTAGACTGAATTCAAGATCCGCCTGGGCTCTATGGAGTAGTCCAGGCTAGCCAGGGCTACATGGTGAGACCCTTTCTAAATGAATAAATAATGAAGCAGTAACTTAAAGTGCTGCATCTCATGGCTTGTAGTGTAACATGTCCCAGTGTTATTGTACACGCTCTTTCTGGGTGGCATGTGACTGTGCACAGTCTGAGGTGCTGTGGACTGAGCAGCATGCAGTGGCTGCCTTGGTTGTCAGCTCTCCTTTACATTCCTTTTAACCTGAGAACACCACAGAGTGAGCAGTACCAGGCACCTTGCTCTGTTCTGGCACATCTGACCTTAGCATCTTGCCACTGTTATTTATTATTCCGTCCATCCATCCATCCATCCATCCATCCATCCATCCATCCATCATGTATTTATCTCCTCAGCATTGTTGGAGCGGAGGCTGCAGACATCCTGTCCCATTGTTAATGCTTCGGAGTGCAGCCCCTAGGAACGAGCATGCTCTTCTGTCACAGTCACCTCTCAGGAAGCTTCACCTAGGGTCTGCTCTAATTTTGCCCCATGTTCTAAGAGGCACCCCTCTGGCAGCACTGTTTCCTCTAGCATAGGCTCTGTCCAGGCTTATGTTTGCATTTTGTTCTCCTTTCTTTTTAAATTTATTTTTATTTAGGCTGTATGTACACACGAGTCTTACCTCCCTGTATATCTGTACATCATTGCATGGCTTCCGAGGCCAGAAGAGGGCACTGTATCCCTTGAGACTGTGATTACAGATAGTAATGAGTGGCTATGTAGGTGCTGGGAATCAACCTGGGTCCTCTCCAAGAGCAGCCAGTGCCTCTTAACCAGCAAATTGCCTCTCCAGCCCCTCTGTTCTCCCTTTTTAAAATGTAAAATTTGAGTATGTGTTGGTCATGTTAACTGCTCTCTGAACATCTGTGTTGAAGTAGGAGTCGGTGTAAGGTCTCAGCTAGGGCTGTGATGAAAAAGATACTAACTGGGGGCATCTGTGAAAGTGTTTTGTGTGTCACCACGCATTGTGAGCAGGTGTCAGTTAATAATTTTCATTCATTAGCATTTTTATACTGCAGCTTTAAAGTTGCTGATTTTGAAAACTGAGAAAGTAGGGCTGAGTGTGAGGGTCAGTGGAAGAGCACCCGCCTTCAGAAAAGACCCAGGTAACCACCTACCCTCAACCAGCCAAGTAGTTCCACAGATGTGAGGGCGGTGAGACCACAAGGGAGGTGTGACTGTGACGAAGCTCCGCAGCTGTCTTTCCCACCAAATGACAGTGTCTTTTCGTAGGGAGACAGTGACTGTCTCATAGGGAGATGCTGCTTCCCTTTGAAAGATGGGGGAATTGGCACTCAGGGCTGTAGAATAACTTATTCCTCATTTTGTAGCTAGTCAGGAGCAGCCAGGAGTGATGGACACAGGCCTACCTGTGGACCAACTCTTGTTGCACTAGAGGTGGCAAGTTGGTGGTGTGTCTGCAAAGTAGTATCGAGAGCAGAGCTGCTGCTCAGGGGGACTTAGGAGAGTCACGGCTGCTTTCTCAGCATGGTGGCTTTCCATACCATATGGATTGCTGAAATACTATTCAGGATTGCAGAGCTCTGTAACAGTGATGAGGCTGAAATCTCACCCTTGTTTGAAGCCTGTCAGATGCAGTACAGTGCATATTTGAAGTACAGTGTTATGTATTCTTTTATACTAAGAGTGGCAGGGTTGGTAGTTGTGTGAATTTACTGTGAGATGAGGAGGTCAGTGGTGGGTTTTTCAGCTACAGGTGGCGGATCTGAAATTTAACGCATTCACACACACGCTGTCCCTTTTCTCGAACGTAATCTGTATTTATATGGTAAATGCCACCAAGTATTGTTTTCTTTTTAAGAGCCTGCTACTGGCCATCTGCAGTGATAGAATCTGAACAGTGGTACATGCTTACGGGTGTAAATGGTGGACAGTGGTGCTGGCACTTTAAAAGCTTTGCAGTTTTCTTCAGTAGCAGGAGTAACAAGTTTGAAGGAAGATGGAAATATGTTTCATTATTATTTTGATATTTCATTTAGACCCAGTTTACCCATGTATGTATACATACATACATACACACATTTATACACCTGTGTGTGTGTGTGTGTGTGTGTGTGTGTGTGTGTGTGTGTGTACGTAGAGACACACAGTTGTATAAATATCACATGGGGAGTTGAAGCCAAGGTTTGCATGAACGTAAGGGAATTGGAGGTGTGTGTAAAGTGGTTCTTGATCCTTTGCTTCTGGCTTATTGGTCATAGAAAGGCCTGCATTGTGGTTGTGGTTGGAGCCCCACTCTTAGCATGCCATGTCTCTCTGCCGCACACACGCACACGCGCACACACACACACACGTGTATACATACACATAACACACAAAAACTTTGATTGTTTACAAGATTATTACATTTGCTAAATTAAATTTAAAGTGTGGTTTAGTTAGGCAGTAATTTACTCAATGAATTGATTTATAAGCTGCTGAACTTTGGGGGATTAAATGCATACTAAGTATATAAGTCTCTAAGTTTTTACCAAGTTATAAAAATCAGACAAAAACTGGAGAAGCAAAGCTGTCTTCTCGTTTCATGGCACCAAGAGAACTGTAAGTTGACTTGCTGTTTAGATTTTCATCCTCACCATCTGTTCTCTTTGGGACAGACTAGAAGATCAAGTCACACAGAGTCACAGGGGACTTAGAAGAGCATGGCGGGGTTGGGGGAGGTGTCCCCGAGGACAGCCTGCTGTGCTGCTGCTCAGGAAGCATCTTAAGGAAAGGACAGTGGAGTTGAGTTCTGGGGAGAGTCCTCTTGGTGGAAGGAACAACTTATTCAAAGACCCAGTGGTGGCAAAATGTGTCATTCCAGAGGCCCAGGCGGTTATTGTGATTGGAGTTGACTTGCGTGGTGGAGACAGGGCAAGAGGAGTCAAGATCGGGTGAGATGATGTTCTCTGTAGTCAGAGACGGATAGAGAGGCTCTTGTTGGCATCCAGGCCGAGGTGCATACATTTGGGTAAAGTGAACATGGGGAGAGAGTTAAAGCCACGTGTGCATGGGCGTAAGGAGCGGAGGTCTGTCTGAAGTGGCGCTCGAGCCTTTGCTGCTGGCTTACTGGCCATCAGAACACCGGCTTTGTGCTTGGAGCCCCACTCTTAGCACGTCCTGTCACATTGATAAGCCTTGCTTTCCTGGTCCTCAGTGCTCATCACATCAGGCCTTGAGCTACGGGCTAGGCACACAGACAAACTAGATAAAACTTGCACCCTTAACCAGTAGTCTGCTGGGGAGACAAGAAAATAAACAAATTATTGACTGATTGTGCTCTGACTTCACTGATTTCCTAAGAGAAAAAAAAAGAGATTTAAGAAGCTCATAGTGTGTGATAAATCTTGTGGTATCTCATTTAACCCCCAGCAACCCTGGAGAATGTGTGACTATACTCTTAAAGACAGCACCCAACTTTGTGTGACTTACAAACAACACAGGCAAGGTCCTACCAGCTGTGTCTGACTCTAGGTCCTGTGGCATTTCCTGTACATCTTTTGCCTCTGCTTCTGTTTCTGAACATTGGGCTGTTTCTTTTGTGTCTGAGAAGATGGAGATGATGGCAGGCATGGTGGGCTTGCTTACTGAGTAGTGAAGGGAGAGAGGGATGTGTGCTCCAGATCCCACACAGGGATTTGTGTGGAGTTCTTGCCCTGTGCTTTCCCAGCCTTTATTTTCCCTTTTAATGATGTGGTTGAAGACTTAGGGGCACATTGATCTCACTGATGGCTGGTGTCAGCTAGAAATGCAGTTATATGTTAGAGATCCTTTAAGAATCTAAACAGGGTTTCATCAGTTTAAGAACTGATATAAATAGAGGTAAACAAATAGAAAATAAACAGAGATACACAGATTCGTGCCACAGAGCTCAACTATCCTATATAATCCAGCTGTCCAGCATAAGATGGGGTAAGTGGGGTTTAGTCAAGATGAGGGATGGTTATGGAGAAAGCAGAGATTTTAGGCCACATTAATACCTGTGCAGCTTCTGGAAGAAAGCGAACAAGGACTAAAATGGCAGCTTTTGTGTCAAAGGGGTAAGAATGGAATCAAACAAACGGCTCCACAGTCACAGAACAAGCTTGATGTATTTCTTACTTCAGGAAGGGAAATAGCTGCAGCTGCCTCAGATAATCTACCAGAGGTTCAAAGTCATACGCAGTGGGCATACATGACGGGAAACTGACGCTGTCATGGTAAAACAGAAGAAGCACTTCCTGGTGCTGGCACCGGAGGGGGCTTCGAATGTCTCAGCCTTGATGAGGGTCCTTTTGGTTCCAAGGCTCTGGGTTTCATTGTGGACTCCTTAACCAGGATGACTTGTGATCATGGGAGAATGTATTGGGATGTCTTGGAAATGAATGACATTTGTTGTTATTTGACAGTGTCAGGAAAGGCTTTGAATGAGTTTCCAAGAGAGAGGTTCTGAACCCCTGAATCTGATAAATTTGGGACATCAGCGCACTGTAGATCACTCCCTTCTTCCCTTCCATCCCTTCCTCCCTCCCTCCCTTCCTCCCTGCCTTCCTTTTTTAATTTTTGGGACAAGGTCTCACTATGTAGCCCTGGAAAGCTGACCTGGAACTTCCTATGCAGCACAGGTTGGCCTAACTCACACAGAGAGACAGATTTGCCTGCTTCTGTTTCCTGGGTATTTAAGTATGTATGCCACCCTCACCCCTCCAGCTCAGATGCTTAATATCTCCCAGCATTCTAAGAGTTAAGAATCACAGCTGTCAGCATCTTAGGCTGTTACTTTTCATTGGTAGTTTATGGACCTTATTTTATATATAGGTCACAATATACTATTTTATGGCATCAGTAATTCTAATAGTGTTATTTAAAACTCAAGATAAAACTTAAGATGTAACTGGGAAAAGCTGTTGTGTGTCTTCTGTTTTTTCCCTAAAAAGCAAGCAAACAAACAAAATCTCTCGGAAAACCAAGCTGCCAGGGTCTTGTTCTGTAGCCTACACTGACCGTGAGCTGCAGCTGCCCCGCCTCAGCCTCCCAGGTGCATGCTGTCCACGGCGAGCCTGTTCTGGGGCTGTGGAGCAGTGGGGTGCTCCATTTTTCTTTGAACTCTTAGTTGGGGCTCCAGGCACCTGGTGGCTCTTACTCACTAACTCTGTGTGCGCACGTGTGTGCATCTGCCTGTGCATACACCTGATGGAGCATGTGTGTGGCCAGAGGGCAACATGCACAAGTCTGTTGGTCCCAGGGGTCCAACTTGGGTTGTCAGGCTTGAGAGCAAGAGCTTTGCCCCCCGAGCCATCTTGCTGGGCCCCGCCCACTCCTTTTGTACTTTTTATACCTAGTTGTTCAAATACATATTTGTACTAGGTTTGATTATTTTGTCAGCTTTCTGGGTGATGGAATATTACTCAAGTCTTTTTATAGTTACCAGCAAGGGACTACTTTCCCCGATCAGTGACTGAAGAGAAGAAGGGCTTCTTTCTTTCTGTGAGCTCTTGTTTAATCCGCATGTGTAGATATATTGTAGATTGAGATGTGGTTCTCCCGAGCGGGGATTGCCAAGCCTTCCCCAAGTTTGTGTTTCAAGGAATTGGGTGAAGAAAATCACAAGAAAACCTTAGTAACTTAGGTTCTTAATTTGACATTTATGGATAAGGTAAAGTTACATAGGCATCTTTACAATAAACCTATGTGTAGGCGTGTTCTGAAAGAGGGACACAGAGAGACTGCCAGCGTGAACATGTATGAGCTGTTGACTTTTGGCCTGGATACTTTGCAAAGAATTACCAGGTCAGCTTTTGGAAGCCTATAGCTGAATATAGCAGGACTGTGCCACCCATGTGCTTAGAGTTCAAACTGTGTCATACTCCTCAGTTCATGCTCCCGGGGCTAGGAGAACTAAGGCTGTTTGACGACATTAGGCACCAGAAAGAGACCAGGCAAAATCACAGTGTGTGTGTATTGTATGGTATCTGTGATGTGTGTGTGTTGTGTGGTTCTGTGTGGTATGGATGTGATGTGTGGTGTGTCTTTGGTGTGTGTGTGTGTGTGTGTGTGTGTGTGTGTGTGCGCGCGCGTGCATGTATGGCAGTGTATTGATTGAATAAAACCATATGCTGTTGTTCATTTTCAGTTTTTTTTAGGTCCAAAGTTCTTGATAGAAGTAATAGTTTAAATCCCCAAATTTGTAATTTTTGCCAGTGGTGGGGCCCAGAGGCATACCCATTTCCTCTGTGTTCCTCTGTGTTGGTCCATGCAAGATCTACAGATATACCCACAGATCTGTTGGGGTGGGGAGCATCTCTGGCTGATGCCAGGTATCTCACAGTGTTCCTGCCGGTAACTGTTTCCTTCTCATCTGCCACAAGGGCAGTGTACCCACCGCCTGCATCCCTGAATCCTGGCTCTGGGATCATGATGTCATTGTCCCCAGCAGAGCTTACCCACCGTCATCATGGCTGCTCATCCCGGTGCCTTCAGTGGTACACAGTGCTCACCCTCGATGCTAAAATCACCATGGGCACAGGGCTGCCATCAAATCACCAAAATGGATGGCGAGACCCAGGGGGACCGAGAAGGAGAAATGACCACGTGCAGTCTTGTGGTGGGAAGTGGAGAGAGAGAAGCTGGCAGTTCTCACCTCCCTCAGCTGCGCTTTGTGGGCTTGCTGTTGCTCCTCCCTCTCGTCACCCACCATCATGCTTCAGTTCTGGCAGTCTGGCTTTCTTGGCAGAGCTCGGCAGGTAGCTGTCCTAGCCAAATGTTGGTACAGGCCTTCCACCTTCACTGTGTGTGCTACCAGGCCAGCTTCATGGCTCTCTGAGATTGTCTTCGCTTCAGTGACAATATGCTCTCTGGAATTCTGACTGCACTTTCAGACACCGGTTTTCTTTGTGGTCCATGTTTTTCCCTTTTGCCTGAATGGTATTGCTCTCTTAGTTCACCCGTCATTCTGTCTATTCCTTCTTCTTCTCCCTGATTGCCTTTCAGATTATATTTGACTGTTCTTACACTCTTGATCCTCTGCATTAGTCTCCCAAGGGCGGGGATACAGGCCATGCGCCATCCTATCTGGATAAAGTTAATGGGCTTTACTTGCCGGTTCATCCTGTGTTTAATGAGCATGTACATTGTGCCATTTGCAATAGGAACCTTAACCTTTCCTGTCAACATCACTGTTGGTTCCCAAGTTCTCCTCATTCCATTTTCCTTAATCTGTTTCTCACCAGCCTGTCTTATGTCACTTTGCAGACTCCAAGTCTTTGTGTGTGTGCCTGGAGTCTGGCCTTGCGGCCTTGTATCACTGTTGTCTGTTCAGGACCTCTGTCTCACCTGCCTAGTGTGGCAGCCGGCCCTGCTTTCAGCTACTTCCTGAGGGAGCGGTCCTGCCAGGTGGCTCTGATGACAGCCTTTTATAAAAGCACCCAGTAGCTCATCAGAAGAGACAGCTTGAGACGACCTATCAGGCTTTTGCTCGTGCTCTGGCCTCCACCCTTTTCAGTAAACCCAGAGCCCGCATCATACAGACTGCAGCAGCTTCCGTCTCCTTAAGCGTGCCAGGCAGGTTAGCGTCTGAAGTTGGAGCTCTGTGTCAGCCCATCCTCCCTGAGCCGGGCTTCCCATTTAGTTTGCAGATGCTCCTGAGGATCCCCCACATACTTTCTTCTCTGTGTTCTGGGAGGCTGGCGCACAGTGGGGATCTGCACAGTGGGGATCAGCGGGAGGAAGTGTCTGTCTGTGAATTGTGTGGACCTGTGGCTTCTGTGAGGGACTTGCCGTGATAGCTCTGCCGCTGCAGTCAGCCCTGCTTGTGCAGGCCCGGCTTGACTCCCTGTTCCTACCTCTCCCGGATGGCCTTGGCCCTGAGGCTCAAGGACTGACTCACCAGACCAAAAATACAACTCGGAGTCCAGCTTTGAACTGGTGTGTTTGGTATGATGTTTACTAGCTTGTGACTCATAGTCTAGAGCTTATTGCTGTACACATATTATCCTTGGAAATTTTAATCTAAAACTGTTTTGCATTTCCTAAAATTCTTCCTTCTTACTTCAGTGAATACTTGGTGTGTAGGAGGCCATAAAGGTTTCATCAAGATTTGTACACTCAGGTCTAAAAAGTAATTGTTCTAGGATACTTTGAATTAAAATTGTGTTGTTTTCTATATGCTTTTTAGTGTTTATTCCAGATCTTATTAATCTAAAGATCCTGTATGAACATTAGTAAAAAATATATTTTTTTAAATTTAATGTTCTGGGTTTTTATTTTTTGAATTGTGGTCTTTAATCTCAAAATTTGTGTAGTTGTATTGCATGCATTAAGATGCATTTGTTAGAAGTGACCCCTATAAACGTGCTTCTCTGTTTGTTTCCTCACAGGGCAGTCCCATGGACCCAATGGTGATGAAGAGACCTCAGTTGTATGGGATGGGCACCCACCCCCACTCCCAGCCGCAGCAGAGCAGTCCATACCCAGGAGGCTCCTATGGTCCCCCAGGAGCACAGCGCTATCCCCTTGGCATGCAGGGCCGGGCTCCTGGGGCCCTGGGAGGCTTGCAGTACCCACAGCAGCAGGTCGGTGCCCGCTCCTCTTTCTGCCTTCACATGTTTTGTTGATAGCTTTTGGTTTTTTTGCTCCTGATTTCTGTTACTGGTATTAAGATAAATTGTGTGTGTGTCTTTCTGTGATGTCCCCTCTTTTTTCTTTTTTTAAAGATAGAAATTTGAACTTGTAATAAAGTAGACCATTTTCACTCTTATTTCCTTCCTTCCTTCCTTCCTTCCTTCCTTCCTTCCTTCCTTCCTTC
>NW_026592890.1:5370588-5383909 GCF_907164565.1 Psammomys obesus
CTTTTTCTTTTTCTTTTTCTTTTTCTTTTTCTTTTTCTTTTTCTTTTCTTACATGGAAATTGAACTTGCAGCAACATAGACAAAGCCCCTGCTTGGTGGAGGACCTCTTTCTGAGGTTAGACCCCTCAGATGCTGAGCTGTAAGAAGACTTCGTAGGTGAATTTCCCAGGCATTCAAAGTTGTATTTTGTTGTTCCTGTCTGAGTGAGTCTGGTTGTGTCAGCCCAGCTGTCCTCCAGTTTAGCCTCCCAGTGGTGGGATTACAGGTGTGTGCCACCAGCCAGACTAGACGTTCCCCGGGAAGTTACTCTGCATTCATTTCTTAATGGACTATTTTTCTTGTATGGTCAGAAAAGGTTTTTGTATTTCATTTGTGAATTTGGTTAGTTGTCTTTGGGTGAGAGAGGCCTTCCCTGCTCTTAAGCAGAAGACCCCATCTTTTTTCTCCTCCAGAATCAAGTGGCTTTAACCACACGTGACACCCATCCTCTGGCAGCGTCAGGCCATGGGCTTCTGGTTTCTTAGCATTTCCTTTTTAGACTGGCCTGAGGAAGCCATAGGCTGTGGAAAGGACACAGATCTAGACTTGTCAGGGTATTTAGTGACTAGAAACACCAGGGTAGCTGTTTACAAATTGCCACAGCATGCCTGGCATCCCCAGAGCACAAGAGGCTAGTGGGGGACTGTATTTTCCCATCCGTAGCCTGGCTGTTCTGTAATGCTGCCCCATAAGGCACAGCAGCCTTTAGCAGCTCTTTCTCATAGCAATTTTTTTTGCATTTCACCAAAACTCTTCTGTGGGGCAGCAGGTGGGCCTGAACTTTCATTCTCTCCAGAATCTACTCCGTCATCTGCGCTGTCTTCTGCTGTTGGGCATTGTCTGCCCCATTTTGCAGTAATAGGGAAAGCTGGAACTAGGTGAGCCTGATTCCTTAGACTGCACTCATTAGCAGCCATTGTTGGTGACCTTACTCCACAGTGTTAAAGAGCGACTCAACGCATGGATCAGCCTGCTTCCTGTTACCCCAGGTTATCCCTTCTTCTGCCAGGCTTTACTTTCTCCAGAATTGAAGCTGCTGAGTATGTGTGTGTATGCGTGTGTGCATGTGTGTTTGTAAGTGTGTGTGGGGTCATGGATAAATAGGAAAGTGGCGGCTCTCAGCAGTCCCCACCCAGAACCTTTGTATTGCCAGCGCTGCCTTCCTCTCTGTAAAGGGAGAAGCCCCACACGGCATGTGCGGTCTGTTCTATGGAGTGGGACTTGTGTCTGGCAGAGAGGAGGTGAGAGCAGTGGGCCGGTGCACTGCCAGGCTTGGGCTTTTGGTTCCCAGCCTGCTTTTGCCCATATTTTCCTGACATGAGGTTGTGAAGTCATTTCTGGGGAGAACTGGAGAGTCCTTTCTTTTTTTCTGTAAGGAAGTTCAGGTCGTGTTATTCTTAGATATTAGTCTAGGTTGTCAAGCCGGATACAGAAAGTTTGTGAAGAATGGCTGCCAAAGAAAGTTCTTTACATTGTTCTCCTCAAGTGTGTAGGGTGAAAAATAGGTCTGCACTAAAGTATAGTCTTAATTTTCTTACCTTCTTGGTTTTATGTAACCCCCATGATCCCTACATACTTTTAAAACCTGCTAACTCTTAGATTTATTTGAAAGGACAGATTGCTGATTACTGATCAAGTTTTGTAGCAAGTAGTTTCTGTGTGATTTTTAAAAACACTGATTTAATAATCATGCATGTCTGTGTTTATTGTACACACGTGTGTGTCACAGCATGTGCGTGGAGGTAAAAGGAGAGCCCGTGGGAACTGGTTCTGCCCTACCGTGTGGGATTGAACTCATGTCCCCCAGGCTGGCCAGCATCCTTGCCACTGACCCTCTCTCCTGCCTTCAACACACTTTTAATTAAGATATCAGCTCATGTATTCACTGCTAACCACACAAATATCCAATTCGTGTGCACAAATCTTTCTGATAATCAAAAGAAAATAGTATATTTTTGTAAGAAAGTTAATATTCTGGCTATGGAGATCTCAAGCTTTCAAACCAAGTTAATCAAAATCAGGGCTCTAATCTGCCGCATTTTATTTTTTCATTTACTTGTAAGACTGTCTTGTCTTATTTTGAAATTTCAAAGGCTAAAAATGGCTGGGGATAGATTTCTGTTTGAATGCTTGCTAACATTGTAAAGGCGGCAAAGCTTCAGGTATTGATTTTTCTCCTCCCCTTCTTGTACTGTAGGTTGAACTCACCCTCACACATGCCAGCAAGTATTCAACCACTGAGCCTCCCTCCAGCACACAAGACATTTATGAAACCAAATCCATAGACCAGTTCTTAATAGTTAGAAACATAGTTAGTAAAGGTTTTCAGAAACAGTTGTTAGATCTCATGTGCATGGGTACTCGCACATGCAGGCCCCCCCCAGCTCTCTCTCGTGCACTAGCAGGCAAGCGCGCGCGCACACACACACACACACACACACATTGTTAGGCTGTGTGTACAGATGCACTTGCATGTGCCTGTTTACAAAAATGATTGTAAACTACTGGTTTAATCTCACAGTGTAGCTTGGAGTAGTCTTGGATTTCTGATCCTCCTTCCTGTATCGCCTAAATGCTGGGTTTGCAGGTATGTGCCCCACACTGGGCTTTGTCTGTTCCCCACTCCCTCCAAGATCTCGGAATTATATGTGTATATACATCAAGATCTGGACACTATGATTGGCTGCTCGTCCTATCTTTTTTCCTCGGATTGACTGCCTGAGCATTGTGGTAGCCTAAGTGCAGCCATGAATGTTCTTCAGAGAAAAAGTTAGAAGATAATTATGACACTGAGTGTTTGTTGAGTGGACATCACCACCTAGGCCTGGCTTTGCTTTGGATGCCTTCCAAAGCTTTCTGTTTGGTTTGTGAACCTCTAATGAGCTGAATCCAGTTCATTTAGCATTGCTCATATATTTCTGCAGAGGATTAAAATGCAGGAATTCAACTTTGTAAATTGAGTTGCCCACTTACCAGCTGAGTGGTAAGTTGTCTTTGGCTCAGGGGTCACAGTTTGATTCCTGGCTGGCATTCTACGCCTGTGAGAGGAATTTTAAGTGAGCATCATTGGAACTATAGTGCTTGACTGGAATCTCACATGGAGCTAGCCACTAAGTATTTGATACTAGTGTCGAACCCGATGGTCCTTATTTTGCGTAGTGGTGGTTTTATTTTAGAAATGTGCCCCCGACTGACTTATTGCAGCATGGCATGGTAATAGCCTGCTGCTTTCTTCTTTATTGAGTGGAGCTAGATCTCTGGTCTTCTCTTGCAGATACATGCCTAAACACATCAGCTTTGCACGGTACCCTAAAACCTCATCTATTTGGGTTTTATTGAGTTGAGGAGGGAAATGAATTTTCTATGCCTCTGTGGAGACTGTTCTGCCTCCAGGCTCCAGGAACAGGCCTGGAGATGGTGAGCAGAAGCATTGTGGCTGATTTCATCTACTATAGAGCCCCACAGAAGCGAAGCTCTGACTGAGGTTTCAGGTTGTTTGTGTTTTTTGGTTTGTTCTTAAACTTAAAGAAGCTGGAGTGTTTGTCACTGGATCAGGGCTGTGCATCTGCAGAAGCTTGTCTCAGCATTTCAGCTTCTTTCTCATATATGCATGTGGGCCTTTGCCAACTCAGCCTTAAGAGATTTTCATATAAAATAAGTAGCAGTGAAGAATAATGACCATAGAAGCTGGTTTTTATTTGTGTGGGTAGCTTTCAGATTTTCGGAGGCTCCCCTCCCAGGTTTGGGATCACTGGGTTGATGTCTTAGCTGTCTTTATCACGATGCATATTGGGGAGCAGGACGCCGGGGCTCTTTATACAGCCGGGGAAATAGAATTAGATTCGAGGAAATGTTTTTAGTTTAGTGGGGTTTTGTTGTTGTTTTGTTTCCTTTGAGATGATTGCCTTGCCAAGTGGGCCAGGCTGGCCTGGAGCTCTCTCTGTCTGGGAAATGCTGTGACTAAAGGCCAGTGCCTCCCCACTCAGCCTGGAGTCTTTTTGTGTGGAAAAAATAAAAAAACAAAACCCCAACAGCAACAACCAAGTGTTTTAGTTTTTAATACAGTACCTGGATTGTAGAGGTCTTTACAATAAAGCATGCATGCTTTAAAGTGGTCACAATGATGGCTTTTGTTAAAATGTTTTATCTGAACACATCAGCCTAAAGAGATGAAAACTCTTTAAATTAAAGAGAATTAAAGATGAATTATTTTGCAGGTAACTTAAAATGAAGCGGGCACTCTGTTTTAGCGTCTCTAATTTTGGGCATGTCTCCCTCGCCGCGTGTCTCCAGTGAGGTGTTTATTTCAGAGCAGAAGCCGTTGTCTTTGGTGCCATCTTTGCAGCCAGGACGCCTCTTCCAGTGCACATGTCTGTTTTGGCAGTAGATATTTCTGAAAAGGAAACAAATATTAAAATTGTTGGCTACGGTACACCTTTTCTTTGTGGTCTTTAAGTAAACTGACTGGTTTCCAGGGTTTTTACCTTGTCACTATGTTTTAGGTAATGTCTAGAAAGATTTTTTTTTTTTTTGCATGTACTTAAAAGTCATATACTAATAGAGTTTGCATAACTGTTGTGAAAGGCAGATTTCATGGAGAGAAGAGTGGTTCAAACAACATTTCCAGAGGGTTTTTTTGTTGTGAAATACTTGTTTTAGGCTCTCTCTTTGCATCATAAATGTGAAAAGGCGTAGTTTTGGTTTTGCCTAACAATGCTTAGATCTCCTATTTTTGAGGGATGTGATTTTATTTATATTTATTTATTTTTGGTTTTTCAAGGCCCAGTTTCTCTATGTAGCCTTGGCTGCCCTGGACTCACTTTGTAGACCAGGCTGGCCTTGAACTCACATCAATCCACCTGCCTCTCCTTCCGTGAGTGCTGGGATTAAACACATGCACCACCACGCCCGGCTAGGGATGTGATTTAAGGAAGGAGGAAGACGTGATGTTGGACACTGGAGAGGAATCGGTGCCTGGTATGTCTTCCACTTAGAGTCTTAGATTTTTTGAGTAGCTTCATATTCACCTGCAGACGTCCCCATGTGTCTGTGTGCACGCATGCTCATACACTTGCTTGTAAAACATTTGTGTGACAGTGGCATTTTCACATAATGTGTTCTATATGCTAACTATATTTTCTGCGTATACACATACATATATGTAAACTCACAACTAAATCCAGCGAAGGCAAGGCAAGCATTTTGGCCGGTAGAGCTATGAAATGCTGTGGGGTTTATTGGCAGTGACATTCGTAGCATTTTGTGGTGGTCCTGTGTGCCTAGAGCCTGGTGCCAAGCAGCTTTGCTCTGCACCTGAGATGCCGGGGCTTCTCTTGGCTGGCTGGACATTTGTGTAAATAACGGCCTCGGCTGGCCTCATTTTGTCCCGTTGCCCCGGTTGCTCAGCAGTGAAGATGCAGGTATTTAAAGTTTATCAACAAGACTCATTCACAGATCACACGTCTGCTTCTATGAAGATAGATAGCAGATGCCACCAACATTGGTGCCAAAGCTCCTTGTAGATGGAGTTTCCTACCAAGGAAATACTTCTGAAAGAATTTGTAGATTGAGTAATTCATACTTACTCCTTAAAATGTAAACTTCGGAAACACTCACTTATTACATTATAGTTAGATTGAAACACATTTGAAACAGTGTGACATTGTCCCTAAACTTGTATTAGAGGAGCTATCTGTTGTGAGTTCCATGTAGATTTTCAAATCTGCCTTTTCCTAGAAGCAAGACAGAATGCACTTTAATGACACACGTGAGCTGGTTTCATCTTTGGCTGGTTTGGAAAGCTACGCTGGCATTTGTTTTTCAGAGAGCATTTACATTGTTCTAGGTAGCCTGTTGGTGTAATATTCTGCCTGTTCTCTGCTGTGGTTTATATTGTTTTCTTTCATGTATGATTTCCACTGTATATTTTACAAAAGGAGACTTCAACCCCAAATACTTGGCAGATTTTTCTATTATTGTATTATTTTTTTAATTTTTTTTTTCTGACCAAAGTGCAGGCTTTTTAAAAATGATTTATTGATTTTAATTTTATTTTGCAACCCCTGGAACCGGGGTTGTGAGCTGCCATGTGGATACTGGGATTGAGCCCGGGTCTTCTAGAAGAGCAGCTGGTGCTCTTAACCCTGGAGCCATCTCTCCATCCCTGTAGTTTTATTTTTAATGTATGCAAAACCCAAACCCACAAGATAAATGAAAAGAGAGTAAGTCCTGCATTAGGCTGGGTGGTTCTCCCGCTCTGCTGCTGTTGGCATCACTGAAGCCAGTTTATGCCCTGAGGACTGTTGGGATCCTGTGTTGGTGCCATGTGGCCACAGCAGCTCATCCCCTGTGGTAGTCAGAGCACCTCCTGTGGTGCTCTTGGGCAGCTGCATGTGACAGTTCGAGCTCTTCCGGGCTTGTTTGTAGCTAAGTCAGAAAGTCACCCTACTCTAAAGGTCTGAAATTGGCCCAGAATCAGTAACTGGCACTACATAGTCCTTGCCAATTAATTAACCTGTTGGTGGTGATGGAAGCCTCTAGACCCCACTGTGTCTATGTACATAATTAAGGGCATTTGGCTACCAGATTTCCTGGCTTGGCTTTTACCTTTGGAGTATCAGTGAGCTGATATATCAGCCTTTGATTTCAGTATAAAATTTTAGTCTGGTCATTTAAATGTCTTAAATATCTTTGGGCTGATGGCTTGAAAATTGTGTAAATATAACCGCTACCCAAAACAATGTCAAAAATTCTTTCTAAAGCCAAAGGAGTAATAGCAGGTTGTTGGGATGAATGCAGCATGATCTTTTAAATTTCTTACTCGTGAAGGTATTTCCGGGTAACATGTTTTCTGAATACCTGTCATGTGTTAGATATATGGTCTGTAGAGTGGTCTTTTTAATAATGTGGAAAACTGTCAGGCTAACACACTTTACTTAGAGATGCAAAAGAAGCAAACAGAGACCCCTGGTTTCTCAGTGCTTCAGGAAATAAGCCTGTTCTGTGAGACACCAAGGTACCTTGTGTAAGGAAGCTTGATTATTCTGAGTCATCACTTTCATTCTTCTGTAACCTCGAAGAGCTCCCTGACTTGAGTGTTGTATTTTAAGGTGGGTCTTATCTAAAGATTAAAAAGAAGCCCTTTTTAAAATATTAATAGCTAGTCAGTTAAATTCTTAATGGCAGTTTTATTATTTTATATGTAATAAATTAAAGATATTTGTTCTTATAGTCTTGAAAAATAACTTTAAAAGTTAATTCTTTGGTTGTGAGTAAAATTAACCAAGTGTTACTCTTTCTCTGTGTGTATGTGTGTATGAGAGAAAGATAGAGAGAGACAGAGAGACAGAACCAGAGATAGGTAAGTATCAGGCAAGGACTGGAAGAGAGAAGTCATTGAGAAACCTCCTTACAGCCAGGGAACCTTGTATAAGGGCCTTGAAAGGAACTACCTCTCTGGAGGTATTGAAATTTCTGGAATTTCTAGAGCTCAGATTTGTACGTGAGCATTACATGGAAATATATAACACAGATATCCCTTACCTACTTAAAAAGTTCCATACCAATTTTGGATTACTAGGTAATTATATAAGAAAGTGGGAGCTTCCCAATTTTTATGGAATAATGTATAGAAAACAGACTGTATCCTACAGAATTTGCCAAATATATCTCTCTGTATTACTATTCAACTCAGAGAAGGAACATTAATTCCTAGATCGATCAGCCAACCAGCCAGCCAACCAGCCAACCGACCAACCAACGAGCCAGCCAAACAACTAACTGCCTGCCCACCTACCTGCCTACCCACCCACCCACCCACCTGCTCATTCACTCACTCACTCACCTACCCACCCATCCATCCATATCAGCCAACTAACCAAACAACTAAACAGCCAAAACAGCCAGCCAAACAGCCAGCAAACCAATCAACCAAACAACTAACCACCCAACTGGCCACCCAGCCAGCCAGGCAGCTAGTCAGTCAACCAATCAACAACCCAATCAATCAGCTAGCCAACTGCCCAACCAACCAACTAATCAACTAAGCAGACAACCAACCAACCAACCAACCAACCAACCCAACCAGTTAGTCAACCAACTAACCAACCAACCAGTTAGTCAACCAACTAACCAACCAGCTAACCAGCCAACCAGCCAAACAACCCCCAGCCAACCAGTCAGCCTGCCGGCCAGTGGCACTGGCTCCTCTGGTTTGTCAAGGTAATCCAGATCAGCCTTTATAAAACAACAAACATTCTGAACAAAGTAAGACTAGTAGCAGAATGCACAGATGTTGGAATTAAATGCAGAATTCTGTCTTTGCTGAGGTAATTACATCTTACTTAGCAGTGATAGCAAAACTAGCTTCCATGGACAACAGTATTGGCTTAGTTCCTAGAAGGCTGGGAATACGTGCCAAGAAGGGATATTCCTGCCCCAGATGTACCTCAGGGAGGATAGACAGGCACAGAGATGGCAGACCTTCAATGCAGTGGCTTTTTGAAGATGGATAGTGAGTGCTGGACATTCCCAATTGTCAGTTTCATCCTAATTGGTTTTAGGAATGCCTTGGGAGAAGGGTCAGAGTAGACCATTGTTGGCCTGTGGCCGCTGTGACCTCAGGTGCTTCCCTAAAAAGGGCAGCCGAGAAGAACCTTCCTTTGGCCTACAGATCACCCTGGAATTTCTGGTTTGACTCTTGGGTATTGCACTAGTCACCTTACCCATCTTATGTGCTTGTGTCACAGGTCAGGGAGACAGATGCTGGGATCTTCTCTTCATGAGCTGGCCAAATTTGAATGGTGGGAGAGAAAAGGAAAGAGAAGAATTCCCTTGTAAAAATCAGTTGGAGTGGTGGTGAAGGCCAACACTTGTTGAGGCTTTGCTGACTTCTTCCACATTAGCTTCAGTAGTAAAGAGCAGGAGCAGCAAGCTGGTGACGTCATTGGTTTTAGTCTTCATGACACTAGATGCGTCTTGGCACACTAAGGTAGTTCCAAGACAGAAGGGACGTTTTCCTACCATATATGTGCAGATAGGAGAGGCATGGAGCAGGGAAGGGGGCAGGGGCTTCAACAAGAGACCACTGGGAGGAAGACATTGTAAGGTTATGGGACAAAATTAATTAAAGATGATTAGGCTTACGACAGATCTTATATATAAAAGAGGTTTATTAGGTGGATATGGAGAGAGAGAATGGAGAACAGGGAGAACAGGACATGATGGGGGAAAGAGAGAGAAAGGAAAAGAGAAGGGGAAAGAGAGAGGGGGCGCCCGATAGAGAAAGGACCAAGAGAGGAAGAACCAAGAGAGGCCAAGAGAGCAAGAGAGAGAGCATGAGACAGGTTGTTCTTTTAAGGGGCAAGGTAACCATGCCTTCCAGGTGTAGCCACCTGGCCGTTGACACATGATGACATCATAAGTTGCTAGGCAACCCAGAAGCAGGTTTTGTTCCAAAATCCTAACAGACATCACTCCTGCTGCTGGAAACCACCCGGATTGGAAAATCAGCAGCCTGAAGCATGCTTCCGTCCAAATCTGAACCTGTTATGAGGGAGAAGTGATGAAGATATCTGCCGGCCTCAGGGCAGGTGAAGGGCTGTTCTGGTTGTGGAGGTGGTTTCTGGTTGGAGGCTTAGTAAGAACACAGAATCACTTTCAACAATTCCAAAGGGTCCTTTTTTCAAAAGATTTATTTTATCCATGTGTGTGCACTTGAGTGTGCTCATAGAAATCAGAAGAGAAAGTTGGATACCCTGGAGCTGGAGTCTCAGCATGAGTGAGCTGCCCACCAGGGCGCATGAGAACTGAACTCTCCCTTCCAGAGAGCAGCCATCACTTTTAACCAAAGCCGTCTCTCTACCCTGCCCAAAGTTTCTTGTGTGAACGTTTCCCTTTCTGTCACATCTTGTTCTCATCCTGCCTCAATGGCAGCTCTGTGCATTGGTTGCTCCGGTGCAGAATCCTCTGTTCCTCAGCTGTCTGGTAGCTGAGCCCTGACAGGGCATTTCAGAACACCTTCAAAGATACAGTGCTGCATGAAATGTGTCCAGCCTGATGCTGAATGACCAAGGCTCCGGACTCCGGTGTAAGCTGTCCTGCTCATTAGTGGAACATAGTATCCTGTGCTTGTTTCTCCTTGCTACTATGTTGAGATTAGAGATGCTGCCACCCTAGGCTGGTCGTTTTTCTAGAATTCTCTCCGGTACCAGGTGAAGCGTGTAAGTAGCAGCTGAGGGTCAGAGAAGCTGGAGAAGGGAGAGTGGCTGACTAGGCTGCAGCTCACATTTACTGGAAACTCAGGCCGTCACCTTCATAGCTGTTTGCCATGTGTGTTAAAGAAGGCTCTGGGACGCCCTTTCGACAGTGGATGCAGTGGCCTGCCACGGCCAGGTTTGCTGCTCTAGCAAAGGGCGTTCCTTAATGCTGGGGGCGTGTTCTGCATGTGCTCGTGGAACAGCGTGCGGAGGTGGGCTCAGCCGTTCACACTCATGTCCGTGGCTTAAAGGTCACTGTTCTTAGCAGATGTTCCCGCTTTACAGGGCCGGAGAAGCTCTGTGGAGCTTAACTTTTAGAAAGGGCATGTCACAGACTTGGGTTTGGAACTATGGCCATAGTTGCTTGATATCTACCTGGAGGTGATGCCAAACCCAGGTGTGTGACTTAGGCTTGCTTCTTCTTTCCTCCCTCCGCCCCTCCCTCCCTCTCTCCCTCGTTTTCTTTTTTCTTTCTTTTTCTCAAGACAGTTTCTCTGTGTAGCCTAGGCTGTCCTGGAACTGGCTCTGTAGCTCAGGCAGAACAGAAGTAGGCTGCCTGCCTCTGCCTCCAGAGTGCTGGAATTAAGGCACTAAGTCGATTTCTTAAAGCCATTTTTCTGTTCTTTGTTCTAGTAGATGGCCTTTGAAGGGCTTCCAGGAAGTTAGTGGGTTACTTCATTCTTGTCATTGTCACCTTTATAACCTTGATCATTATCATTGCTCTTTTCCTTTTAGTATATGTAAGCCGAACTGTTGTCACTAGCAGACAGAGTGATAGTCTCTGTCAGGTCTCTTCCTTAACCCCTCTGTGTCTCTCTTTTTTTTTTTTTTCTTTTCTTTTCTTTTCTCTTCTCTTCTCTTCTCTTCTCTTCTCTTCTCTTCTCTTCTCTTCCTTCCTTCCTTCCTTCCTCTCTTTCTCCTTCCTTCCTTCCTTCCTTCCTTCCTTCCTTCCTTCCTTCCTTCCTTCCTTCCTTCCTTCTCTCTTTTCTTTCCATAGTTATGGTAGCTATTATTTGTCAAGGGTTTTGTTTGTCTGGGTTCTCGTTGACTTGTCTGGAAAGTCTTCTGTGACCTTTAACAGGTAGGAGGTTGGATGTGGGACTGAAGAGGTGATCAGTGGCTCTGGGTGTGCCCTGTTCATGCAGATGACTTCATGCCACATTCTACAGTCTGCAGGGCCATGGCTCCAGTTCTAGAGCATCTGGCATCCCTGGCCTCTGCAGGTACCTGCAGTCAGTTGTGCACATATACACGCAATTAAAAATGAAAAAAGAAATCTTTATGAAAAAGAGAAAAGAAAATTGAGTGCTGCTTATTGAGCTTATCATAGTCTTTAGAGTATTTTTTTTTTGAGATAAAATTCACATAACATAAAATTAACCATTTAAGATTTTGCATCCCAAATGTTTACAATGCTGTGAGCCATTGCCTGTCCATCTCCAACATTTGACACACCCTGGTGAGAATCCTGCTCCAAATAAGCAACCACTTTCTGCCATGCTCTCCCCCAGGCTCTGGCAGCTGTGCTGCCTTCTCTCTTACCTATTCTGGCTGTAGCCTATACAGAGGATCATGCCGCTTATCATCCACTGTGTCTGGCTTTTGTCACATGGTCTGCTGATGTCTTAGTAACTCATTACATTGTATGGCCTGACCGTGTTTTGTTGTTTCCCACCCCGTACTTCCGGTAGCACATGGCTAATGAGAGTGTGTTGGTGTCTGAGTTTTTCTGGTACTTGGGCTTCATGCTGGAGAGTGGGATTGCTGGAGGATGTGATCTTGTCTATAAACCTTGTACAGCTGTGGCCCCTCTCGTCCACTTCAGAAACTGGACTTTAGTGTTGGCCTTTTTACTCTCTGGGCTGTTAAATACCAGGGCACCTGGCTAAACCTTTTCCTGTGTCTCTGAGATTGGGGTCTGGCCCAGAGTCCTACATGTGCCAAGTGGAGACTTGTGTTTCTCTGGTAGAGAGTGCAGCTCTGAAGGCCATCTGCCCAGAGTTTCCTAGTGTGTAGAGAAGGCTGTTTGGGTGGTACTGAGACAGCACTGTTACGGGGTGTTCTTAAGGCAGGGATGTCCATCTCTCTACTAGGCCGTGGCTTAGTTGGCTTCCTGTGCTCCAGCACTGTCTGGCGTGTCTCTGTTCTTTCAAATCTGTCAGTCAGTCAGTCTGTGTGTGCTTGTGGAGGCCAATCTGTGGGAGTTGGTTCTTTCCTTCTGGCACATAGGTCCTGGGGATTGAATTTAGTTATCAGACTTGGTGGCAAGAGCATGGCACAGGCCCTTCTTTGTCTTTTGGAAGATTAGGTTCTCTTAGTCTGTGCATGGAGTAGTGAAATCAGTTGTTTGAACCAAAGTAATTCCTATCTAAATGAACAGTTCAAACTGTGAAATGAATTTGCTCGCTTTAGTATGACTGGATCCACGTGTGTTGAATGTGTGCCATATGGTCTCGCATCCCTGACTGGGACTCCCAGATGACCATGACTAGGTGGAGACTGGAAAGGGATGAGGTGAAGAATGGGACAAGCTGAGGAGGGAGCACGGGTGTGGGTCCTTGTCGTCCATTCACTTGCAGGGTAGGCAGGGTCCTAGGGGAGTGTTGGCCTGCGCACTTGGAGCTTGGCCCTCTCCACCAGCTCTCCTTTTCCATTGATTTGGCGTCATTTTTGGCTCATTGGATTGAGAGAATGTTGAGGTCTTTGATAGCTTGTTAACTTGGTTGTCACCAGATATTTACTGGTGATTCTAGAGGAACTGCAGGTGCCCGCCTAGGAACAGACCTGCGCCTGGGCACAGTGTGCCGATATGCCAGGCTGGGCTGGGTGGATGTGCTCTGGGAGCAGCTTTGCAACATGGGACACAGTGGCTAAGAATAGGTCCCATTAGAACTGCCTCTACCAGAGAGGATTGTTCTGGGTCTGGGTGAGAAGCCTGTTGTTTTCAAGTTCTATTAGACTTTAAAGGTTTTGTGTGTCTGTGTGTGTGTGTGTGTGTGTGTGTGTGTGTGTGTGTGTGTGTGTGT
>NW_026592890.1:5383919-5385318 GCF_907164565.1 Psammomys obesus
TGTGTGTGTGTGTGTGTGTGTGTGTGTGTGTGTGTGTGTGTGTGTGTGAGAGAGAGAGAGAGAGAGAGAGAGAGAGAGAGAGAGAAATGTACAGAAAGTTTGGCATGTTAATTCTGCACTAGCCTATGAGTATAGGCTAGTTTCACCCCTTGTCTCTTAGATCTTCCTGTCATTTGAACCCTGCTCAGGTTCTTTCATTCATCAGCTCAGACTGGGGTGGGGGTGAAAATAATCTAACATTGATCTAAGTAAATTAATTGAATAAACAAGATTAAATTTATTCAATTTAAATTTTTTTTTTTTTTTTTAAAGAGGAGATACTGTTCTTCCACATTTAGAAGAGGCACTATGTTCCAGAGTAGAGAAAATTCCCATCTCCACAGATCAGAAATGTGTGTCTGTTCAAATTGTTTTCCTAAGAGGACATTTCAAAAATAACACCTGGCTTGTATTAACCTCATTTTCTTCTACCTGAGGAATTATGCTACACTGGGCCTTTCTCATATAGCCATATTGTCTCTATAGCAGTTAAGACAAGAATTTCTATTTAACATTATGCTCTTCAGTGCTGATGAGGTTTGCATTCAGCTGTGAGATCCTGCCAGAAATCTAGAGCAGCATTCAGATCTCACTATCAGTGCTCTGAAGTTTTAGCCTGGCGTTTTTAATGAGGTAAATATATAAAGGTTGTGGAAATATATAAAGAAACTTCCCCTTGAGTGAGAACCTACTTTTCCAGCCACGAAGTTCCCTTTCCTCCTGTTGTCTTCTCCATCATTTCTTTCAGTTAATTCAGCCATCAGTATTCACATGAGTTGGACCATGAAGCACTGTTAAGCATTACTTCACACTGAACATTCTGTTCTGCTGGGGTTGAACACAGCTTCATGGCTGTACCTTATGAAAAAAGGTCCGCACGGTCTGCAGCCTAGCTCCAGAATTCCCCAAACCCTTTGTCTCCATTGACCCTGGTTCCATCCAGTGTTTCTGTTGAAGTTCAGGCCTCCGGTTCTGTATATGTTGCCTATTTTCCCCTTCTCTGGAGACTTGAGATTATTTTATTTCTGTGACTTCTAAAGTGAAAATTGAGGTTTGTATTTTTCTGCACTGATGTTTTTGCACTCATGTTTTTGTGTGTGTCGGGGGTGGATGGGTGGGTGGGTAATTTCATCATCATAGCTTTTTTTTTTTTTGTTATTTCACTGTGGAAGGTATATTAATTAATCTTGGATTAATGCTTTACTTTGAGATCATTTTCTTTCCCCTTTTATCTGTTTATCGTCTTTTTTTCTTTTTCCTAATTCTTGGCAGATGTTAATTTTTCCGTTGTCCTGCTAGGCACTTGCTCCATTTATCTATCTATCTATCTATCTATCTATCTATCTATCTATCTATCTAT
>NW_026592890.1:5385328-5399249 GCF_907164565.1 Psammomys obesus
TATCTATCTATCTATCTATCTATCTATCTATCTATCTATCTATCTATCTATCTATCTATCCATTCATCTATCTATCTATCTATCTATCTATCTATCTATCTATCTATCTATCTCTATCTCTATCTATCTATCTATCTATCTATCTATCTATCTATCTAATTCATTCATTCATTCATTCATTTATATTATTTACCTATTTACCTATTTATTTATTTATTTATTTATTTATTTATTTTCATAATTTCACTATCTACAGATTTGTTTTTGTCCACCAAACTTTTCTTTTCTTTCTGGTATCATCATTTTAGGAAGAGAGCAGTTTATCTATTTTTAGACCCTTTTAGAATCTGTGCCTTTCTCTTCACCTGTGACTACTGGGTTCTAGCTTCAAAGAGAAAGTACTGCATCCTCAGATGGCCAAATGCCCTCATGGGCCAGATGATGGCGCGGGATTGAGCCGTTTATTTGAAGACTCTCCTGTTGTTTGCATCTCTCTCCCACTAGTGCTATCACTCTGAGAGGAGTCAGGCTGAGTGGAGATGGCCCGCCACAGGATTCGCTTTAATTTCATCTGTTTTCTGTGGGCTCCTCCCCTGCCGGCCCCTCCAGATGGCATTCCTCTTCTGACTTCTGACAAGATTGAGGTGAGGCTAGAGCAGGGGCTCTGAATACCTCCTTGCAGGTCTTTTTGCCTGGCCCTGCAAAACCCCCTCTGATTCCTGAGTCTTTTTGGTTCTGTGCTTTAATTAGCTTGCTTCTTATCCTCTCACCTAGAACAAATTAAAACATTAATTATCACTTGTCTCTCTGATTTTCTCCTTCCAGAAAAATTTTGACCTCTTGTCTGCTATTATCTCAGCTCATATTTTCTCTGTCCTCATGGATTTAGACTTTTACCTTTTTATTGTTCTTTCAATGGAGTTCCATAATGTTGATCTGTTTATGGAAACCCGCAAAGACATTTTTAGTAAGAGCTGCTCTTGCAAGCTGTTGTCTACATGTTTGGGTTTCACAGTGCACCACCTGGTAACATGCTGGCTTTTCAACTGGCCCAAGGAATGTCTACACTAAGAACAGAGGGAGTTCAGGAGCTGAGCTCTGCTGGGAGCTCTGGTGGGCAGGTATGGCATGAAGAGCTGTGTTAGGTGGGGTGGCCTTTATTTATTTAGATTAGCCAGGAAAATGCTCATGGAACTGAGGAGGCACCATCAGAGTGATTGTGCAGCTGTGCAGGGCAGGGCCAAGGAGAGCAGCTTCTAGGTCAATAGGCTTCTTGCTCGTTCACAGGAAGCCAGACTGGGGCCCGGGAGACAGTCCCTGTAAGGGCCTGGTGAGAGGCATGCTATGAAGGGAAGCGCTTTCCAGGTGAACTGGGGCAGGCTTAGTGGAGTGGTATTCTAGGAAGCCAAGGGCCACACTGGGGTTACTCCAGGATGCAGTGGGTACTTTCTGAAACATGAACTTCTGCTTTGCTGGGGAAGATGGAGGGAGCACCTCAGGGCTGGAGAGCTGCCTGCTGGCTGCTGATGGTTTTCTGAATGCTGAAAAGAGAGGGCTTCTTGCTTGAAGCCCTACCTTGCTGGTCTCCACCTATTCCTGTTGGAAGACAGTTGTGTTTTCATAACTGATACTAAAAATCTAATGGAGTTTGCTAGCCTCAGTCATCAGAGAAAGATAAAATGGCGTGCACCAAAGGCAGAAGACTTTGCTAAGGTTTATGTTTAATGCAGTTTTTAGCAACAAAGGACAGAATGCAAAGAACCTTTGCATTATTCTGATTAATACTTAACCGACACAGAAAATAAGTTAGCTCTAGAAGGATCATCAGGAGCTCTCAGCACTCTTGTACTGCTGGAGTTTTATCTACAGGCACAGCTTCATGGTATCTATGTGTGGCCCCATGCCAAGACCAGTGTGAAACTAAAAACAACAACAGCAAACTGTTAGAGCAATTATAACAAGTCAAGTTTGTAGCCTTCTGTGTCAGGAATGAAAAATAAGAGTCCAATTTATTTGGCCGGTGTTTGGCATTCCCACTGCTGTTTACATAGCTTTGCATATGGTCTTTGAAACACTGCGTGCTCTTTCAGCACGAACCATCTACCCACTTTTATCAGCTTTCAGGATGCTGTCTTTTCTGGTGCTGCCACTGTTAGAGCACTGTGGTTGGGAAGGAAGTAAGGTCGCTCAAAAACAGATCTCAGCTGCAGACCACCATCCTGGCTGGAGGTCGTTAAGCTCCTGGGCGGTGTTTCTGGTGCCCTCCTGGTGGCCTGATCCTTCGGACTCTTAAGTTAAAAATACCGGGTGTGTGTGGTCCTGCCAGCTGGCACGAGGCCAGGCTTTTTATATCCTGGTCTGGCCTGGGAATGGAGTTCTCAGTATAGGAGAGGTGCAGGGGTCCTTCTCTGGCTGGGTAGGCGGGAGTGTGGGGAGGCCCTGCTGCCTGCCTGTCCTGGCTTTGTTGTCATAAATGAAATAGTAGAGCCGTCGCATGCCAGCTCTCCATGCTTATCTGTTGGTCTGATATTTGTTATAGTAGCCATAGAGAGATAGCTTCAAAGTATAATTTTCCTTTCCTTTTGAAGCCTGTTAGACCATCTGTTAGGGAGAGATTTCTCTGCCTAACTACTTATACTGTAACTAATTAACTGGGCACCAGGTTCCTGGGCATATTTATTAAATGTCAACAACTTTGAGGACATTTAGTCTTTGTTTCTGGAGTTTTATGTCCAGTAAGATTTTTCTTAAACTGTGTCCAGAATATCCTTGTGAGCATTACACTGCTTTAAATGTTTTATTGTGAATTATTGATTAGATTGTTCTAAAGGTATCCATTTGTTTCTTCCTTTCCACAGCAGTACCTAGAAACCTGCTTTTCCCTGCTTCTTCTGGATGCTGTTTTACACACTAAGATGCTAGTGCTAAAGGAGGCAAGGCTGACTCATTGCTTGCTTGTATTATTAGGCATTGGTACAATGAGGAATAGTGTCACAGAATTTTTATCATGGATGCTCTTCAGGCTGTGTTCTGCAGGGTATAATCGGGACGTGGCCCACTGCTAAGACTTGAAAGAGCAGAGCAAAATGTCAGCTGTGCAGAGAGACCCAGGGGCTCTTCAGAAAAGACACTTCAAGGGTCTTCACCTGGAGTGTTGATCACACACAGTGTCCTATGAGAGAAGTACGCACCCATGTGGGTGCTTTGGGGAGGGCGTGACTAAAGCTCTGAAGGAGTGTGATTGGTGAGCTCATTGTCACAGTTGGGTGGACCCCAAGGAGTGGACAAGCATGTCATTGTCCCTGACAGTGATTGACAAGTTGTTTTCATTCTTTCTCAGGTTAAAATGCAGGAGAGCATCTGTTTGAACTGTTCTTCCTGACGCCTCATGGCCATGTTTTTTGTGATACTCTTGGGGATTGTTTTTCACAAAGTGGGATCTTCTGCAGTTTTAAGTATTAAAAAATTACTTTTTTATGTTTGTGTGTGCTCTATATGTGGTGTGTGTATGTCACTGCATTAGGTGCATGGGAGGCTAGAACAGTGTCTTTCTCTGCCTGTGCTGGCCTTGTTGCCTTGAGACAGGCGCTGCCACTGAACTGGAGCTCATCATTTTCTCTAGGCTAGCTGGTCAACAGATTTCTAGGATCTACCAGTCTCTCTCCCCAATGCTGGGGTTACGAGTATATACACCTGTCCTGGCTTTTCATGTGGGTGCTGGGGATTTGAACTTGGGTCTTCATGTTGACCAAAGCAGATAAGTCAGCTCCTGGAATTTGAAGACTGTTTTCTGGTCAACTCTAATGGGTATCCTTGGCTATAGCCCAGTGTGGCAGACTCAAGCCTGTTCCCCTCCCCTGTCCACGAAGGAAAGGTTTTGTTTGTGTGCACTGAAGTCAGACCAGTCTACCCACAGTATACAGTGTATGCCCCCACTTTATTTACTTCCTTTTTCTGCAGTGGAAACCGTTGGGCAGAGAAGTGGGCATATTGAGGGTCTAGGGCATGTAATGGTAGACCCTTTGGCCTGGCAGGTGCGAACCGGTGTGTTTTTATTAGAGCTTTTTGGGTGATCTTGGAGTCTAGCGTCCTCATTTCAGAATTCTCATTTACAAAATGTGGCTGAGCTCTTTCTCTTCCTATGGACCTGTGGCTAAACAAAGGGACTGTGTGTCGGTGTGGCGATCTCGGTTTGTAGGAACGGATGAAGGCCTTCTACGTTGTTTTCAGGTTTGTTTATTCATGTCCAAGGGTTTCTGAGGTGCTGAGTCAGAGCCATTTGCAAGGCATGTAGTATGGTGGTGTCACTTTGGAATAGGCTACATGGGTAGTGAGAGCCTTGAACGTCACATTTGCTGGGGATGGGGGAGAGCCGTGCCCCCCCCCCAGTCTTGAAGATAGAAGAATGTAAACGCTAATGCAGAAAGGAAAATCCTACTTTTCAGAGATAAGAGTTTGCTGGGTGTGTGTTTGGGTGTGTGAGAGAAGAGAGAGAGGCCATGGATAGCACAGTGCTGTGCACATTGTAGTCTCCTACATGGCTAATGTGTTTGCACACTTCATGTGCGTTTTTCTCTGTCTCATAGTGTACACTGGTCCTTTGCGTGGGTTGGAGTGTTTGGCTCAGCACAGGTCTTGTTCACGTCATTGCTGCTACAGAAGGTGTTTCAGGAATGCTTCCAACTTTACGTTCGGAAGCTTTTACTTAAGAAAATTCCTAGCCGCAAGATGAGGGCCACCTATCCCGTGGTCAGAAAACAATCAAAATAAAGGATTGAGCTTCTGCTTCTGCTGCGTTTAAAAGGTGTTCTTTCCTGGATCACCAGAATGTAAGGACTGTTGCAAAAAGCAGTATGAGGGGACTTTCTTGGGACTCCTTTAGGTGGAGATGAACTTTCTATTTTTCATTCTATGATTTGGCCTTCGATCTGCCTGCCCTCACTCAGAAGTTTAAATTTTACATGCATGTTGTAATGCGCAATTCACAGAGTAAAAACACAACCTTTGTAACTCCCTATTCAAAGAGTATAAACATGGACTATGTGCTCTGAGCATGATTTCTTCTGTTCTGCGGTCTGCTGTTGACTTCTTTGAGCTTATTTTTGGCTCCTTTCAGATTCATAGTCAAAGTTAAAGGTAGTTTAAAATCCAGAAAGTAGATAAGTCCACTGGTCAATAATTAGTGAACTCAGTAAAGGGCAAAGTGCTCAAAAAAGTAGCAGAGGAATTCGGACCTTAGGCAGCTGGGGGTGTGCCAGGCGCGGCTGTGAAGTCATGTAGCAGGTGGTAAGTGGAAATACTACATTTGTCCTTTTACATTAATCCTAAAAGTTCACTAACTCTTGATGGGAGGGGTCAGTGGTTGAATACTTATGGAGAACAGCATGTAAGGTACAGAGTTCTGTCACCAGCATATAAAAACCTAAATGAAAGCCTCATGTGGTGGCAGCACATACCTTTAGTCCCAGCACTCAGGAGGCAGAAGCAGGCTTATCTCAGAGTTTAAGATCAGCCTGGTCTACAGAGTGAGTTCTGAGACAGCCAAGGCTACACAGAGAAACCATCTCGAAACAAAAACCACCACCACCAAAAACCAAAGCAGAATAAAAAAAAAAAAAACAAAAAAACAAATAAATTGAATACTATGACACACCTTCCTGTGATTAGTGTGAGTGCAAAGATAGACTGTGCTGCATGAAGGGTCGGTGTGGTTTGGAGGGATTTACTAACCTAGGGCTGTTTCACAGCTTCTGAGCAGAAACAACATCTTACCGTAATTGCCTTTGAGAGCCAGGGCCTGCCTCATTCATCTTTGAAACCATGTTTACTTTAAAAAGGCGAAAAGACAACGTCTTAAGTTTTCTCTTTTGACAGGAAAAGTGATGTTTTTGTGTAAAATGCTTAGATAATATTTAATAGTGTCAAGGCACAAAAGGTTTTCTGTAATCCGTCCCTTGGCCAGCCTCTGAGGAGTCCTCCAGAACTTATGCTCCTGAACAGCACTAGGCTCTACCTTATGGGGTCTGTGTTCATACTCATATTGCCATGCCTCAGTAGGCTCAGGGACTTCAGGTACTCCTGATGTATTCAATAAACATTCATATGGCAAAGAGGCCAGCAGGGAGAAGAGTCAGTTAATAGGGGTCTGTGTGCAGAGTCCCTCCTTACTCTCAGGGCTGTTTGTGCTACTCAGGAAGCTGAGCTCTAGAATCCAGAACTGACTCAGAAGACAAAACATATCTGTGGTCATAGGGTTCAGCGTGCTCCTTGGTGTTCATTTTATGGCCTCTACCTGCTCTTGGCTTCTGACAGGACTGTGTTTGATTGTGTGTTTAAGAAATTAGAATAAAAAGCAACATTTTAAAAGAAGATCTTCCCTGCAGACTTCCCCTCTCTGATGGTGAATCAGACTCACTGATTCTTGGGATCGGACTTTTAAGGGCTCCCTTTGGAGCTGTCCAGCTGCTTTGCTATTTCAGACCTAGCTCTTCTTTGACAGTCTAGCCCTTAAGATAATTTAGAGCCCTAGGGTGTCAAGAATGGGCTTGAACCAGGCGCGTAAAATGTACTATAGGATTTGGTACAGATTGTTAAAATAATTTCTTCTTTATTGAGGTGACTACATACAGTAAACAACTTTGGCACAGTTAATTTGTGTGCGTATTTCTTAGTTGAGTGCTTCCCACACAAAACTGAAGTCACAGGAAAGCCAGTGCATGTGCAGAGCTGATTCGGCTTCTTAAAAGATTTCAGACTTGAAGATAGCCAGCTAAATGCCCTTTAGCAAAACTACCTGGTGGTGACTGGATCCCTGTGGACCTGTGGCTTGCAGCGGCCTCTGGTACTTACAGGTGTTTTGGTGGTTATCTCTCTGTGCTGGGCTGGTCTAGAAAATGGGTAGTCTCAGTTTTGTAAATACCTGTTTTGTTCCTCATTGTTGAGAGCGATAAGCAAATAAGGACTTCGAGTCAGAATGTTGTGTTTGGATTGCAGAAGCCTTTCTAAATTTTGTTTTTGTTTTTAAGGCTCTTTTAACTTGATTAAGACCAGTGAATTAGGCCTACATTAATTCAGTGTTTTCATAAGAATTATACTATTCTGATACTTCTACCCCAACCAGAGTTTGTAATTTTTCTCCTCCTGGTTCCCAAGTTTTACCAGTAGTACATGTTTTTCTACAGCTGACCACAGGAAATATGTGAAGATTCATTCAGGATAATTTGGAAGATTAAACTGTGACTTAATTAGAACCCTTTGCCCTGGCCCTGTGAATAACCAATGACTTGTATCATATTTTCCCATGTCCCTGAGTTATGCTATTTTAGACCTCCCAGTTTATAATCACTCACCAGATTCAAGGTGGGACATGGACCATTTCCTTTCTTTTTTTGCCATAGCTTTGGTACTTAACATTTCTTCCTCCATCGTTTACATTAGAGAGGCAGAGGTGTTTAGTGAACAGGCAGTTTGGAAAGAAGACCTGAATGCTTAGTGAGCTTGCTTTGAAATGGCCTGGAGTCCTGACATGATGGAGGGTGGATGCTCCCTACCTAGAACTGTGTTTCCTTAGGGAGATGGCTTTGCATCCTTTGCATGTAAGGTGGTCAGTCTCGTGGCCTTGCTAGGACTGGGGTGTAGTGTGTTGCTCTGTAGTCTTACTGCTCTTATTAACTGGATTAGAATTTCAGGCATCAGTTCTTTAATTACTAATTAATGCACTTAAGTATGCCGGTGAGGCTAGAGGAAAGTCAGTATAGAACTCACCTGAAATGTGCTGACTTATTTAAAACAATCTTGGCCCTAGACTTGTCCTACGCCTGAGCTTTATAGAGATCTGGGCCTCCGAACTGATCGTTTCCTCTCCAAGGAAGACCTAGCTGAAGCCAGGGTCACTTCCTAGGGTAGGCAGGGCACAACTGGAGGCTGTGGGAAGCTCACGTTTAGCTTCTCTTTGGGCACTTTGTGGTGGAAGTGGTTGCAAGGTGTAGACATGTCTGACTTGTGGGTTGGTGAGCACATTTTGGTCTCACCTGTCTCACTTTCTGACACATTCCTTTGTAGCGTGTCCTTGTGAACCTCCAGTCTCAGTCCTAGCCAGAGACAGTGTCTGCAGGGTGAGCCCGAGAGCACTGATTGCCTCGCTGGGTTTCTGCGAGGTTAAATGAGATGTTAGAACTCACGGAAAACCTGGATTCTGTGTGTGGAAAGTGATAATTTTTTTTTTTTTTTACAGGATTTAACTGTTCTTTAGTTGTGCATTGTGCTATTAACAGTTGTGTGTTGTAAGCCATAGCTAGCCAATTAATATTCATTTTTCAATCTTCCCTGTCTTTGGACAGGACATGGGGCACAGTACAGTGTTGAGCTAAAATGAACTGGACACAGGGTTTTAGTTTTGGAGTGATTATTGACTTATATTTGAGGGTTTCTTTTTGGGGTCAGAAAATGAAGATTCTTTATGACCCATGACTTGAGGCAGTTTAGGAAGCGTTGGGTGCTGTGAGAGGCAGGTGGGAGTCAGAAGATGGAGTGTCCACTTATTTGCATTCTTCTAGGCTCCAGGCTTATTGGATTTCTTTTCTGTCACAAAGGATGCGGGTTCAGTTCTCAGAAGCTCCAGAATGATACCCAGATTGAGGCACTCTAGACTGCCCTTTGCTGGCTCAGGCTCTATTGATCTGAACCCATTCCAACTCTGACAGGCTAGTTGACGTGGAATTGTGTCTGCTCCTGGATATCAGCTAACAGCCACTACTACCTATTGGTTGCATCTGGAATATAAGGGTGTAGTTGGGACAATGTTTGGAGTTTTATTACACCAAGAGTTCATTTCAACCAAGAATTGACGCGTGTTCACTGCTGTTACCACCATAAATAATTTAAACAACTTGACCATCAGAATAAAATGTCCAGATGTATTAGGCTGCAACATGGATGGGCTCTTGTATGGTTGTGTTATCCCGTGAAATTTCCAGAAATTTTTTGTCTGTGTTTCATTACATGTCTGTGATAAGTTCAGGGTGAATACTTGTATGTAATGCTGTATGTTCTCTTGAAGACCCAACCAAAGTTGTGATAGTATCATGGTGGTGTACAAGTTAACGTGAAACAAAAAGGCACATTTCTGTTCTCTTTCCTAAGAAAACTTTTTAGTATTATCTTTGTCATTCTTAAGAATCATCAATAACTTTTCAAGAGACAGGATACTTTTGGAGGCAGTTAATGAGCAGATTGATTTTTGATCTTTCAAAAGCTTGAAGTGACCTCAGCTACAAAGACAGTTCTGTTTGAGAGGTGCAGGTCACCCTCTCCAGAGTGTAAGGGGTCACTGGGAACATGCTGGGATAGGGCTCAGTGTCATGATGTCAGACAGTGTTCACTTGTGCTTTTAGCACAGTTTAACGTTTTAAGTCAGTTTCTGATACAAGTTGTAAAAGAATCATGTTCTTAAGGTAAACTGTAATAAGAAGCCAAGAAATATGTTAACTCTATGAAAAATGATTGAAATAGTGATATGCTACTCTCCTCAGACTAGCCCAGGGATTTGAATGGTCCCTAAATCCAACATAAATATTTACCTGTCTAAGATCACCATTAGAGGGAGAACATGGAATCCATTGACTTAGGCCACACGAGTTAGCCCTGGTGTACAGGAACTACTGGCTACTCCTTTGTGGGAGCTCCTCCACGATGTGCACTTGAAGGTAGAGATCAGTGTGACAGATTGAGGTTGTGAACACCTGCCATTGTCCACATGGTCTGGCTGTGAAGAGTAGCTTGGACAGTGACTCTGGATGGGTTCTTGTCCCCAGGGCCCTGGAGGGTTGTGCTGTGCTGCAGCTGATTTTGGCTTAATTATTAATTTTTTTATCTTAAGAATATGATTCTTGTCCTCTCCTGGTCCTTCTATTCCCCCTTCTTCCATAAGACTCCCTGTGCTCTGGCCAAAGTTTGGCTGTAAGTCTCAACATCTGCTTTGATCCCCTGCTGGATGGAGTCTTTCAGAGGACATCTATGGTAGGCTCCCAACCTGTTCCCTCTCTTCAACTGTTTCTGCTAACTATTCTGTTTGCCCTTCTGAATAAGAATTAAACACCCTCCCTTGGGTCCTCCTTTAGATCTGTGGATTGTAGTATGGTTATCCTGTGTTATAGGGCTCCAGAACAAAGCCAATGAATCTGGGCCCAGGGGCCCTGCAGAGACTGATGCACCAACCAAGGACCATGCATGGAGAGGACCTAGACACCCTGCTCAGATGTAGTCCATAGGCAGCTCAGTCTCCATGTGGGGTCCCTAGTAAGGGGAACAGGGACAGTCTTTGACATGAATTCAGTTGCCTGCTCTTTGATCACTTCCCCCTGGCAGGGCAGCCTTGCTAGTCCACAGAGGAAGAGGATCCAGGCAGTCCTGATGAGACTTGATAGGCTTGGGTCAGATGGTAGGGGAAGAGGGCTCCCCGTTTCTGTGGTTTAGGGGAGGAGGATAGAGGAAAAAGGAGGGTGGGTGGGACTGGAAAGAGACGAGGGAGTGGGCTACAGTTGGGATATAAAGTGAATAAAATATTAAAAAAGGAAATAAGATATTTTAAAAAATACTATTTTACAGCTTGCATCAGAAATTCTGCCTTAAAGCATGGAGTTTTGCTAAAGCTAGCGAACCTAAAAATGACATCATGTAGAACACATGGAAACACTTCAGAACAGCACCCGTGTGTGAAGTGCACACGCATAGCACACTGCCGCCTGTTAATCCAGACCAAGCGCCTGTGAAAAGAGTGTGAGCGAACAAGCACCGCGGAGGCCTATGGCTGCTCACACGAATGTCTGTGATGATCGCATTGCCGTGTTTTTCAGGTTCCATTGATGAGAATAATCTACACTCAGCTCCCCACGGCCATCATGTGCCACATTTCTGTACATCTATTCCTTTAGCTTCCTGGCACTTCAGTGAGCTATGTGTCCCTGCTAGTCCCTGTTATAGATAACAGAACTATGGCATGAGAGAGACTGGGTAATGTTCCCAGGTTTTTCTAGTGGAGAAACTGTACTTGATCCCAGCTAGCATGGCCCAGGTCCTGTTACCTTAGCTAGTCCTGCTCTGCTTGACCAGCATGCGGCGTTTCTTCCTGGTCTCGTAAGAACACTTGTGTCTGGCTTGTATACATACCTGTTTGTAATATTACGCCATTCCCAGCTTGTTGTATGTGTCCTAATACATTCTTTAAAAAGCGTACATGCTTTTAAAAGTGTGTACGTGGATAGAGGAACGTATTGCCCTTACTTTATTCCAAAATGTAACAGTCATATTTTCTTAAAAATTGTAAGTGGAAATAAACATGAGAAATGACTGATGTAGCAGGTGACAGAAGGCCCACTGTCTAAGGTGGGGATCAGTGTGACATCTCTCATTCCCTCCAGGATTTGTGTTCACAGAGCCCTCGGCCGTGCATGAAGTAGCACTGTGGCACCTGAGGTTAAGGGACACCTTGACTTTGTGAATTTAGCTTGGGTGAGGTATCACTGCACAGAGCATCAGCGCAGTAAGGGTTATATGGTGGTTTGTGATTTAAGTCAGTGATTTGAGTTGAACCTTCTAAGAGCCCTGTTCAGGTGCTGGGAGCACCACCATTTTCTAGGTGTAGGAACCAAGGCTTAGACTAAGGGAATTCATACAGTTATAGTTTTTGAGGCACCAGAAGCCGCCATCAGCTTTCTGATGACACATCAGTGGTCTTTAGGGAGTACTGGGCCCAGTTTCCTACTCCTCCATCAGAAAGGGCCTTGTGCGAGCTGGGGGCATGGTGATTCCAGTACTCAGGGAGGCAGAGGCAGGTGGATCTCTGTGAGTTTAAGGCCAGCCTGGTTTGCAAAGTGAGTCCAGGACAGGCAAGGCTACACAGAGAAACCCTGTCTCGGGGAATAAAGAATTCCAGGCTAGCCTCAAACTCACTTTGTGGCCAAGGATGGCCATGAAGCTGGGCTTCCAGCATCCTGTGCCATTTCTGGTTGGAGTGTTACCATTTGTTGGAATTCCCAGTCTAACCACAGGATGGAGGACGTTTCTGAGGTTTCTGTTTGAGCTGGAGACGGGAGGCTCTGGTTTGAGCTGCTTCTGTCCTGCTGGTGTGCATACTGACAGAGCGGGGTGCCCTCTACCACAGCCTGATAGTCACTGGTCCTCGGAGGTGTAAGGGAGCCCCGGGTCTGGTGTTTCCCCACTTGTTATGCTGTCAGCTTTTGCTTTAACTGGTGGTGCAGTACTCTGTTGAATGCCCTGGGCCCAGCCACGCATCACCCTTGTTTCTGGGGTGTAGGAGTCAGAGTGGACAGAAGGCTGCTTCCCTTAAGTTAGCATCCCCGCTTCAGTGACTTGCAGAAGGCTTAGAGTTTTTGGTTTTCTTTTTACATGTTCCAGTGTTTACTGGCATTCTATAGTGTAAATGTGCAAAAGGAACTGTCAAAAATGTAATTATTTTATAATTCACAGCAGCATTTGCCATGGAGCAATGCTTACCAGCAGCGTCTCTGTGCTAAATGAAACCAAAGCTTTTCCAGATTAAACCTGTGGGCTGCAAAGCACGTGATCCCTGTGCATGTGCATTGTCTGTGTCAGCCAGCAGTCCTTACAGAGCTGCGGTTTGGAGAGGGCAGAGCACTAAGGTGGAAAGCTGTCACTTCCAGTGTTGTCACTCAGCCCTTCACACACTTGTCTGGTCACACAACTGCAGGAGGGAGTAGAAAGGAAGGAGGGCGAAGAGTGAGAGGAACATGAATAAAGCCACCCATATTTATGTGTAGATTTTCTTAAGCAGAGCTTTCTTTAAAGTTTTAGCATTTCTCAAATTTCATTTTCTAAAGTTGTTATGACATTGGTTAATAATTGACTCAGTGGTTCTTTACAGTTTTATTTGATAATCAGAATTTATCACGTGTAACATTGGAAGCACTTTGGATCACTTGCAGAATTAATTTTTTAATGTTCTAGTTTTTTAATCTATTTTGATTTTGATTAAGATGAAGGGCCACACTAGGATTTAGACATGATGTGTGATGGGAGCCAGCTAGTGTAAACTGCCAATAATTTCTAATAGCCAGGGTTGAGAAGACCACGCGAAAGTGGGATTCATGCCAATGGAAACGCAGAGGCATCAAGATAAAAGGGCTACTCTAGCCCTGCAAGTTGGCTGTCTGACAGGCACCGCACCAAGCTAAAGACTGCTGGTTCTTCCATTCAGTGCGGGTTGGTGTAGAGAAGAAAGGGGTTTGGCTCTTCAGTCAGCAACATGCTGCTTCTCCTTGTATGCACTGGAGTTTCAGTGACATTCGCCAGTGTTTAGTTAAGATGGAGATAATTGGCCACTGAGGAGAGTGTGCCAGACTTTTTATCATAGGAGATCTTATAAACAGAAATCTCTTTTCCCTGGCACTTCATTTCTAGCCTGAGGAGATCGATCTTTCTGGAAAAAGCCTTTGATCTCTTGAAGTGCTCTCTTTGTGCCACAGTTATTTGCATCCTGTACAGCTGGCATTCTTACAGGATCTGCAACCTCACAAAGACTTAGAGAAAAGACAGGTCAGGAGAGCCATGCTGCGGCCAAGATGCCACAGCCTGAGGTAGCTAGGGGATCCAAAGGAGAGACTGTGGTTCCACAGAACATAGAGTGTCGGGCCCTGAGGAAAGGTAGAATGTGTCTGTTTCCATTGCTATAGTAAGGACATTTGATAGATCAACTTAAAAAAAAAAAGGCTTATTTTGGCTCACAGCTTTGGCAGTTTTAGTCTTTGATGGATTAGCCTATTGTTTTAGGTTTGTGGCAAGGTAGTGTATATCACTGGGCCACATAGTCCAGGAAGACACTCAGATCACAGTAGCTAGTGTGTGTGTGTGTGTGTGTGTGTGTGTGTGTGTGTGTGTGTGTGTG
>NW_026592890.1:5399259-5451530 GCF_907164565.1 Psammomys obesus
GTGTGTGTGTGTGTGTGTGTGTGTGTGTGTGTGTGTGTGTGTGTGTGTGTTGCCACTGTCCTATTCAGTGCATCATTCCCCGCGGCTTCTTCCCCATAGAGGTCTCACCAGTTACCAGTAGGAGTGTAGTTGCCAGCCAAACCTGCTGCACATGGCTGTGGGGCCACCCCTCCCAGTCATAGCAGTGGATGGCATCTGAATCTTGTTTTAATGAAGGAGAAACAAGACTCATGTGTGTGTACTTAAGGGGACAGGCATTTCTTTATATAGTGGCTGTGGTTTGCACACTGTTTGTGACCTTTCTCACATGTGGTGTGTTGACAAAGAGTCCCCTGGAGATTGTGGTTGTACATTTGGATTAGAAAATCATGGAGATAGTTAATGCCCTTAGGCCGATCCTAATGCTGTCTGTTTCATTTTAAATTAAAATAATCTTCTTTCTTATTTATTTAGTGTGTGTGTGTGCATGAGTGTGCCGTAGTGTGCCTGTGAAGGTTAGAGGACAGCCTAGAGGGAGTTGGTTCTCTCCTTCCACCATGTGCGTCTTAGGGCTGAAACTCAGGTTGCTGGTTGTCGGGTTTCATAGCAGGTGCCTTTACCCTCTAAGTCATCTGGTTTTATGGAGGGTTTTAGTAAGGAAATGTCTGTGACATCTGTGTTTTCCACAGGACAAGGAGACCTGGAAGCAAGTGGATGGCAGGGCTTGAGCTGAGAGCAGCAGCAGGAAGGGTGGGAAGGGAGGCACTGGGACAGGAAGTTGAGTACTGGATCCTAGCTACCACCTGAGAGTCAGCAATGGCCCAGAGGGTCTTGTCAATTTGTTTTCTAGTGTGTGACAGGGTCATCTAGAAGAATGTCAACACAGTTAAAGGACACCAGGAGGAAGAGCTGATGTAGGTGGAAGCCATCAAGAAATGGAAGTGGTCCATTGTAGGGGGCTGGGGAGTTATGGATATCTCAGATTACTGCATGGCTCATGGTTCTCATCCCTGGCTTCCCTTCATAATCAGCTGTGTAAATTTAGCAAGTATCCATGATGAATTCTATCCTGAGAGACCTTCTTGGTGATCTTGAGAGGGTCCTGGAGCCTGTGTGAGCAACAGAGAGCCACAGTTGTTAAAACTCCTTTGAGTGATGTGTGGAAGTGAGTGTGTGGGTATGTGTGTGTTGAAGCTCCTTTGAATGATGTGAGGAAGTGGTGTGTGTGTGTGTGTGTGTGTGTATTTGTGTGTATACCTTACTTAATGCCATTACTAAAAATCACTCATGCTAAAAACCAAACTGTGGTGTAGTAGGTAAAGGGGTGAGTGAGGGAAGGCGGAGAGGGCCACTGTCACCACTGTCATAGGCTGTTCCTTGAAAATACACCTTGAATGCCTGCTCTGTGGGGCCTCCTTCCTGCTCTTGAGTGTCTGCTGAGGACACAGGTGTGTGGTCGAAGGCCTAAGATGGGGAGCTGAGCTTAGATGATGGATAAACAAGTCTGTGAAAAACAAGGTAGGGAAAGAGCAGCCTGGTCCTGGGAAGGGCCTGGGTGGTAAGCCATCCTGGAGTGGCACGGGCACCTCTACTTTCTGCATGGGAAATAAAGCTGGAAAAGATGCCAGGCTGTGTGGCTATCCTGTAACCCTCCTGATGCAGGAAGATGCTCAGGAAGCAACGAGGTGGAAGTAGGGGAAGGAGTTGGAATCTCACTGCACCTTTCAGTGGTTCAACCCAGGGCCTAAGTTCTTCCCACAAAGTTTTACCTCTTAGAGGTTCTGCTGCCTCCCAGGAGGAGTCCTATGACCAGCTCTGAGAATACCTGAAGTTAGTATCCAGAGTGACCGGTGTTGACTAAACAGGAAGTGTGGGGTCTGGAGGCTGGCTGTTCTGAGTATAAGCACTGATGCACAAAGACCAGATGACCTTTGCGGCTTGTCTGCTCAAGACAAGGGCACGGTAGCTTTAAATGTTGTCATGAGGTAAGTAAGGTAGGGCTTTAGAGAGTGACACGGTCACTGCAGGGGTCCTCCTGTCCACCCCTCAGTGCTGACACGGTAGACATGTGCTGTTGCAGCTGTCATTTATGTCAGTCCAAACTCAGGCTTGTTTATACAGCATCAGTCACTCTTAGAGCTGCTTATGGGACTCCTGCTGGGAAGTGGGGAGATCTCTAAGAGGCAGAACCATTTGTGAAGAAGTTAGATCATGACGGGGTGTATGTGTGTGTGAGAGACTGAATAATCACAAGTAATTCTGTATTCTAAAGTTTCTTAATGTGTCACTGCTTCCGACCATTCACGGTAGAAGGACATTGTTCTTTTTATGGCACTGTGTGGTGTGTGAGTATATGTGTGGTATGTGGAGGGGTGCATATGAGTGTGTGTATGGTGTATATGGTGTGTGTGTGTGTGTGTGCTGGTGTATGTGTTGGGATGTGTGGGTGTGTATCTAGTAGGTATGTATGTGTGTGTGCGCGTGAGCAGTCCTTCGGCATGGTGACCTCAGAGCCCTGGTAGAATCCACCTGCAGAACTGCAGGCCAAGGGCCTGTGGAAGGAGCTGTCAAGCCCAGTGGCCCTTTGTAGCCCTACCTTCCGTGTTTGTAGATTTTGGTGCCATCATCTCAGAATTGCTCTTTGAAGTAACTAAAAACTCTTTACCCCACACACATGGTTTATATGTTTTCTTTTTCATCTTCAATAGAGAATGGAGAAGTTATAACAAGTCAGTAGCTGGAAATGGCTTGTTAAAGCTAGTTTCTGTTTTCTTGACACTAATCTCTCTCATAGCAGAGTCTTCCTGGCTTTAAGTAATTGGATAGGCTTGCAGGGTACACTGGGAATTGTAGTTTTCGACTTCTCTGTATTCTGAGAATGAGTAATCTCTCAGGCCTCTGAGAGAGAAAAGGAGAAGATGCTCACTGATAAATTGTTATCTTGTCTTTCAGACACATGCAAATAGCCCTGAGACCTCTGTCTCCCTGGGGCTGTGAGCTCGTGGCTCTCTGTTACTTTGAACTATGACCCTGGGCTTCCTTTCCTCTAGCCATCTAGAATCTGTTTTATCATAATTTAAAAAAAAGTTTTTATTTATACCAAGGTTATATGTGAAAATGATAATTAAGTTCATGGTTCTGCCCAGTGCTGCTTTTCTGTCAGCTAGAGTCAGCTGGGAGGAGGGAGCCTCAGATAAGAATGCCTCTCTTTTCTCACATAGACTGGTAAAGGTGGGCCTTTATTTTCTTAATAATGATTGATAGGGAAGGCCCAGTCCATTGCCATTCCTGGGCTGGTGACCCTGGGTTCTGTAGGAGAGCAGACTGAATGAGCCATGGTGAGCAGGGAGTAAGCAGCACCCTCCATGGCCTCTGCAGCAGCTCCTGCCTCCAGGTTCCTGCCCTGTGTGAGTTCCTGTCTTGACTTCCTTAGAACAGCAATGTGTAAGTGTAAGCCAGATAACCCTTTTCCTCCCCAACTTGCTTTTTGGTCACGGTGTTTCACCTCAGCAATAAAAACCCTAGCTAGGGCGTGAACTGCATACCATCGGATAGTCATCACTGTCCTCCCTCCCTCAGCCCCTCCCTCAGGGACACCCCCTCTACCCTTTCTAGCCGATTCTTCTGGTAAGTCTTGATGTTTGAGGTCCACCCTGTCTGTTACCTTCCCCATGAGATGTTCTGTCTTGCTTTCTCCCCTGGGTTAAGGTGGTGTAATCTTCCTTTCCAGCCAGAGGTCTTGACTCTCGTCCTCAGCACGCATTGCTTTGACCATTGCTGTTTCCCCGATGTTAAGACTGGACGAAGGATTCAGAAGCACTCTGGGACTCTTTCGTCTCCCTCTTTAGCTTTACTCTTCATCATTGGGTATTTTGGAGTTGATTCTCTTCTACTGTAGTTTGGCATGGCGACTCAGTGTGTTGCCCAGTCTGCCCTGAGAGAGTACCAAGGATTCCTTTGCCTCAGCCTCCTTTCCAGCTGCTGCTTCTGCTGCTTCCACCTCTGGGCTTTGGGCTGTTTCTACTGTTTTCCGTTTTTTCTTTTCTTGGTTTTCCTTTTTGGATGACGTTCTCAGTTCCAGCATTACGTGTTTAATTTACAAAAGCTCTTTTTCATCTTTTCCAATTTCCTTTTTCTTACTCTGCCTTCTTCCATCTCCTTAATTTCTTTGTTGCTTTGTTTGTTTTAATACAATCCTGTTCTTATTTCAGAAAAAGTTATTTTCTCTGAGACGTAATTGATTGTGGTCTCTTTTATACGGTTTCATTTTCTTTCATTTTTCCCTTTTTTAGTTTTTTGGATTCTATTTTATGCTAGACACTTTCCCGAGCTACCAAGAAATCATTTCCCAGTTGTCTGAGTTTCTGTCAGGGATTGTGTGGAGAGGGAATTGAAGCTGGTCCCACCTAAGCGTGTTTTTACGTCTGCTCTGTTAGTCTGGCCGAACCTTAACCGCGGGAGGAGGGCTATGGGCTGTTCTTCATGAAGGTCTCGGCACTCAGCAGCCGTTGTCCACTACTTGCTGCAGCGGTTCTGGAGTCCTCTGCTTAGCCATCAGGGAGTAGATCTCTGGGTTCTTCCGGGACGGAGGAGGAAGACCCACTGACTCCTCCCTCGTTTAGGCCTGCTTCCCTCTCTGCAGCCCCAGCAGCGTGCCTGGCACCCTCCGCTGCACTTGTCTGGATCTGGGGCCACCAGACCCCAGGGCTCTAGAGACTTCCTGGTTAGCTGCTGCAGCACAGCCTTTGTAAGCAGCAGTTACTTACTGTTTGTCCTGCTGTTCATGGCTTCCAACATTTCGTCGTAGCTCTTCCTGTTCTTGGGAGTTTGTTATAAAAACCAAGAGCAGGCTGTACTGCCATTTTGTTTTAGGAGGGAATGACTCTACATGTGAGCTTGAATCTGCTGTCTTCCTCCAGATGTCTCTCTAGCTTATAAATATGTGAGCTGTAAAATTAAAACAGTTTGCCTTCTTCTCTAGTTGAGGGTCTGATTGATGTCTTGTGCTGCTCCGTAAAGACTTTTGATACTTATGTGACTATCTACATAACTGTGGTGACAGTCTGTCCAGGACACAGAGTTTTTACAGACATTAAGTGTAATTAACAGCCTCAAAGAGTCGTCTATATTCTGATCCCTTCTGAGTGGGTTTGATTATTTACAAAATTGAAACTCAATCTCTCTTTCGAGTATCTTGGAAGTTACTTCATTTAAATGTGATTTAATATACTTTATTCTCTGGGCAGACATCTGAAAATTACTTGTGATCACAGCCTGCCCTGTAATGTCACTGTCCCACACAACACATCTCACACAGTATAATCTGAGTTGTTACAATGCTGTTGGTTTCAGAAATATTTCCCTTTAAGAATGCGTGTGTGTGTGTGTGTGTGTGTGTGTGTGTGTGTGTGTGTGTGTGTGTAGTGGTCCATTGAGACACTCTTGTCCTTCCTTTCCTCTGAACACTCACCATGCCTTTGACTCATGACAGAGGGTGTATTGGTAGGCTGTCTTGCGTGCTCTCATCCAGCAGCCTGGCAGTCCTCCTGCCAATATTCCCAGCCTCTGTGGACTTTCTGTAGTGTGTGCTGGAGCATCCTCTGGGGGCTATCTTTCAGCCTTTACTTTCTGGCTAATGGGCAGCTTCAACCCCAGATGGTGGACAATGTTTGTATCATTCCTGGTGCCGCTGAAAAGTAGCAAAGGCAATTATCTCACTGGACATGAAGGCATAGGCTCTAAGGTGGCCAGAAGATTCTCTGTGGCCAGGGAGAGGTCCTCTGCTGAACTTGGAGGTACACATGGTAGTTGGTGTTGGCTGGAAGACTTCTCTGCTAGAGGACAGGAGGAATGTTGCTGGGACTCTTTACATGGATGCTAACTGGCTGGGCCGAAAGAATGGGGTTGTCCTGTCCTTATCTGCATAGCATAAATCAAAGCACATTGTTTGCTGTGGGAGGGTGGTCTAGACACAACACTGGGATATGTGAATTCCTAGGCAGCTGCATCAGGAAGTACCTGGGCAGGGTCATTACAGGACAGACCATCTGCTCCTTTTTTTCACCTTGTTTATATGTGTAAAACATCACAGATGGAGTGGCCGATAAAGCACAGTTTTACTTTTACAGTCTGGTACTCCAAGATGAAGGTGCTGATGGAGCTTGTTTCCTGATTCATGGCTTCTGTTTCCTGCCTGTGCCCTCACAGGAGGAGAGAGGACCAACTGTCTCAGAAGCCTCCTTTAGAAGGGCTCTCCCTAAAGCTGGCTATCTAATCATTCCCCAGATGGCCAGCTCTGCCAGTCTGCTGTGGCTGTGAGGGGTGGCTTGCCACTGTAAGAGTTGTGGGGGGGATTGTGTGTGTGTGTGTGTGTAGGGATTCTTAAGACAAAACTTAATAAAATAAACCGGGTGTTAGTGGTGTACGTCTTCAATCCCAGCATTTGGGAATCAAAGGCAGGCAGATGTCTGTGAATTCGAGGCCAGCCTGATCTACAAAGTGAGTACAGGACAGCCAAGGCTACACAGGAAAACCCTGCCTTAAAAAACAAAAACAAAAAGAATGAGTTTAAAGACTTGCAATTCTGTATTCAAATTTGTGTCAAAAAGGCCATATTCTTATATTTAGTAATTTTAGAAAATTTCCCTAACAATACTTTATACAACAAACAACAAACCCAAAACAAACAAAAAACAAAACAAATGCCTCTGTCAGTCTCAGGCCATAGTTCTGAAGTAGTTCATTCTTCTTGTTTTAGTTCATTCTTCTGGCTATCAAAAGGAAATGAGAATGGTTTTCTTTGCTTTCTTTTTTATTTATTTGAGATAAAATTTTATATTTTTGTACATTGAAAAACTGTGTAATTTACTATATTTGCTTTATAAATATTGGCAAAGTTCCATACTCAATGAGTGTGTAGGTCAGTAACCTGCACAAATTTAATTTACTGAGAAGAGTGCACCAAGAGCTAAGGATCTTAGTGGTTGGTAGAGTCTGCTCATCTGACTGGCTGGACATAGAGAGCTCATCTCTGTGCTCCTCACACTTCACCTGAGGACCTGTGAGCAGAAGCCACCAAGACTTACTGTCAGATAGGAGACAAAGACATGAATCTATCTAAAGTGAACTTCAAGATGGAATTTTCAAATAAAATTTATGTGCCCATAGACATTCTTAAAAAAAAAAAAAAAAAAAAAAAAAAAAAAAAAGCAAAGAAGTGAACAAATCAAATGTGACATGTTCCTGTGGGGGAAAATTAGTTCTGAGAAAATTTAGAAATATTAGAACATTTAACAACCGTAGACACCTGTTGAAAATATTTAATAATATCACTCCTATAACATTTTGGTGTTCATTATTATAAAAATGTAACAACTGGTAATTATTAGTAGTTGTCTTGTGAATGGTCTAGGGAGCTGTGAGGCTGGGGCAGGGCCTGCAACCATGGGTCAAGATGCAGATGTCCACTCTTCCCAGAGGGTCGCCATCCCTTGTGGGCTGGCTGGCCGAGGACTCAGCTGGTCCTGTCACTCACACTTGTTCTCTTCTCTCCAGACAGTTGTAGATATGTAACTCCCTGGATTATGGTATCCTTGAAGAAGAAGGAAAGCCTGTGGCTAGAAAGCCCCTGCTGGCCTGGCCGCATTCTCTCAGGTGACAGCAGGCACATGTGGGGAGAGCTTCTTGCTTCTCGGAGAATGCCATTCTTCTGTCTTTGCCAGCAGTGTGCAGGTTCAGTGTAGGACGCCCTGCTCAGAGCTCCACTTGGGGCTGGTGTGGAGAGGCGAGATTCTGGCACTACTTCCAGGGATATGGCTGTTTATGGCAGACCTTGCCTACTCTGAATGCAAAGTGCCCTGGCTCCAGAGGCTGAAGATAGCCAAATACCCCTAACTTGAGGGCGTAGGGTAACAGACATATTAGCACATTAATTACTGAGATAAAGTTCATTCTCTGTCTTTTACATTTATAGCTTAGTTTTTGTTTTGTTTTTTTTGTTTTTTTTTTTTCTGTGCTTCTATGTGATAGTTTAACGTCTGTGGAGCATGAATTTTCCAGGAAAATGGAAACCTTGAAAATAGTATTTAACTTGGTGGCATAGATCACATGGATAGGTATAAATGAACTGTGTTGTGTTTGAACATAATCTGTGTGCTAAATTTTTAAAGTATTATATTGGACTCTGGAGCTAATCAAAAATTGAAGGTTTTATTAAATCTGTCTTGTAGCAATCCTTAGTAATGATTCTACTCCTGATTGACAACTCTCTGCATGTTTTATAGTTGAAATTTTCATTCTTATATTTTAATATCTGGAGCCTTTGGATTTCTAATATGTCAGAAATGGCTTTACAGTTTATCTCAGTAAATTTTATGACTAGAGTGTAAGCGAACCCTCCACCCCTTTGGAAATCTGGAAGAAAGACTACTTGCTAATGGAGACATACAAGCAGGCTTGATTTTAATAACTTTCATAGTCTCTTGTTAATTGTGTAGAAAGGCGACATTTTTGCAGATCAGAAGTGTTGTAGCTTATTTTTATGTCTTGTTCTTTGTAGCACCTAGCTAGCCCAGTGCCAAACAGGGCATAGGTGGTGGATCAACTACATGCTTGCTAAGTGAAGGGGGGTTTATGGAGCAAATCCCACAGAAAACTCTTGCTTACCTCCGCAGAGGCCAGGTGGAAGAGTTTCTAACGCTGACCATATCACTCTCACACAGTGCTTTTGGATGTTTATAGTGTGTCATAGAGAAAGCCTGAGTCACATGGCACCTAGGTTCTCTTGGCAAGTCATACAAGGTCAGACCATTAATAAGTAACAGACAAAGATGGAATCCTGCTCTGATTGTCACTAGCAATGATACTAGGTAGGTGAGGGCCGCATGGAGAAAAACACTGATTGCAGAGTCCTGTCTCTGTTCTTGATGAAGTCTTTGGGACACTGTGTGACTGCAGGGATAGCCCATGTGTCTGTTTGGTCTCACTCCTGTGAACAGTCACATCTTGGTGGCAGGGTGGCCAGTATCCGGGCCTGGCCCTAGGAGTGATGCCACAGTACCTGTCTGGCCTCAGTGGGTGGGAGGTTTTACATGTATATTGGCTTCCTTGAGTCGCATCGTATGGCTTAGCATGATGCTTAGTCCAAAAGTATGATTTTTACGCCAGTAATTAATTTAATAATGATGATAATAACAAATAATAATAATGATAAATAGGCTTTCTCTTTTCTCTCTCTACATCCTTAAGTTTAAAATATACTACATGAATTAGTAGACAAGCACACATATGTCCACCATGATTCTTTGATGTCTGTAATCCTGAAGTGTGCTGTAGCAGAAGGAGTGCTGGAGTAGACTGTGGATTTCAGGTGTAGCCTTTCCTTTTCGTTTTGTTGAACAGATAAATGTTAAATGAGATTTTATGTGTTGAAGCAAGAAGCTGGGACTTGGGATTTGGTACCTAATCGCATCCTGTCTCTCTTTTCATCATTTCCCAGATCCTAACTGGTCAGATTTAGACACTGGCTTTCAGTCTGTGTTGTTAGTGACTGGGTATACTTTCAATGATAATTTCCCTCTAATAAGGCAGACCCTTCTAGGATCCAGATGGGGCAGAGAAAGGGATTAAGCATATCGATAAACAATGAAGCCTCTTTATCCTCTACTTCAGCCACATCAGGCTGGGGATACTGATTGTGACAGCGGTCCCCAACACTCACATGTAGCTTCTGCCTGGAGTTGCCTCGAGCAATCTGCTGGGCAGGCTTCCTAGCTCCAGGACTACCATGGCAAAGCCTTTCTCTTTTTCTTCCCAAGAATGGTGTGGGCTGAGCCTTGGTACTATGACCATTGGGCGGGCTGTTTTTATCAGCTTGGAAGCTTTCATTGGGAGTGGGGGAGCTTGCCTTTCCACTTATCCTGATACCTTGTACAGCATCTGTCAGAGAACACTGCTAGTGGGGCTGGGCTCAGTAAGTGGGGCCAAGCACAGATCAAACAATATTAATATACTCCCGTTTATTACAGCAAAACCATACAGTGGCCCGACACAAGGTCTTCTTATCAAATCCTGCATTAAATGCCACTTACATGTTCAGACAAATGAAAACATTAATTTCTTAGATTTGGTAGTAACTGTTTCAAAAAGTGGTTATATACCAGTAGTGGTAGCAACAATAGCCCTTTAGAACTCAGTTACTTACATTTGTATACGTTTAGTTTAGTGTTCAGCGTTTAGTGGTCCTGAAAAGGAAATGGGAAACATGGCACTGTGCCAGGAGGTCAGGTCATGTACACATTTTGATTTCCATACAAAGCTAACTTGTAGGTTAATGACTGTGTTGCCATTGGGTGGACTCCTGTCACTCCTGTGTAGTATAATTAATCCTTTGACTTAAGAGACTGATATTTTGTGAAATCAAAGTAGGCCAAGGTGAGACTAACTTACGCTTGTCTTTACTACATTCTAAACATGTTGAGACATTAGGATTTTTATAAAACTCACTGGAAAAGCTAGTGACCGATGTCTGAAGGCAAGGAACAGGCCAAGGGACAACATGATGGCCACTGGAGGTGGCAGTGCAGCTAGTGTGGTTTGGTGTCATCCTCGTGGGCATGTGCTTGTACTTGAGAGCTGTGGTACTCAATGACTTGTCTGCCACTTGATATGTTGAGTTTCTTCTCAGATATCTGCCTTTTCTACTGCAAAGCAAGCCTGGGTTTCGGGACAGTCTCTAGGGCTCTGGGCTCCGCAGCCCCACCTGTCTCCAGCTTCAGGCCTGCTTTGCCAGCTGTCAGCTCAAGCTTTCCTCTGAAGTCCAAGCACTTTGCAGAAACAGCTGCTTTTCTTGCACCTGCCGTAGGGTCCTGGGGCAGGAGAACCCCCGAGTCTCTAGTTCTGTAGGGCAACAGGAAGAGTCTCTGGTTTTGCTGCCTTTTCCTGTATTGATGGGCTTCTCTGGTTCAGTTCCTTTTAAAGGACAACAGTGGGGCTTTGGCCTGCTCAACTGATGCATTCGGCAGGTGTGTGCCAGGAGCACCGCTCACCTGTAGTGAAATTCATTGTTAGATAATAAAAAATAGATGGTACTCTGTACAGTTGTGCAGATTAAAAATCCAGGATAGGCCACTGACGACTTGTTTTAGTGTGGTCACTCTCGCAAGGACTTCTTTGTGTGGCTGAACCCCGCCATGCTGTCCTGGTCCCTGATACTGCTTATACAACCTTTGCCTTTTAAGGGACGCCTGAACTCTGTTTATGCCTTGGTATTCCTCTGATGAAACTTTAGCCACTTCACAAAGCTCATTCTGCTTGATGGAACTTCTCTCTTTCTAGAAGGTCTGCAGTGCCGTTGTTGTAGTTCCGTGTGATGTTGCATGCTGGGAAGGGAAGCACATGTCTTAAAGCAAAACAGCTTGCCTGTACCGATAGCCAAATAAGGATTTAGGTTTAGTTGACAGATACTGTCTTTCAGAAACTACTTATTCTTTAGTTATGTGCCTGTGTGTTGTGTGTGAACTTGAGTGTGTGGACCCTCAAAGGTCAGAAGCTCCAATTCCTTGGAGCTGGAGTAGTTAGTTGTAAGCTGCCTGGAGTGGGTACGGGGAACTGAGATAGGGTTTTCTGCACAAACAGTTCATACTCCTCACTGCTGAGTCATCTCTCCAGCCCCCCCTCCACTTTTGTGAGTTTATAATTCTTGAAAAACTAAGTTGCCTATTTAAGTAGAGTTGAGAACCCCTTACCTCAGATGTATGAGGCCAGAAGTGTTTCTGGTTTTGGATCGTCAGGTTTAGACATATTTGCATTTATAAAATGAGACATCCTGAGGTGTGGGACTCAAATCCAAAAGAGAAACCGGCACACACAGCCTGAGGGTAAATTGATGCAAGGTTTTGACTTGTTTTGACTGGAGAGCAGCACCGGAGGCCAGGTGTCTAGTGCACTGCTTTACTTAGTCTCATACAGGTTGGCTTCCAGGTTTTAGGTGATGATGCTCAGCCTGTGTGTAGATCCAGCACAGCTCTAGATGGGTGCTTGCAGCTGACAGCCATTCACTGTCATCAGTCTGTCCTGCCTTCAGTAAATGGGCGCTGTCTGTCTCACTGTGGCGCCCAGGTGGTTGGAACCGAGGTGTACGGCACGAAAGGGATGCTTCTGTTGGGAAGCAGCCACGGTGTGCATGGGTAGCAGGGTGTGCGAGCTCTGCACAGTCTCAACTGCAGCACTGTGCACTTTTCGAATTATCTTCATCACTCAGTCCAGCTAGTGATGTCTATATTTAGTTCCCAAGGGAAGAATAGTTTGCACAGTTCAAAGTGGATTGCACTTATGAGGAAGGCTGTGTGAGGCGACACGCTTCAGGACACCAGCTAAACTGGCCACCCAGTTGCTGTGTGTCTGTGGCCCTTGTGTTTTAGCTTGTCATGGGCCCAACAGAACCTGGGCATGGCTGTTTCTCCCTGCCAGCTGCCTCTCACAGAGCAAAGCCAGACCCTGCTTAGATTTAAGCAGTATATATAGCACTTTGCTTTTCTCTGTGAGCTGTTGCTGGGGGCCAGGGGTGGGGAGGGGTACACCGTGAAAGCTGCATAGATGAGTGTGTTTTTCTTCACTTACTAGAAGGATGGCTTGCTGCCACACTTTGTTGTTGTTTCATAGGATAGAGATTGTATGGCAGCTCTATTTTTACTGTTGCACAGTGCTACCCCTTTGTTAACAAATGCAGCAAATGTGATGAGAATTCCATGTTGCATATTCCTGTGAAAAACATGTTTATATAACATGCTAAATAATTCTGTTGAAGACTTGCTTTCCCAGTTACAGATTCCATTGTTTTGGTCAGTGAAGTGTGCACACTGTTGATGGTCTAGATTACAAGGATATGTTTGTAGTGTTGTTAAAGTTTTCTGCAAACACTAACATCTTTGAAGTGAAAGCTTGGAAAGGTTGAGAGCTGTGTCTGGATGTCACAGTTGATTTTCCTGCTGTGCGTCAGAGAGACTGAATGAAGCACAGAAAGCAATTCATCCCCATCGCAGATTTTGGAGGTCACGCTGATGAGGCCCTGCAAAGACGGCGTGAGTGCCTGCAGGAGTCCATTTGTATTTTCTTTGTTAGATGATGTGTGGTCTTGTTCTAAGCTTGTGGCTGTTACCGCGGCCACACTCGTCCTGGTTCTGCTGAGTTGTGGCTTCACTGAGCCCTTGAGCTTTCTCGTCGCTCTATACTGCCTTATCGAGTGTGGAACTTGGCATTTCAGCCGTGCTCCAGCCGTGGTCTCCCCAACCCAACAGCCTTTCTGCTTTCTGTGCTGGGCATTTGACTTCTGGGATGGAGACCCGGAAGGACAGTAACTCCACCGCCTCAGGTGGCAGCTATGGCACTTCTCTTGCACTGGCCTGTGAGTGGTCATAGCTGAACTTCTAGAAACTGTACATTCTCTGGGATTAAATCCTAGCATTGAGCTCAGTGTGCAGTTTTGATTTTATGGCCATTGTGTTTTCCAAGTTTCCATGAATCCCAAATGCTAAGAACTGGTTTGTGTTTAATTAATGTTCAGAGTCGCAAGACTTAAGACAATGTCAGTGTCCCAGGTTGCTCTTCGTAGTGACTGCTGTCAGTCAAGTCCACATGCTAGCGTGATGGCCTGTCTGCTTCTGGACACCAGCCTTTAATTCTCTTATCTCCTTTGACCCAGGCCTGAGGGAGGCCTGCGCTTGTGAAGTGACTGCAGCTGGAAGTAGCACCTTGTTTTCCTTCCTTTGAGTATAATGTAATTATACTCAAATATCACTTCTCCCTTCCCTTTCAGTTCTTCAAACCTTCCGGTATAGCCCTCCTTGCTCTCTTTCAAATACATGGCGTGTGTGTGTGTGTGTGTGTGTGTGTTCCTAAATATAAGCTGCTTGGTCTGTATAGCGTTACTTGCATGTATGTTTTCAGGGCTGACCATTTGATACTGGACAACCAATTGGTGTGCTCTTAGCATTCCTCAGTTTTCTACTATAGTTCTGTATTCAGCGCTGAGGCCTTCTGGTTTTCCCCTGTCTACTTTGGCATGCTTGTTGTTGTCAGTGTTTAGGCAATCATTTGATGAAACTTTAGCTCCTGATATTCCTAGGAGACACAGTCTCACAGCACGTGCCCTGATTCCCTGGCTCTTCCACTCCTTACCCTCCTTTCTGTACTGTTCCCTGAGCCTTAGGTATGGGGGTGTCCCTAGATGATTTGTTGGGACTGAGCTCCACAGCTCTATTTTGACTGGTTGTGCTTCTTTGTAACATCCTCAGTTTCAAAGAGAAGTTTCTTTGATGAGGTGTGAGAACAACACTGTGGGTTCAAGGACAGTAGCTAGGGCTTGGGGAGCTGGACTTCGGAGCTGGCTAAGGTTCCAGTACCAAGCATGAATTTAGCTTCTGCTTTTGCTTCCCTGCTCTCTGTGTGTGCACCCAACTCTGCACCAACTTGGATTTACCTCCCAACAGTGAAATTGCCTCTTGCTACATGAGGTGTTCCTCTTGGGTTTCTGGTCTTCCTGTATCCTCAAGGTCTGCCACCTGAGGCCCTGACAAAGGCTAGTTTAGGGGAAAGAGTGCCGTAGAGCCACCTGCTATGGAAAGGTGCATGTGTGCGTACATCCAAATGCCCTCTGGGCCTCCGCGCAGCTGCAGCCACCCTTGACTTTTGAGTTCAGTTTCTGTGAACTGCTTTTCTCACCCAGTGCTCCCCCAGCGCTCAGTCCAGCCTTCACATTTGACATGCCTCTGGCAGTTGGCTGTCACTAGAGTATCCAGATTTTCTGTTGTGTATGTTTTGAAGTTTGCCTTCTCTTTTCTTATCTTTCTCCCATTTGAGGAGTCACTTTTATCACTCACAATTCTTAGTTTCACACAGTGAGAACTGTGTCTAGCGCAAACAGCAAGACAAGTATTGCTGGTTGCTGGGTTGTTTGCAGAATTGCCAGGAAGGCTGAAGGAGTAGAACAGCAAGAAGGGCAGAAATGAGGAGATGGCAGAACCTGTTTGAAGCTGCAGAGCAGTGCCCCGAGCCACTGTGCCCCACCCCTTCCTCACCTCTTCTCTTTTCTGGTTCTAAAGGAGAGCATTTGTACCTGACAGTGGGCATTGCTGTGGGCACCCAGGAAAATTTCTCAGCTTTGTGTTGTTTCTTTGTGTCACTAGAGAGGTCAAAGGCCATGTGCTGCTCTTGGCTGGGTCTCATGGGAGTAGTGCTCAGGTCCTTGTCTCTGGAGTCCCCTTCTGTAAGGAGCAGGGAAGGAAGAATTAGTAGCTGGATGCTAGAGCAGGCTCATGGCTTGTACTGTCAGAAGAGCAGGCAGGTGAACACGTGCTGCATTGATACTTCATGTGGGTGTGTCGAGGTCACTCTCTGGTGAGCTAAGTCTTAGTATCATGTGGTGGTTATTTGCATAGTTGACCATTTAGAGTGTGTTCTCTTGGCAACTGTTACTCAGTGAGCTGGATGACATTGTCATTTTATCCTGGGGGAAGTGAGGAAACTGCTGAGCAAAGAAACGATGTGTTTTAACAAAAGGCAGGTAGTGGCTGGGACTCACCTCAGCCTCTGTCTCCTGAGTCCCAGTGTGCTTTCCGGCCTGAGCTAGCCTGTGCATCTATGCTCAGCCTCAGTGATGCACTCTGATGCATGTGGAGTCCCAGGGTCTGGGGCTGCACTGGACCCTCTGCACAGAATTGCTGCCGAAAGGTCCTGATGCACAGTCTGAGCCGGGAAGGCTAATTTGGTATTTTGTATTCTCATTCTGTCTACTTGTGTTGTTTAATGTTGTAACACGTCTCTGGTTGACTGCAGCCATATGTCATTCAAATGGAACCTGTACTTTGGCATTGGCCTGACACTCACTCAGCTGTGCAGCACAGCAATGAAAATTATGAAAACTCTTATCTATTCATTAGACCAGTGGAGTTTCTAAGCACTTTTGTGGCCGTGCCCTGCACCTCTCCGTTTTGGCAAATGAGAGTACAGTAGATTAAGCCCTCGCACTTCCCCCACTGTGCATTGTATATTTGTTTCACACTTGCAGATTGCTGTAAAAGCCAGATAGATGAGCACTTTAAAAGATTATAGCAATGGAAAATGTGTTTTGGGAATGAACTGCCTCAAAACAAGTATTATAAGAGGTGTTCTAGTGGATTCTTCTTCATATCACATTAAACACTCTGCAGACTTAACAGTTTTATTTTTGAGAGCATTGCATAGTTTCCCTGTTTCAGCAGAAGAGGGTTTATGCCCTATTGTTTTTATAAGTATTATGCCAGCTCTCTCTGGGAGTTGAGCTGTATCCATATGCTCTGTGCATGTGAATACATGCAGAGGGTTTATGTGTGTGTGTGCATGTGTGCGTGCAAGAGCATGAATGTGCGTGTGTGCATATATGTGTACACATGGTGTGTGTTTGTTTAGTGTTCCTGTGCTCCAGACTTGATCTTTCACAGGAGAAAGAAGTCAGTCTTTCATGCCTGAGAGAAAAGCAAAACAAAAGCCCAAACCTCAAGCCCTCTCTGCAGCAGCAGATGGCAAACTGTAATCAGAGAGGATCCTGCCAGCCTCAGTTTCAGAAGTCTGTTCCAGTGGGGACTGCTGGCCTCTGGGAGCCCAGATGCCCCCTGAGGGTGCATTCGAGCTGTTAGATGGGGCCAGGTGGTGAAAGAGAGCAGGCTGATGCCAGCCAGAGGAAGATGAGAGGAGTCAAGGGAAAAGAATGAGAGTGAAGAAAAAGGCATCTTCTAGGGAGACTTTCAGTTAAGGGGTGGTGGTGGAGGCATGTGTAAGGAGAGGGAAGAAGTTAGAAATGGGATGTGGGGATGGAAAGAGAAAGAAAAGTCTGTGGTGTTCTGTGAGAGTGTCTTCCAAGTCTTCGTGGTGTCATGCACTCCTACAGTGCTGAGCTTCGCCTGGCCTTCCTGCATGCCAGTCAAGCAGGAGTCACATCGAAGCCTAAAGCTGCAGGATTTAGAGACAACTGCAATGGTGTGCCTACAGTAAAAAATTATTTATGGCTTGCTATAAATTTTGCATAAGGAAATATTGGTGGCTTTTTACTGTCTCAGAAGTTTTATGCTGTTACTAAAACTTGTTAATTTGTAGAATAAAGGGGAAGTTTAAGCTGGAAATAGTTCATATAGTCATTTCCTCACATTGCTAATGGAGGATTGGCAGGAGGATCAGGAGGGGTTTCTGAAGTCACTGTTGATCTTGCTTGATGTAGATTGGAGGAGGGTTTCTCTAGGATTTCCCAGCAGTTTGTCAGGTGGCTTGTGTGCATGCACCATGCAGATGAGAGCAGGTTCCTGTGATGCTGCCCTTTTTGGGGCTCCATCCGGACAAGCACACAGCCTTTTCTCTACTCATCTGAAACACTACGCCAACCACCTCCCCCAAGGGTCTGACTGTGTATCACATGCTGGCTGGCTTTGAACCGTGCAATTCTCCTGCCTCCACATCCCAAGTACTAGGTTCTAGTGTGTATAGCCACCTCAGCTTAAAAAAAAAAAAAAAAAAAAAGTTTGAGGGGTTGGAAAGATGTCTTGGGAGGCGAGTGCTTATTGTTGAAGCATGAGGCCCTGATTTCAGCTTTCCTTCACACATATAAAAAGCAGGAGACAAAATTCGAACTGGATGTGCAGACGATGCGGGGCTGTCACCCTGGCTCCTGTGAGCTTGAGGTCAGCTTGGAGTACATGAGACGTCATCCCACATCGGGGCAAGGCAGTGGACAGCCTCAGAGCCTGCTAGGTCCCGCTTTCCTTTTTGATCTTGGCCCCCAGAGCTGCCTCCTGCTCCCCACTACTGCCTCCTCCTGCTGCTCTGAGCCCAGGACTGAGCCCTGGCTGCCTCCTGCAGTTTCATGCTGCCTCCTTCTCAGTCTGTAGGCTTCTTTGTTTCCAGCCCAGAGGAGCTGGCCAGGCTTGGGGCCAGTCTGACTCTTTTCCTTGTGATGGCTGTTCTTTCCACTCGTACATGCTTTTCGTCATATCTAACATTTCATTTGGGCGGCAGGTTGGTGAGGGTGCTTCCTTTTACTCTTTCACACACTGAGTTGGTATACTGTTTTTTCAAGACCGTATTTCAAGCATTGCAGATTTTAAATTTTTCAGTTTTGAGATGGTATGCTTTCTTATGTGCTGATTTTAATGGTGGGTTTAGTTAGCAGTCTACCTGTCTACCTCTTTTTCAGGAGAGAATGGGTGATTAAAAAGGAGTTAGAAACTACACTCCTTGCTTACCCTCAGAGTAAGCTGCAGGCAGCAGTCATGGGGCCCCACCTTCAGATCCTCCATAAACACAACAGCAACAGCAAAACTGACATCACATGAGGCTATATATAAATTTTCCGTGTCAGGTAAAAATGGAAAACATGGAACCTCAGACTTTATCTAAATACAGCTCACATTCACACACACAGGGACACATACATACGTACTCACTTACCTAATACATACACATACATAAAGAGGCATATCCACGCATCCAGACACACACACACACACACACACACACACACACACACACACACACACCACATTTGGGCATACACATGGATGCCCAAACGTACCCTGTGACCTGCAGTGAGTGTGTCTCTTCCCATTCCCTGGCTTACTTTTCTTTTGAATAAGGTGTCAGCTGCTGCTCTCTCCATTGGCTCTGTAAAAATTGGTGGTTTCTGTATCCCCAACTCTGCTCAGTAGTTATTTTCAGAACAGCCTTTTTAATTGAATATTCCCTGCACGTGATCCCATCATGCAGCTACAAGGCTGACATTGCAGCCTCAGCAAAGGTTATCTCTCGAAAATTCCCAGAATCCCCCTTTGGCACATCCATGTTGTCTGCTAAGTTTTTGTAGGAAAGTGGAAAGCCTCTTGGCTTCCCTTCCCCTACTGTATAAAAATAGAATCTCCGCCAGAAGGGCAGGTAGGCACACACCTTCCCTGTAGCCCCACAGGGTCAGAGGCTGTCTGGTTCTCAGTGCAGTGAATGGCGTCTTCCCGTGTGCCTGTGGAGCAGGTGGGTGGCTGTGAAAACATGAGCATACTGTGGCCTGGCTCTGGTTTTAAAGCCCTGCTGGAATCCCCTGCTGGTCTCAGATGCCTGCAGTGTTAGTACACTGTCATGGCTTTGGGTTTTTTTTTTCTTCACTAAAACATCCTGCTTTATAGGTTCAGAAGTACCTGCTAGTTTTGGCACTAGTGTAATGAGAAAGCTCCCTGAAAGATGCTGACATTCAAAGTAAGTGTGCTCATGTGTGTGCCTTTTCGAGCCAGCATGTTTTTGGATGGAGACAAACAAATCCCCTGAGGCGGCGGCACAGGCTTTCACTCTCTGGTCACCTCTTCTGAGAGTGTCTGTCCAGATCACCTTCGGAGCCCTTTCTCTTTCTGGCTGCTTGACCTCCATGGGGGCAGCGCTTTGTGGAGCCAAGTTCATGTACTGTCAAAATGACTGTGCGTTGTTTGGGAACAGGGAGAACAATTCTGAGCTGTGCTGTAAAGGGTTAACCTTGGTAGTGGAAATGTCAGGGCTTCACCTCGGATCAGGGCTCCTTTTTAGTGCAAAATCTTCTTCCAGCTGATACTACATTATAACTAAGGAAGGCATGTAGGCTCCTCAAGGGATGACGGCTTATGGGAGACGATAGATGGCTCTTCTGGCTGTCTTAACCAACAGGCAGTATCAGCTGAGGATCTTGCTTTGCTCCGCCATACTACATTTACACACAAACAAAATGAACAGTCTTCTTATAGCTAGATTTTTTTTTTTAGTGTAAAATTTATCACCCTGTGTTACACACATATTTTTATCTCTAAAGCAGAATCTTTTTCTTTCTGTGCTTGTGTTTTATCTAAAAGTACTCTGTAGACTTTGTAGACCAGTGGTGTTGAATATCCTTGAATGCTACTTGGGAAGGAATTGTTAAAGTGCATGTATGATTAGTGTTCGTAAAAGTATATACATATGTGTGAATATACATATTCATACATGTTTATTGTATGTATTCATGTAAAACTCCAGTTATACACTTTGTTAATTTTATACACAGTAAGACTTGTTCAACCAGGGTTGTAGTTAGTGGAGAGTGTTTCACTGCCAGTGGATGTCTGTGTTTTATGAATACTTAAATAAAACCTTTAATTGGTGGTGTGGAATGGGAGGTGGAACTTGAGGAGAGCCTAGAATGTTAGTGGAGGGTTCTTCCCACTCTTTCATACCTCCTGGAGCATTTTGCCTTTGGAATCATTCTTGCTCTTTTAGCAGCTGAAAAGACTAACCCATCAGAAGCACTTTCAAGAGACAGAGTGCTACGGAGAGCAGGAAGCTGAGATAGGAAAACACAGGCCTTGTTCCTTTCTGGGTTGACCGTACGCTTACTAATCAAAGTCTATCCATGAGAGATAGGAAATACTCTATGAAGCTTGACAGAGTTAATTTTATGAAAATTAGAAGATTTACCACTTTGTGAAATGGATAATAATGTTGCAGAATTGCTGTTCTAAAGAGGTAGCATGGGCTAGAAATACAAATGAGTGTAAGAAGGATCTAAATAAATTCGTGGATAATAAATTCATAATGGTTATTAGAATAAATAAAGGCTGTTCTGGACACATCCCCTACTCCTGGAAATTGAGGTTATAAGAGACACTATCATTTAGTTCCCAGAGCCATAAAGAATATTCACTCTGAAGAACATTAGTCTGACCTCTTGTTCATGTGTGCTGTGATTTGCTAAGCAGAAAGCAGTTGGGCCTAGTGGAAGCTGTGAAATTTCATAGGCAGTGAATGACTGTAAGGCATTGTTTTTATCTGTAAAATCTTATATTGAGTGTACATTACTAAGAAAGTTTAGTAATAAATTTGTCATAAAAAGCCTGTTGCTAGTAGCAGAGGAGAAATTTATAATGTTTAACAAGTCAGATGTAAATCTATTTTGTTACAGGAAAAGTTCAGCTCTCTCAGTGGGAGCAGGGAGTGTTGGTTTGCTAAAGCATCTCAGGCATGTTAGTTTCGAGTCTGAGTCTGAATAAGTGTAGGTGAACTTGCTGGGGACCAGAGAAAGATGAGGGGGCGCCATCCACAGCAGCCAGAGGTACCTGGACTTCCTGTGTACTGCCACATGCCTATGGATCATGGGTAAGGCAGAGCTTGACCCTGCAATGCTTTGCCAGCTCCTTAGCCCCAACTTAAGTTGTGTGTGATGTCTGTGTGTGTGATGTGATGCATGATAGGATGTGTGTGTTTTGCTCTGAAAGAAAAGATGAACAGGATTGGAAGAAACTTGGCTTATGTGCATGTGCACAGTATCATGATGAACACAGAGAACGTTTGTTGATGGCTTAGTTTTCAAGCATAAAGAACTAGTTTGAGGAAGTTACGTAGTACTTTCTCCTTAGATAAGCCTTAGGACAGGACTTTTTATAAAAGCCTGGAGGAGAAGAAACACCTGTGTTGTTGCTTAGCCTCTGGCTGGGACTTGGATCAAGCAGCTGGGAAGTGAACACTCCCGAGGCTGCTCCTGTGCTTGCCTTTCAGCACCCTAGTTTTGGGTGGACTTGTTGACATCACACGCTCACTCTTGCAGCTGGCTCAGCTGTGCAACAGCTGAGTTTCTGAATTTCTTGCTTTGTGGGAATTTTAGTTTCTCTCCTGCATGGAAAATATTTGATATTTCTGTGAACTCAGAAACCAGCATAATTTGCCTCACTTGAGTGGAGATGTAGAACTTAATATTTTTTTTTCCCTTTCCATTGTGTAGATTTTAACTGGAAGGACCTAAATCTATTAATGAAAAACAAAATACAGTGATTTCTGATATTAAAAGTAAATTGCTACACTGTAGTTTTTCTTGACTCCTAGCAGACAGCAGTAGTAGATAATCAGAAATGAGTTGCACTTTGTCCCAGGATCATGAAAGAGATTGGAGTCCAGTTACGGGTTTGACAACATCGGCATAGTCTGCAGATAGTTAATTCTTTACACATGTGTGCCCTCAGGTTTGCATACTAAAACAGCATCGTATGTTGCTTTGCCGCTTGTTACCATTAAGCCCCAGTCAGGGGTGAATGACAGGCTCCTTATTAGTCTGTCGTGAGAAGCTTTGTGTTCATGGCGCCGTCAGATATGACTCCTCCCTCCCTTTAATGAGTCTGCTGTTGGTGGACATTGGGACTTTTAGGCTATTTCTATATTTTCAGCAGAATTAAACCTCCAGCTGTGCAAATGTTTGCCTACTTCATTTTTTTTCCTTAAGATAAATACGTAGAGACAGAATTCAAGTAGAAAAGATGTTGCTTCTGTGCACATTGCATCCCAGCTCAGAGACCTGCTTTCTTATTGGAGTAGAAGCGATAATTATTTCAGTATGCCCAGTTGCACTGTAATATTTGTCATGTGAAGTGAAAACCTGAAAAACCACCATTAAGTGTCTAGCTTGAATATGTTAAATATGTGTGTATTAAAATGCACTATAGAATAGTAAAATGTGAGGTCAACAGTTTCGATACTGTAATGTCTTAGATGTAGATACATATTCTCACAATATTTTAAGGTATAATTTACATACATTATAATACCCAAATTTTAAGTTTCATACAGTTTGATGGGTTTTGACAAATATCTAAGTATTCATGAAAGTATTCACAAATTATGAATATTTTTGCCATTCTCAGAAAGCTCTGTATCCCTTTTAGTCTCTCCCACCCTGTGGCTGTTAGCATTACATCTGTGATCTAAGTTCAGATCTCAATATGAACAGATCAGTGTATTGAAGAGCATTTAGTATTCTACTGTTTTTCCTTGAGCATCCTTCTGAAAGTGCTAAACTGTACTTCTTAGACCCGAAAGACAGGGTAAGAACAGCAGGCACAGCAGCTTTTCAGAGAAGGAATACCTCTATTTGAAAACAGCAGTTAATGGGTGACAGACTTCTAGACGTGAGAGTTGGGAAAGCTTTGGGCTAGGAAGGTTGTACCACTCTAGAACAGGGCTTCTTAACCAGAACACCAAAACCAGAAGCAACACCACCACCAGCAAAAAATGAAAACTTACTGGGTGAAGAAAGCAGAAAAGCAGAGTCAGAGCAAGAGTCGGAGCATGGATAACTACATAGATGAAGTGAGCAGAGGACTGGTGTTTCCCAAGAAGCTCTGCAGTTGCTCACTCAGCAGATGAGGTGACATGGCTAGCAGCTTTGGCCAGCAGGGAAAGCACGGTGGTGTGGCGCCCATTAGAATAACAGAGATGGGGCTTGTGGAAGTGTGAAATGGCTCCCCTACTGTGCAAGGCAGCCTGTAGGTCCTTGAAGGCCCTACAAGTCCCACTTCTGGAGGGATGCTTTTCGGCTGCGTTCAGAACTGCACCACACACAAAACCAATCCAGGTGTCTACGGGTAAATGAAATCCATATCATGTACATATAACGGCTCTTAGAACCTTGACCAGCAGTGAAATAAGCCGGCCATGTGTGCACGCACATAGTGTGTGCTTCCACTCCCACGAGAGAAGCAAGCACAACCAGGCTTGCAGAGCTGAGTGTGCAGCAGTGGCTGTGAGAGGCAGGAGTGGGAAGAGGAGGTGTCACGGTTGGGTGGGTGCAGCTTTGGCTCTGGGCGATGAACTCTGGAGATGGGCTGGCTGCTTTGTTAACATGACACAGCTGGCAGCATTTGGGAAGAGGGAACTTCAATTGAGAAAATGTCTTCCTAATACTGGCCTGTAGGCAAGGCTGCCAGGCATTTTCATGGTTAATGTTTGATGTGCTAGGGCCCAACCCACTGTAGGAGGTACCACCCCAGGGCACCTAGGTGGTCCTGGGTTGTATTAAAAAGCAAGTTGAGTGAGTTGTGGGGAGCAAGCCAGTAAGCAGTGTTCATCCATGGCCTCTTCTTCAGTTCCTGCCTCCAGGTTCCTGTCTTGACTTTTTTCGGGGTTGACTGTGGCCACCGCCCAATTGCAGCAGTAGGAAGCCAGCTAGGACAGTAGTAAGCCAGCTAGGATGGAAGGTGTCGACCTTTGCACAGCAGCTAGACTGTACTGAGTGTCACTGCACCGCATTCTAAAAATTCTCGAGACGGTGAACTTTGTGCATATCTTAGCATAGTAGAAGAGAAGAGAGGAGTCGATCTTTGGTGTGGATGAAGAACAGGAGACAATTCACAGGTCTCCGATCACAAATTAGCTTGTTTAGTGTTTCGCTGTGGGGCAGTTTTCTCTCTGCTTGAAAGCTGTCTTCCTGGAAAAGCAGTATGAACTGATGGGTGAGTAGATTCAGGTGTGCAAAGGCAAGGTGTCCTCCATGGAAGCTGGGCGGTGTCTCAGCTCACTTGAGTTGGGCTGTCGTAGTTCTTTCAAGTGTTTCACAAGCTGTTTCGGAGACCCTTAGCCTGGACTCTTGTTTAGCTCAAGGCCAAGGCTCATGGGGAATCATGGCTGTGGTACCTAATGGGTGAGTTCTGGGATGGTCAGTGGATGTTCGTTCCTGAGCTCTCAGGTTGAGGACATGCTGAAGATTTCAGTCAGAAAGGTCCATGAGGTGTGCAGCTCTGGGAGGGGTGTACCTAGGTCATGTGCTGTGTGAAGTCCTCGAGCAAGGGTGGGCAGGCTTTGTAAAGGATTTCTGGTTCCTTCAGTGTGCTCATGTTTTATGCTTTATTTTTGCAGCCTACTTATTTTACAAACTCTGTTCCTCATAGAGCTGATTTCCTGAGATGGCTTGAAAGATTAGTATTCCATGTAGGAGACACAGGGGAATATTGGCCTAAGGGTTAGCAGCCCTTAGGACTCCTGCTGGTGGATAAGCCTCAGAGAAGCCCTGCCTCAAGCTGGTTCTTTCAGGAAGGCTGTAGGACTCTCCTAGGGTTTCTGGCCTGTGTGTGCTGTTGCCACACCCCCTTCCTTTCAGGTGGGGAAGGGTCCTGGTTGGAGGCAAGATTTTTATTTTAAAATGTAAAATTAGGAATTTAGGCATAAGGGAAAGTACAGAAACATATGGAAACAAATATTTCTTGTAACTACACTGAGATAACATATTTTACCACATCTGTATTTCTTCCTCCCCCCCTTCCCTCCTCAGCCTCTCGCCACTCGTATTCATCATGTTGACCCCAACCATCATCCTGTCTGCCCTTCTTTCCTTCTGTTCTTTTTCCCCTACTAGGAATAGAACACAGGGTTCCATACTTGCTGGGTAAACACTACTGAGATGCCCTTTCCGCCTCCCATCTCTTGTAAAGGCTGAAATTCCACCCCTGCCCTTAACAGAATGGGCCAGATCCTTCCTTTCCATGGATGTTTTTATGCAGTGAAACATCCATGGATGTTTTTATGCAGTACATGAGTTTATAACTAACACAGCACATGCAAGTGACGTGGTGCTGCTGTGACCTTTTCCTGCTTTCTCTTTCCCTTACCACCGTATCTTTAGAGTTGGAAGGTTTTGACGTGTGTATTTTGACTTTGTGTGTTTTACACCACCCTTCTCACTGTAATATAAAGCTCAGTTGTGAGGTTCTAAAGCGTTGATTTTTTCCTGTTTCCCTCATGGCAGAGTGCTGTCCTGATAACCGAGACAGGGCCTGACAGGGGCCACATGATGTGTCATAGCTGCTTTACACAGGGACCTGCTGGGCCATGAGGTCAGTGACTTAAAAGAGAGGGTAAACTTGGAGGATTCATTAGTTTTGGAATATGAGTAGAAAGACCAGGGAATGGTGAAGTGAAACACGGGGTCCAGGGTGCCCACTGACACACAGATTGAGACTCGTGTCCCTTATTGGGAGAGAATGAAGGCATATGCATAGACCTTCCCTCTCCAGAGGAACACTCAGCGTTCAGCTTTTTAAAGAGAAATTATTTTTTGTGCTTACTCATCACGTGTACAAGTGTCGAGATATGAGTGAAATAGAGCCCTTTTAAAGTCGGGAGAAAACATTCGGTCCCAGACGGTTTCTGGAGAATAGTGCACTGACTCTAGAGTAGTCATAAGCCCAGCTTGTCGTTGCAGTAACGACGTATGGTTTAGCCAGTTTGCTGTCGGGGAGCTGCTCAGGCTTTCCTTAAGACACCAACTTCCTGCTGCTGGACGGAGTGAGCCTTTGGTTCCGGGTCCTGTGTTTGGCACAGGTGATTGTATGAGCCAAGTCTAAATTTTACACGCTGATAGCTGCTTCTCTAACCCAGTGATAACTTTGCTGTGGGGTCCTCCAAGGGCATGGCTTTGGCGTGGGAGCAAATCTGCACACAGTGCAAGGCTGACCGCATAGCTGAGTCGGTCACTGTCGTTGTGGTAAAATAAGTCAGTCAGGCCTGAGGAGGACTTTGCTGGTAAATTACCTGCTCTGGGCCAGGTGACACCTGAGCAGAAGTGCCAATAGGCCCAGCGTGTGGCTCAAGATACATCAGTCTTACATGCGTGGCAGAGTCTGGTAAGCTTCGTTGATCCCAAACTCCGTTAGAACAAGTGAGAGTCCTAAGAGTCTGAAGAGCCGAAATGGGCTTTGCAGTATGTTCCACATGGATGTCTCTAGCTCCTTGTCACTTCAGCAGTGCCCAAGGGCTTCTCAGGCCTTAGTCAGCACCACAGAAGTAGCAATGAATTAATTACACCAGGGCCAGACAAGGCTGAGAAGGTGACAGTGGGACCCTGGGTGGTCTGCTTCATTAGAGTGGTATTTCACTTAAGAAGTCTGACAAAGCATATAGTGTGTGTTTGAAAACTCTACCTCTAAACTGGTCAAAACAAAACCAAGCAGCCATGAAAGAGATGAGCCTTAGTTCCGCAGTAGGCAATTACTTACCATATCAAGAAGTTGGTTTTAAAGTAGTTCATGCTGTGCTGCAGCCTGTAGTTGCTAAGGAGCACCAGCCTTGGTGTGAACACCTACATAGCATCTGGATTACGAAACTTCTTGCTGCCAGTGTGAGTGTGGATTCATGATGTAGCCCAGTTTTCCTGCTGTGCCTGCATGGCAGACAAATAAGGGATGGACTTGCTCTTGTGTAAGTAGGCCCTCCAGTATGTCTTGCTTGGGAGAAGAGCCCCCTCTCTCCAATAACACACCCATGTGTGTGTGAGAATTTCAGTAAGCCACAGTGTCAACTCTCAGAGCACACTCCGAGGGGAGTCGCTGGCTGTGCTGACTGAGCCTTACAGTCATCAGCGCTGCGGTGGGCTAGTCTCACTGCCTCACATCGAGTGAAGACGTGAACTTCCGCATCAGATTCCGAGTCAGACACACCTGTGTGAATGGGAATGGGGTACGCATTGTCCTGGTTGGACTGTTCTAGAACTTTGTGGACTTCATTCACTGTGAAATATTACACTGTAAAATAAATAAAGCAAAGATTTCAACAGTCCTATTAATTCTTCTTAAAACTCTCCTGCTGTAGCAGCCTGCATTCTTTGGGATGAATAGCCTGTAGAAAAACTATTTTGACAATATGTTCTGTGGCCATTACGGGGAGGTTAACTAGCCTGGATTGAAAGAAACAGGAGCATTAGTTCTTTTGCATTGTTTTCCTTTTATTTCATTGTTTAAGCTGTAAATTAGTGCATTGTCCTGGAGGTAAACTTTTTAGTATTTTTTAAAAATTTTATCACTTATTTTTCCTTGCTAAGTGTTTTTGTAGCTAATTTGGCTCTTAGATGTGGATCTGGTCCTCCAGTTTCTGAAGTGTGTGGGCTGGTGGGGCTGAAGTTCCAAGAGTTCTCTCATGGACCATGTCGTGGTATCATTAACAGGAAGACTTTATCTGCTTGCCCATTCCCTGATTCTTGTTTTTCTTTTTCTTTCCTGCTCTCCCAATTGGGTTGAGGTTGGGGATGGACACACACACACATACACACACACACACACACACACACACACACACACACACACAAAGTGTGTGTGGGTCACTTTAAAAAAGCTAGAAAGCACTGAAAGTATTCTGTTTTTGCATGAAGAAGGACTGCTCTGGGGTGATTTGGGAGTTTCAGGCTCCGGCAGACAAGTGGTTTCCACTGGCTTGGTCTAGAGCTCATATTTGTGATTCAAGATTCTTTGTTTTTACCTGCTCTATCAACTAGGACAATGATCCTCTATTAGATGTGCTTCCTGCAAGAATACATTTTGGAGTGGTATTATTTGATACAGTTAGTGTCCCCTATATATATATTAGCTTTCCATCAGTATGACAAAGCATGAGGTAATGCTCTCAAATAGAAAAACCGTTTCTTTGGCTCCACAGGCCATGATTGGCTGGTCCTGAAGCTGGGGTCCTTGATAGGCAGCAAATCATGGCAGGACACGTGGTAGAGGAAACTGATTCCTGCATGGACAACAAGGAGAAATGGGTGGGAAAGGGTGGGAGTCCTCCTGTCCACTCTGAGGATTGCCCCACTGTCCTAAAGGCTTCACAGTAGGGCCTATTGTGTGTAGGGCTTCTTACACTTGGGCCTTTGAGGGACATTTATGGTCAAGGGCTTTTGTTTGATGTTTTAATGCCATGCACTCTCCTTTTTGCAAATGAGTATGTGAAAGTACTGATGTCATGGTCTGACATCTGATAGAAATATAGTTGGGGTGATCTGACTTAGAGGCAGGCATACTATACCGTGTTTCTGATCACAGCCTTCTGGCAGTATTCGAATGAGTTAACCTGGACTGTGTGAACTCATTGGAGTTTGCTTGTATGGAGGTGGAATTAATAAAATACCCTTTTGGCTTTTTTAGCAGGAGGGTTTTGAATGTCAGTGTCAGGGAACCCCCCACCCCCACCCCGCCTCTAGACTTTTGTGACTGTATCAATATGTGATACCTGGTAAAATAGGATTTTGAAGGCAATGTCATGTCATCTGTTGACTTCAAGGACAGTATGTGAACAGAAGCAAAAAGTCAGTTTATCTAATGAAGAGAGATGTAAAGTACTGAAATGCGAACCTTTTTCAAATGGTGGGATAGAAGCCATATTTGAATTCATTTACTTGCGCATCTTCAGTTCCTCATTTCTTCTGCTTGACTTTCTGACAGATGCCACCGCAGTATGGACAGCAAGGTGTGAGTGGTTACTGCCAGCAAGGCCAGCAGCCGTATTACAACCAGCAGCCACAGCCCCCGCACCTCCCACCCCAGGCGCAGTACCTACAGCCACAGTCCCAGCAGAGGTACCAGCCACAGCAGGTGAGCATGCCGCTGCCCGGCTCTTGTTTTCTCCTGCAGGTTTGTTCAGAGGCCAAGTGCACTCACTCTGAAGCTCCTCCTACCCTTGCAGAGTTACCCTGTGGTAGTGGGGGAAGGGTATACTTTTTCTATTTTTTTCCCCTTTGGCCTTTCAAGACAGTTTGTGTAACAGAGCTCTGGCTGTCCTGGAACTTACTCTGTAGACCAGGCTGGCCTTGAGCTCACAGAGGTCTGCCTGCCTTTGCCTCGTGAATGTTGGGATTAAAGGCGTGTTCCACCATCTCCCAGTGGGAAATGTACTTTTGAGAAAAACCCAAAAGTAGACTTTAATCTATCCTCTCCCTCTTCTCTTTCTCCCTCTCCCGTTTCCCTCTCTCCCTTCTTCTTCCTCCTCTCTCTCCTCCCCTACCTTTCTCTCTCTCCATCTTTTCTCTTCTCACATCTACACATGTGAGACTGAACACTGGGAAGAACAACTTTTCATAGCTGCTTGCATTACTGGTTGGTGGCAGCAGAAAGTGTCACTTAGTTCACATTCACTTGTCTTCTAAATCATTTCAAAAGGCGCCTTTCCACTTTGGTGAGGCCGGGTCCGGAGGGGTTGCAGGTCATGTGACCATGTTAGTTGGCCTTTTATCTTGACCTGTTTAGTTTGAATGTTAAGTGCTAGAGCATGGAAACATGGTTGCCTTGGAGTGTTATTCTCCTGGAAGTTGCTCCTAAACAGGAGTCACTTCAGTTAGAGTACACATGGCCACCATGCTACTGAAACGCTTTCTGGGTCTTTCCTTTCCTGCTTGGCTCCCTCTTTCTCTCTCTCATTTTGAGGGTCATTTCACTTATGTGTCCAGAATGGCCTCAAACTCTGGCTTCTCTTGCCACAGGTCTCCTGAGTGTTGGGATTGCTGGCTGCTTGCACATCTAATTTCTGTTGAAATTAGACTAATTAAACACTTGTTTTGCAGGCAGTTAAGATGGTTGAGGAGGTACAGACACCTGCCTGAGCCTGATAACCTAGGTCTAATCCCCAGGACTCACATGATAGAAAGAAGTTAGACTCTCACGTGTGTACACACAAACACACGAATGTAATAGAAATGAATAAATAAACTGTCTTGAAAGGCCAAAGGGGGAAAAATACAAAAAGTGTACCCTTCCCCCACTGTGGCAAATGTGTATTGGTAAAATGAGTCCATTTCATTTTGCTTTAGACTGTTGCTCTTGAATGGAATGAGCAGTTGTGAGGAGCTGAGAGTCTTGTTCTGAGCCCAGATAAGCCTCTTAGCCCTCCAGTCCTGTGAAGCAGCCCCTTTCCCTGCTGCTCTTGTCCTCTGTCCTTTCTCTTCTGTAGGCTGGGTGTGGTAAGGAGAAGATGAATATGTGTGGCACAGGCCTTTTCATTTTTTAAGGGCTTCTTTCCGGCACTAAGAGATCTCTGACCTTAAGTTAAATAGGTAAATATGTATATCTTATACATGCAAAGTAATTTTTGTATTGTTTTAAATTATGTGCATGTGTGTGCTTGTGTAGCTACCTACCTACAGGAGTGCAGGTGCCTGTGGAGGATCATGGCCACTCCTGCAGCTGGAGTGCCAGGTGGTCGTCAGCTGCCTAATGTGGGTGCTGGGAATCTAACTCACGTCCTGAAAGAGCAGCAAGTGCTCGGAACTGTTGAGCCAGTTCTCCAGCCCCATGGACCTTAATTTCCATGGAGTATATTTTAAAGTGTACTTTGGGATTTGCTGGAGCCCATTGCCACATGACTTTGATTATAGACTTGTAAAGGGAGTTTGTGACTTTAAGGAAAGAAAATTTAAAACCACGGGAGAGAGTGACATCAGTGTAAGCTCCTTCTTCCTACATGTGTATGTTTAAACCGTGAGCAGCCAAGCTAGGCTTCATGGAAGTGGGGGTGTGGAGCTTCAGTTATCCAGCTCTTGTTATCGCTGCGAACATTTGAAAGCACTTCAGTGTCAGTGCCCTTTAAGTGAGAGCCTGGCGTCGGGGGTTTGATAAAGTTACAGGCTTTTAGAATCTTGTAGAGCTCATCTGTGGGCGTGAGCTGTTCCGTTACTTCGTTGAAATACTCCAGTGGAGAGTGCGCCTCTCATTTTACTCTCATGTGCTGAAGGAAACTCAGCTGTAAAACCAGTTTGATTAAGGACTCTGAGTACATGTCATTTCTCAGGACCAAGCTCAAAATTTACTTCCTTTATTAAGTGTTCACTGATGACTTACACAAGATGGCAATTAGTCAATTAATATCCTTTATATTTAAATATTGACAGCATGCCATAGGCACAACCTGTTTTAATGAACACTATTTTAATGTACTTAGCTTAGGGTTTTCTTTTGTTCTTGTTATCACTGTTACTTTATGGACTTGAGTGCAGAGAAGCAAATGATAAATGATTTATTTTAATCATGATGGCTCATAAAAAGTGTCATTTAAAAATATATTTTGAGTAAAATCAAACATGTCAGGTTTTTTTCTTATGTTCTCTCTCTTTTTTTTCTTTCTTTCATTTGTTTGTTGAAACAGCGTTTCTGTGTGTAGCCCTAACTGTCCTGGAACTTGCTCTTTAGACCCAAGTGGCTTCATCTACCTGCCTCTGCCCCCCAAATTCTGGATTAAAGTTGTGTACTACCACCAGAGGCTGGGTATGTTCTGACTCTTGAGCTGTAGAATACCTGAGTGCTTTTAAACTTTTAATTGCTATCTAATACAGAGACTATCTTAAAAGAAAAAACAAAAAACAGAAAACACAGTGCCATCTTAGTTACCCAGCCATATCACCACCCTTTCCCAAATAACCTCTCTATTACAGATACATATGGAAATACATATATGCCATATATTTATATTTGAGATTGCATAGTATCATTTATAACTTCCTCTTCTGTACAGTTGATGGTGTACTGTAATGCTGTGTATATTCTTTGTTACTCTTGTATCTGTTCACATAGATATATTTTCTAGAGCTCTTTTCATTCCTTTATAGAGTTATTGGGTTTTATAGACATATCATAATATGTTCAATCCATTTTCTTTACTGACACCTAGATTTCTAGTTGTTATTCAGCAATGTTGCCCTTATAATATTGTCTCTAAGTCTGCAACAGTATCAGTAGGGTAATTCTTCCAGGCAGCACGCTGTGTATGAGGGTGGGTGTGTTTTCTCTTCTAGAGATATTGCCAGATGGCGGTTGGGGGCTCCTCAGTCTGTGCCCACCATGCCTGCGTAAGCGCTGTCCCTTACTTATTATCAGTGCTGCGCACGGCTTTCTGGAGGCTGAGGCTGAGTGTCTCAGTTTGAAAGCATTTCTGTTGCTTTTTGGGGGGGGGGTAAATAATTTCTTTTAATTTTGACTTCTTTCAATTTGGTTTTAAAATACATTTATGAAAATTCTGTACATTCTGGTGGCCTCCCCAGGGAATAGAAATACTCCCAATGTGGGAGTGTGAGATAAGGACCTGACTTGTTTTTATTGTAGGAGTGGAGTGCTGGGGTCAGGGCGATGCTCAGTGGGCACAAGTGCTTGCCACCAGGCTTGATGACTTGTGTTCAGTTCCTCAGGGCCCATGTGGTAGAAGGGGAGAAGTTACTTCCAAAGTTTTCTCTGACCTCTGTGTGTGTGCTATGGTATACAATGTATATGGACACATAGACAAACTAAATAGATGAGTGTTTAAAACAAACAAACAAAATGAAAAGAATGGAGAGCGACACTCCCAAAGTTTGTGTGGAGACAGGAGACCCAGCCGGGCCTGGCGCAAGTGCGGTCTGCAGAGGGTCCACTGTGCCCAGGTTGTATTTGAATCCAGATGAGGCCTGCTCCTACTATGGATGGTGCTCTGCTTGATTCATTCAAGCCAACTAAATGGTCAGTTTGATTGAAAAGTACGTTTTGCTAACTTTTGCAGCTTTACTCCTTCTGTTGCCTGGAGATGTCCCTTCTGTCATTTGCTGAGCTCCCTGGCAGGGGCGTGGTGTTTGAGTTTCTTCTGGGGCCCTGTTCTTTTCTGTTTTGTTTTCTCTACTGCTTTTGGCAGATGCTTGCTTGGTATGTGCTAGTTGCTTATCAGTATTCTCTTCCCAGCATTTTCTTGGCTGCTTAGGTTTCCCAGTGCAGCTTCCTCTTCTGCTGTCTCTGCTGGGGCCTTAGGCATGTGCTGCTATGCCTAGCCTAAACTTTTTTTCATTTCTTACTGTTTTTCCCCCTAACAAACTTGTCAGTTTTTGTTGTTATTGTAATTGTGTATTTTCTCCCGTAATGTATTTTTCTTTGGAATAGTTAGTTCTTAAGAAAATGGAGAAGCAGTGGGAACACTGTGGACAGTTGAAGCCTCCACAGGCCAGGAGCATGTGATACTGAGTGTAGTCTATTTAGCTTCTTGTGGGGCAGGCCAGGGAGGATGCTGGCCTACAGAACTCCTGTCTTGGGACGGAGATTGCTAATAGTCCTGGGTGTGGTGTGTAAGAGGGATCAGGGAGTGAGAGTCAGCCCTCAGTCAGCTGCTTGCAAGGTCCTGGGGAAAACTCTGTGGTTTGATGTTTTCATAACGGGCAGGAGGAATAAAATGAGACAGAGTTGACATGGGTAGAAAGGGGGTGTGAAGTCATTCTTGGGGTCCAAGATGCTCCCATGCCATTCAGCACTGCATGCTGTAGAATCCGCCCCACCTCACAAGCCACCTTCTCCATGCCTGCACTGCCCCATTCACTGTGTCCCCCATTCGCCATTCCTTTCGGCAACATCGTACATGTCCCTTATATTCTTCAAAGGCACCCTCCCCTGTTTGACTAGGGCTATTCCTGTGCCTTTCCTTTTTTTTTTTTTTTTTTTTTTTTTTTTTTGTTGTTGTTGCTATTATAAGTTGCTTTGCTGTGTGTGGTGAGCACAGTCCTTGGTTTCCTTTGTAACAGGTGCAAGTTCTTGTCAGTGCTGTACTCTGTCTAGTCATTTGGTTTTCGTAGGTTTTGCCATTAAAAGATACTTATTTTTTACCTTTTTGCACCCAAACCTCACCCACTGTGTTGTTGGAGGAAACTGAGAGGCCAGTCCTGTTAGTCTCCATTAAATGAAAGCCTTTAGCCTTTCACTGTTAAATGTAATCTTTACCTGTGTTTTTCTCTCTTGTGGTAGCTGCCTGCTGTTGGGCTAAAGATGTTCCTTCTTTTCTAACTTGCTAAGGTATCTTATTCATGATGGAAACTGATTTTTTTTCCTTATCTGTTGAGACGAATACTTCTTTTTTACTTAAAATTTATTTCTGTGGTTTGTGAGCCTCTTTTCTGGGAGTTTTAAATTAGCCTCAAGATACATTGTATACATGCACAGAGCGGCAGAGAGAGAGAGAGAAAGGGATTTGTTTTTCTTACATCTGTTTGGGTTTCTTATACAAGTATTTGTGAATGAGATTGAGCTGTAATTATTTTCTGGAAGATCTGGTGTCTGTGGAACTCTAAGTAAATTGCAGACTCACCCCTTTTCTAGTTTCCTGGAAGAAATGTGGTGTTCAAAATGAATGGTCTGTTCTGCACAAGTGTCCTTAAAGCCATAGCAAATGATATAGTTCTTAGTTTTTATCCCTTTTTTCACTCTTGAGTTTTTAACTTGTAATTCCATTTTTAGTATGTTATTTTAAGAGTTATAAGCTTTTTCTAAAATCAGTGAGCATATAAGTATTCTTATATTTATGAATTGAGCTATATTGCTTATTCTATAATTAAAATGAATTCATAGTGTTTATTAGCATAATCTTTGTAACGTCTAGAGCTAAGGCATTTGAACTGATACTTTTCTTTTTCTCTTATTAACATGAATGAATTGTCTGTATTAATGGGCGCTGATGTTCCCATCATACATATAAGTGCCACTGATCATTCCTCTCCCTCCTAACCTTGTCCCGTCTCAGTTCATAAACCATTTATCTTTTACTTTCAGGTCATTTATTTAAGAAAAACTTTTTTTTGGGGGGGGGGATAGAGCTTTCCTGGAGCATCCTTGGTCTTTGTCTGCCTTTTCCATTAGTATGTATATGTGTGTGATGTCTACATGTATATGTACATATGCATATGTCACACGTACATATTGTTTTGCCCCCTGTAAGCTCTAGTTCTCTACTCTTCTGATGTGGTTTTTTTTGCTTGTTTGTTTTTGTTTTTTCTTCTTTCAGGTACATGTTTAGTATATTTGGACCCTTTTATCCAAGCCTGACGTATACTGCTTTGGGTAGCTGCTCCATTTCGTTATGAATTGCCTGACTTTTATTTCTGAGGATTAGCCAAGGATTCCTTAAGTCTTTGCTTTCTGAAAGAGTTTTTATGGAGGCTAGTCAGGGCTCTGACCAGTTTCCTCAGAAGGATTTGTAGAAGTCTTTGCTTGGCCCGTCATCTCTAAGTACTGGTCGCTTCTGGGGACTGTGTTTCGCCCTTCATCTCTCACAAATGTCCTGAATGTGCACATGAACAGGACTGTACAATCTGCACACAGGTGCTGCCACCATGTTATGTCACTTGCACTGTCAGTGTTGATCCAGTGCCCATTGCTGACCATCCCAGTTGCTTGCCTGCCTCAGGAGATTTCACAGTGGGATCATGGATACGCATGTTACCCTGGACGTGGTGTCACCTCCAAGGACTTGACTTTCCATCTGCTGCACCAGCTCTGTTGAGAGGTCAGCAGTTGATCCTAATGCGTAGTCTATCTGATTCGAACAAACTGTAGCCCACTGATTTAATTAAAATTGTTATGTAGAGCTTCCCCTTTCTCTGCTGACTCTGCCTTGATGTTTGGGAAAACCGGGTCAGTGTCCCATAGAGAGGCTCTACCAGTTATCTTGATGTAGCTGAACATGCTCTTCTGTCCTCTGTCAGCAAGGTCCCCTGGCTTGAAGAGTGGCACATATTTGTGGTGGCTCTATGTCACGGCCCCAAGAGTTCCTGGCCCACTCTTCTTCAGAGGCTGTTCTCTGGAATTCCTGGGCGTGAATGTATGTGGTGGTTCTAGCTCTCTTCTCTACAGTGACTGCCAACTGAGGCTTGGAGACATGAGATGGCACCAGCCTTCCCCCACACTCCCTCCAGCTTTCTCAGCTACTCCATCTGCGAATGTAACCCACATCTTGTGAAGGCCAGTTTGGTACCCATCATTACTGACCAAGGGGCTGTACATCCTGTGAATTTATTGCATCACGTTGACAGAATGCTTGGTTGTCCCACAACAGCAAAGCCAAGATTGATTAGAGAGCACACGTAGTATGGCCTCTGGGACCACTTTAAATAAAGTTCTCCTCCTGTGGTTTTGCACAACACAGGGGCAAGTGTCAGTTTTGACCAGAAGCCCGGTGATGTTCAGCCTGCGGTTGCTGATTGTCGGAGTAGCTGTGCCTTTTATTTCTCTTTCCCCTGCTCCAGTTCTGCCTTGGCCTTCTCTGTTGTAGGTTTATACCCTCCTGGCCAGTGGCCCTTTGACTCCTACTTTGTCCCCCATTCTGCATGCCCGTGGACAAGCTCACACCTCTCTACCTTCACCTATTCTTCCCCTTGCAGAGTAAGCAGCCGGAAGCTGACCTCTGTGGCAGAAGCAGCTTGTCTCCCTGGGGCTGACTTCTGTGCTTGAGTGCTGCTTACATTTAGGGATGAGTGTGCCTGGCCATGCAGATGTTAGTCAACAGAGAAGCAAATCTCCCTGGTTGTTTGCTGTCGTTTATGTTATTTAAGACTGTATGAACACACTGTGTTGATAGCAAGTAATCTAGAAGGCTCACTTTTTTTTTAAAAAATGGAAAAATAGTTTATTTAGTTCAGGCTGGCCCAAACTCGGGATACCCTGCCTCAGCCTCCTGAGTACTGGGCTACAGGTGTGTTCTAGTATGCCTGCTTTGCTTCCCATTCTAGAAGTTTTTCTAATCCCCCTTTCTTCATTTTAAAGAATGTTCATAGATAAACATGCAACTTTCAGAATTTCAAGTAAGCCAGCACAATATGTCAACTGTACAATAAAAATAAAAGAGAAGTTATATTTAATGTCATCGTGCATTGGGCGAGTCCTAGGTACAGCCCTTAGCATACTACTGCAGATAGGTGACTGTCATGTGTGGTGTCTTTGGCCTTGACAGCCCAGGAGGAGAGCTGGTAGGAGCCTGTGTCAGTGTGTCTTGTCTTCCCATCAGGATCATCAGTGTGGTGTCCTCTGGTAAGGCAGGGAGACCCTGTTGGTCCAGTTCTCAACAAAACAGCACACAGTCTCCACTTTCTACATCCAGTAGGCTACTTCCTGGGAATTGTAGGCAAGCCACAATGACCTTAAGGACGCTTCGCTCTTCTCTGCAAACAGAGTTGGTTTCGCAACTCAAACAATTAGTTTTGTAGTGCTTTGTAGCTAATGTATATATGTTTGTATGTATTGTATACAGACAAGATTGGGCCAGGGACCCACACATGCCAGCCAAGTGTTACACTATTTGAGTTCGTGTATTTCCCTCATCTGCTTTTTTACTTTACTTGTTTTTCTCTTTAAGTTGCCAGGGTGGCCTTGAGCTCAGTTTGGAGCTTAGACAAGCCTTGAACTTGCAGTCCTGCTGCTTCAGCCTCCCAAGTAGCTTAGATTACCAGCAAGTCTAGGCCGTTGGGCTGGGTTGTAGGTTTTTAGGTACATAAGTGCTGGGCCTTTTGAAGTAGCTTGTGATGTGGGACGGTGATCTGCTTGATTAGGGCTTGGCATGCCTCTGTAGGTCCAGTCCACAGTCTTCCCCTTCCTCCTTAGCCAGCTGGACTCAGAACATCATTACACTCTCTGCAAATTCTCTTAAATGCCCCTCCCCTTAGAAAACCCCTCCTGTAACCTGGAGCCTCCTGACTCTTGCCTGCTTACAGCTGGGCCAGGAGGAGGGCAGAGGCCTGATGGTCCTTTCACGTCTCATCACTAACCAGAGATGATCCTTGCTCAAGGCTCTACATTCCCTCAGGTTACCACTCCATCCACCCACCCTTCAGTGTTCAAGGCCAAAAGCCTCATCCGCTCCATCCCCATCTCCTCCTCCTCTGATCCCCTCTCATCCCCCTCTCACGGTCATCTCCATGGTCATGCTGCTGCATAGTTCACAGAGGAGTGAGATGCAGGAGGCAGTGGAACTGCCTTTGTGGGTTTCACCTCCACCTCCACCCCCAGGCTGAGCCTTTCCTATGCCTTCCCATAGACAAGGCTGCTGCCCTCCGCTTTGGCACTCACACACCTGGCTTTTCCTCTATCTCTCTTTCCCTCTCTCTTGTTCTGTTGGCATCGAACATTCTGGCATTCTTCTCACCTGCTTTCTTTTCTTTCTTCTTTTTTTTTCCTGTTACCACTTGAATTTACCCCACTAGATAAGACATATATTTCAGTACTTGCTGAAACAGCTCTCTCTGTGTGGTTTTTGTGCCTTTTCTGCTTAAATTGGCAGATAAAATTGTATGTCACCTCATATGCCATGAAGCTTTGAAGTATGTAGACGTTAGGGGTGACTGAATCCAGCTAATTACGGTGTGCAGTGCTCACATGGCAATGCTGTGGCTAGAGTAATTTTAATACACTTCTAGCAGTTTTCCTTTGCAGCCTGTTGTTAACCACAGTTACCGTGTGGCGTAGTAGGTCTTCTGAATGTAGCTTTCCAGTGTCCTTTGCCCAGCCTCTCCTCTGCCACCCTAGGTCCTGGCAACCACAACCTTGCAGTTTTGTTCTCCTGTTGTGTGACAGACATGAAGCAGCGGACTCTTCTCTTCCCCTTGTGTCTTTAGTGTCATGGCACTGAGTAGCTAGTGACTGGCAGGTGCAACTGTAGCTGGGACTGCCCCCTCCCTGCCTGTTCAGCCTCTGCCCTGCATTACAAAGAAAATGCCTGGCCAGGTTCTGAAGCTCACACGCAAAGCCATGCTGAAGACCTTTGCCTTCTGTATCCGCTCCCCAGATAATTTGTTCTTCCCAACAGTTTGACCAGAAACTTAAACAACAAAATTTTATTTATATATCCTGTGAGTGCCAACTATGACAATTGTGTGAAGGTCAGAGGACAGCTTGAAGGAGTGAGTGGTCAGCCCTTCTTGCCCGGGGCACCTGAGTACCCATCATCCACATGCCCTTTTGTCTTTCTGCTTTGGTTTTTCCTTGAACTGGTTGCTCTGCGGCTTGTACAGACTTGTGTGTTAGAGTTTGGTATTGCCTGCGCCTCACCCAGAGGAAATCAGCTTTAGGAGAGGAAGGTCTTTGTTTTGTGATTATTTTATCTCTATTTCTGAGGTCAGTGTCTGGCACAAAACAGACTCACAGTAAACGTTTTGAATATTGTTGCTATTTTAATCATCAAAAGTATCTCTTTACTTTTCAGGTGCATGGTAAACTGACTTCTTAGTGTTGAAGAAGTTAAACATTTGCTGCTGGGCATTAAGAATTGATCAAAACAGTTTTGATATGGCCCACAGTACATTGTTGGAGGCAGTTCTAGCTGGCTTTTTCTGGGTGTGGGTGGGGGGTGGGAGCATGCATATGTGTGTTCAAGCCTGCCTGTGGGCCAACAGGTTTTGTCTTCCCCAAATGGAATGGCTGGCACAGAGCAGCATTCGTTACAGACTTGTATTATTAGTATTTAGATTCCTTCTTGATAGCCTGTGACAAGTTAGAGCCTCCCTTAGCACATTGTATGTATAGGTTAGCACGAAGTTTCCAGTGGCTCTTAGGTCTTGAGCCTCAACAATGTATTAAGACCCCACAGGCTTCTGAACCCAAAGGGGGATGCTGTGCTATGTTCAGGGGCAGGGGAAGCAGTGCTCTTGGACACTTGTAGGTTTCCCTGTGCTGTTGCCCTCAAGGCTCTATTAATAACCCCACATTTCCCCTGCTCTCCTCCTCTCTGCAGCTCTTCTAGGGAAGGAGTGGGTACTCCTGTTTTCTTCTATAGACCAAGTGGATAGCTAGGACACAGCAGTGACTGTCTGCCCAACAGTCTGTTTCCTTCATTTAAGAACAATCTCTGATTTGTGAGAGCTTACAAAGAAAGGATTTAAGTGCTTCTGTTCAAAGGGGTTTGCATCTTAGTTTCCCTTTGTGTGCTAGGGAAAAATCTTGCAGTTCTGGGAGTCTGTCTTTTTGTTGTTCTTGGTCCAGTTGCCTTCCTATGCTCTTTAGGGCTCTTGGTGTATGCTATGCAGGATGGATCCTGCTCTTCAGACTCCTCAGCAAACTCTCCTTTCTCCTTATATCTACTGAATGAGGTGGAATGAAGGAAAGGGTTATTCCCTCCAGTTCCTGGTCCCTTTCCTGGGACAAGGGGCTTCTGATGGAGCTCCGCCTTTAGGACCTGGACAGTCAGAAGCCTTTTGTGACTCTGTTCTCCCTCCATGCTTCTGATACCGCCACTGTCACAACTGGAAAAAGCCTTCTTTTCTAACAAGAGTTGCACCAATAATCCCACCAGCCCAGCAGACTCAGAAACCTGTAGTAGGAAGCACCATTAGAAGTCTATGGCAGAAAGCAATGGGGCCATGCAGACTTTGCTTTTGTAGTTTGTGGTTTTCAGTGTGCCTCAGATTCTTGAGGAAATTATCAGGTTTGTTTTTTTAAAGTCTTAAGCTGTAGCTCTGTCTTTTGTTTTTCTCTGTGTGTTGGTGTCCGGTTACTGCAGCAGTTATGACCCACGTAAGAGCAAAGCATGCCAGGCAGTGTCTCTAGCTCCCCATCAGTGTTTAGTGCGCCGTGCCCACTACTGAGGAGCCCCAGTGATCAGCAGAAGAGATGGCAGGCCAGCGGATGAGAGGCTTTCCAGCCACGCCTCTTGGATGGCACAGAGAGGTGATGGTGGTTGAAGTGTCTCTGAAAGGGTCTTGAGGAGTAAGGGTGTTTGTTGGTGGGTAGAGCTATGACCTTAGCAAGGGCCAGTGTCACTCTCTAAATGATGCTGTACTTCAAGACTCTTGAGTCTCACTAACTAAAGTGGCTTTTCTTGCTCACTTCTTCCCCTTGAGATTAAAAAGAAGTAAAAGACTAATAAGTTTTAAAAGATGTTTATTTTTATTTATAAACACCTGTGGAGGCCAGCAGAGGGTGTTGGATTCCTTGGAGCTGAAGTTTTTAGGCTCTTGTAACTTGCCTGATGTGGGTGCTGAGAACTGAACTAAGGCCCTCCACAAAAGCAACAAGTACTCTTAACCACTGAACCATCCCCCAACTCCCATCATTCACTTTATTTTTTTAGTCTTTGTGCAAGATTTTATTAAATGTCTTTACAGGATAGCATCTAGCCTCCAGATAGAGCTGCCAATGCTCTCTTATGCTGTAGGCCCTGGCTGGGGCATGGCAGGCGGCTCTGGCTTCCCATCCTTCTGTTCTGAGATGAGGTGGTGGGCAAGATTCCATCTTTTGTTTCCACAATGTTCACACGATCAGGCAGAGACTCCTTGGGGCCAGTCTTACCACTTGGGTACCAGGGCAGCATGAGTTTCACTTTGATGCCCAGCACACGGTGCCTGAGGAGCACCTGGTGCACATGTCACCATCATAGTCAACAGGATCTCTGCTGTGACTCATCAGACCACCCACAGATTTCATGGACTTGGCCCTCTGTCCTCAGAGCTTCCTAGAGAGCACCACCCCGAAGCCCTTGGCCTGACTCTCCATAATGAACGCCCTTCACAGAGCCAGCCCTCCTAGGAGCGTGTAACATAGAGACTACCTGGGCAATGACACACAGAGCTCTTGTGGCCACCTTTTCTGTATAAAACTCTCCACTGCCTTCAGGGAAGCCGAACCTTGTCTGGACCACTGCAGCCAACTTTCTGATCCAACCGTCCTTCTCCCCAGGACCATTCTGTGTTCTGGTGGCTAAAATGATTTCTGTTCTGGTTTGTGTAACTCCCGACTCCTTTCGGCGGCTTGCAATGGTGAGATGGTGGTACAGATTTCCAAAATAAGAAAGTTTGTGGCTGATGACATCTTCAAAGCTGAACTGAATGAGTTTCTCACTTGGGAGCTGGCTGCAGATGGCCATCATTTACTTTAAAAGAAACAAAAGCAATAGTACTAGGTCCAATCTTGTCTTAACAGTGGGGCAGTAGTTGAGCCAAGTGGAAGTTTAAGCCTGTTTAGGTATGTTTGGGAGCATGGCCTTGCAGGTGCTTTAACTGTACTGTCTTAAAAAAAAAAAAAAAAAAACAACTGAAAATCAAAATGACTTTTTCTTTATATACCTATTCATTTTTAAATGGAAATGCCACAGCCTGCAAGTGTGTGGCAAATGGCTCTTCACTCTTCAGAAGGAAATAGTGCTGGAACAGGAGGGTGAGACGTTTAAAATTATATAATATAAACTACCACCATCAGTGCAATCCTTCAGTTTAACACTGAAAAAGATATTCCTTCATGCGGTACAGCAAGATCTCTTTCTGAAGTAAAACCTGTAGCAGCATGCCCCTCTGGTGCTGGAGTACCCGAGTCACGGCCTCACTGAGGGCACTCTGAGGTCACGGTCAGCTCAGCTGAGGCCCAGTGGAGGCCTCATCCTATTGTGTGAGCACTTGGGTCTGTGTCACTGCTCACAGGTGAGGTGTACGAGCCAGCCCTCCTTCAGCTGAAGAGGGAACTGACCTAGGAAGGCTTGTGCTCGGCTGCTCCTTTCCTTTGAGCCCATTGCCAATCAGCCTTACCTTTTAGATAGTCACAGGAGAGTCTGTTCACTTGGCATTAAACCATCGGAATGCAGGTCAGTATATGCCAGTGACTGGTCAACTTTGGGTTATAATTGAATTTTGAACCTCCTTCGCTCTTCCTGCTTGCCCTGTCTAAGAGTGGTCTTGAACTTTGAACCCTTGCTGCAGAAATTGAGTAAGTTCGTGATACTGAGGAGAGAACTTGAGAAGCAAGGGCCATTCCTAGGCAATAGCTAGGCAAGTCCCTGGCATTGGGGCCCCTAGGCTGGTGCAGTAGGCACTCGTGTGTGACAGGTGTGTGGCAGGCTGGTGTGGAGTGGCTGCTGTCCTCCGTTTCCAGCTCTTTGTGAGGTAGGTGACAGGCATGCTGCCCCAGCAGGCCAGCGTGTTCCTTGATAGCCATCAGTTGGTTCTTGCTTTAGGAGTTGTTATCCTTGAGAATTTTGGAAGAGCTCTGAGGCTTGCAGAGATAGTGCTTTTTCTTGATTGCTGTAGAGTCCTGTGGCTTTTAGTAAGCTGAGCTTGTGCGTTCTACTTCAGCAACTAGTAAAATACAGCTTTTCTAGGATATAGCTCAGGCTGGTCTGGCACTTACTAGGTAGCCCAGGCTAGCTCCATATTCATGGCACTTTTCTTACCTGAATCTTCCTAGTTCTGGGATCAGGAGGCCCCAGTGACCACACCTGCCTCTCAGTTTTCTATTTTTTCTTAGTGTATGTTAATTATACCTAATTGGTCTAATGACATTTTCATGCATATAATGTATTTCGGTCATATCTATCCCCCCCAGTGCCTTCTCTTGTCCCCTTCCTACTGATCCGTTCCTCTTTCCAGCTCAACCTCTTGGACTTTTCATACAGATGCATGTGCGCACGCACACACACACACACACGCACACACACGCACTCACACAGTCAGACACACACTCAGACACACACACTATCACCCCCCCCACCTTAAATTTGATGACCCAGTTAGTCTCCCTAAGGTTGATTATAGGAACATGTGCGGGGGGTGGGGCTGTTAATGGTAACTAGACCATTAAGGAAAGTGTCTCCTCCCTTCCCCAGCGGCACCCAGAGAGGGTAGGGCCGAGCACCCCCAATCCCGGGCAGGTCTTGTGCAGGTAATCCCAGCCACTGTGACTGCAGTGATGGAAAGTCATGCCCAGAAGAAAGTGTTTGACGCCACTGCCCTCCTCTGCAGTTATGTTCCCCGAGCCTTTGGGGGTGACACAGACAACATCCAGCTGTCACTTACCTGCCTCACTTTGATCAGTTCTGAGTGTCTGCTCACTGCTGCCCAAGGCAAGAAGAAGCTTGTCTGACTAGAGCACATGATAACACTATGGGCATAAACAGAGTTACTTAGAAGATAATAGAATAGTTGTACAGCAACATTTGTGATTTCTTTAATGGGAAACTTAGTAGTTAAACTTTACCCTTTACATTTTGGAGTGTAACTGGAAATTTGTATTGCATTATAATCTGATAATACTGCATTTCCATTTTTCAACATTTTCAAAGTATTTTATTTTAGAAATGAGGGTCAAAAGGGAAACCCAAGCAGAAACTGAGGAATGTCTACTTGAATACTTAATTTTCTTTAGAAAAGGTGGTGGAGGGAGGGTTCCCTGGAAAGAGCCCTCTGGATGCTGGTAGGCGGGGGCATCTGAGTGAAGTGTGGACTAGAGTGTCTCCCAGGCCTTCCATGGGCAGCTGCCTTGCGGGGTGTTGCCTCTGTACAAAGATGGGGGAGAGAGTGCATGATGGCTGCCCAGAAGCCAGGGAGAGGTTTCCTCAGTGAGGCTCATTGTGGCTTACAGCTCCAGATATTTATATTCTCTCCCCTGATACTTATATTCTGATGCCAGAACATTGAGGATTCTTCTCCTGTACTTCTTTTTTGCTACTTTTAGCAATTTTCATTTTACTTTAAAGTGCTCATTTAAATACGTTAAAGTATGAAAAGAAGACTCAGTTTAGAAATAAATGGGTGGCTCTTTCAGAGGATTCAAGCTCTGGGTCCTAGCACCCTCATGGCAGCTGACAGTTGGCTATAATTATGATCCCAGGGGATCCATTGCCCTCTTCTGGCCTCTGTGGGTACCAGGCAAAACACCACACACATACAAAAAAAAAAAAAAAAAAAAAAAAAAAAAAACCCTCTTTCTTTTACCAGTCATTTTGATTAAAGACTTTTTCAATAGAGTAACAAGCTGTGTGTGTTGTTACAGTGGAAGAGAATTCATAAATGTTCAAACGGTGTTGGTGAGATTTCCTAGTTCAGGCTGTGGTCATCTGACCCAGTCCGTTGCCCCCTCCTCTTCACCCCCTCCCCACAGAAAAGGAGATTATAGAACCAGCCCATTTGCTGACTGATTTTCCCCAAAGTTCAGTGTTTGGGGTGAGGACTGGGTTCTGTCTCTGGGTTAACGTTTGCAAAAGCAGTGGAGAGGAGAGGCCATTTGCCAGGTGGCAGTTAGGATCCCTGAAAAAGCCGGAAAGAGGGAGGATTCGCCCTGAATCTCAAAGGCCATTCACTTAGCAAGTGCCCCTGCCCCAGCTGTTGTCTGTGGAGGGCTTTGGTGTCTGTATTTAACTCTCCCAGAAACCTGGATGTACGTCAAAGCTTGGGAGCCACTCATGTGCACACAGCCGAGCGGTGCCTTCCAGTCTTGTGCCTGGCCTGGTTCCTGTGCACGAATTCACTTATTGCTCTAACCCTGGGTGGCCACACAGAAGCAGCGCCTGCAGTGGGGTTTGATTGCAGCTATGCTTTCATCTAATGGGTTCCCTGTCTCTTTCATTGCTGTTTATACTGTAGAGACACATTTTGCTCCAGAGATGGGCAGATGGTCAAGCCTGAAGGCCAGTAGTGACAGCCTCTCTGTTTGCTCTCAGATCTGGTGTTTGGAGTAGAGATGCTGGCCCCCATCCTCAGAGGTTCTGGTTCAGTACTTTGAGGCACAGCCTAGTAATTTTTCTATCTGCAAAATTTCTCAGTGCTGCTGCCTGCAGGTGGGAACCCTCCTTGAAAATCATTGTAGACTACCCTTGCATTTGAAGTACTTCGTTAAATTCCTTGCCCAAAGGACTGGAACCCCAGCAATGCTTGATGGAGCAGGGGGACCCAGGACTCTGAACTCCACCATTTTACTTGTTGCCAAATATGTTGGACATCATTCTTGCTTCACTGCAGTGGTTCTCATGTTTAATTATAATGTAATTCATGGGAGATCTTGCATTTCTGGACACTTCTCCTTTTCCCATATAGAAATTTAATTCTTCTAAAGGTAAATCTTTTCCTATAATCATGGGAACCCTTAAAAAAAAACTGTATATGCTTTTAAATACTGTAGAAGAATCTTTAAGCAAGCTAGGTGTTGTGCTTTTTCTCAGAAGTGATGTATGTGGCCTAGCTTCATCAGACTAGTAAAGATGACAGTCCCTGGATCCCAGGTCTCTTCAGTGTGATTTTTTTTTTAACCCCTCTCATAGAGCTGGGGTTTTTTGTTTGTTTGTTTTTGTTTCTTGTTTAGACAAGGGCTTACTGTGAAGCCCCGGATGTATTAGAACTCATTGTATAGAGTGCCTCAAAGTCAACAGAGATCCACCTGCCTCTGCCTCTTGGATGCTGCGATTAAAGGTATGTGCCACTATGCCCTGTATCTCTTATATTTAAAAAAAATGATTTATTTAATTTTTGTGTGTTAGTGTGAAGGTGTCAGATCCCTTGGAATTGGCATTACAGAGAGGTGTGAACTGCCATATGAGTGCTGGGAATTGAACCTGGGTCCTTTGGCAGAGCAGACAGTATTCAGACACTGAGCCATATCTCCAGCCCCTTTCTTACACTTTTAGACATACACTACAGTGAGGAAAGAGCCACCAGGCCTGCCTTCAAATGCTTCATTTTAACATTCCTTTAAAGTAACCAGTTATTATCATCACAGTCTCAGTAAAACACTCAACAGAATCTATTTTGTGTCTTAATTTGGGAAGGTTTTGCTATGATGTGAAACAGCTGGGTAGCTAGCTAGCTCTCATTGTCATCTGTTGACGTTTTCTGTTATTTTTCCTTGGTCCTCTGTCTCACTTCCTTTGGTTTCTCGTGTCCTTCCACAGGAACACAGTCTATTCTATTCGAGGGTCCTCTCACAGGACTGAGAACTTGCTAAGCAGGCTAATCTGGCTAGTCAGAGGGCAACCTCCATAACTTTTTTGGGGAGCTGTTTTAATCATTTTTTTTCATAGGTTCTCTGACTAGGTCCTTGGGCTCACAATTTAGGCTATGCTGGCTGCCAGGGACACTCAGGGAGCCACTTCCCAGGCCTGGGAGTACAAAATCGCACCCCCCCCCCCACAGCTTTTACATGGGAGCTTAGGGACTGAACTCAGGTCCTCAGGCTTTCAAGGCAAGTGCTTCACCATCCAGGCTGTCCCACATCCCCTTTCAGTTCTTGCAGCATTTTCTCTATCAGCATTTCTGAGGACTCAGGCAATGTTTCCAGTCGGGACTGTGCAGTCTTAGCAATGAGTAGGCAAGCCTGCGATTCTCTCTCCTTGGCACACAGATTCTGTTGATATAGCCTCTGGGTTTTGTACATTTTGTTAGAGTAGGTTGCTATCAGGCCACTTGTGCCCCTCATATTATTCCCCTAATTAAAGCCTGTGCACAACAACCAGGTGGCCAGTGTAGATAACTGTTGAGCCTCGAGTTACTCAGCCGGCCACAGCTATTACTGTGCATTTAATCAAGCTCTAATAGTGTTTGACAAGTCTTTAGTAACTGTATTTTTATTTCAGTTACTTCATAAAAGATTATAATGTTAAATTTAGTTATTTGTAATTAATATTTGTAATTAATCTGCTTTTATAAGTCTCAGTGAAATTATGTGCCGTTTCTGGTGAATGATCTGTTGATACTGTGTTGTTAGTTTTTGCCCACTAAACTTACCTGGGGGATATGATAAAGGCTACGGCTCCTAACCCTGTGACCATATAAGGCGCCATACAAAATCAGCTTCAATTTTAGGACAAGGTTCAGTGTCATTTGCTCCAAAGTCAACAGGGTAGGCCTTTGGTGATGGTTGCAGCCTCCTCTGACAGGACATTGCCTGCCTGCCTGCTGGACTTGTACCCTTAGGTGACATGCTTCTTGGAGCAGGAAGAATGAGCATGCGTTGTGGCAGTGGAAATCAGCTCCCTAGGGTGTTAGAAGCCAGTACCAGGCTCACTTCCTTACAGAACCAATGATAAGACCTAAGTGGCCATGGCCATCTCTGTGGCATAGGGAAAGTAATGGGCAGGTTCCCTGCCCAGAGCCCTTGTGAGCAGACCCTGGTCAAGATGGAGCCTGTGTACCAAGCAGTGCCCAGATGCCTTCAACCCACATGGTGGGGACCTCATGATAATTTAATAAAATGATGTATCTACTTAAGGGTCCTCACAATTGCCAGATGCCAAGTTGGCTGTAGGGCAGGTAGGTTTCAGATGCTGGAGGAAGAGTAGATTACACTGGTTCCCAGCTGTCTCCACCACTTGATTCACTGACCATGGGCAAGTCATTCAACTTCCATGCCTTGACTTTTTCATCAGTGAAAAGGACATTTGGCTCTCTGAATCTCTTCATTCAATCACTGTATTAAAATATCCAGAAATTTAAAGCGCATTTCCCCTGAACACAAACGGACGCGGCTCCTTGCTACCACTCTGTATGCTGTGCCGTGTAACTGTTTGCCTAGCATTGATGCCACATTAGGCTCTCAGCCAAAGTTACGTCACGATGAAAGAGATCTGAGTGTCCACGCATCGCTAGTGCTAGAACCAGTACTCCACCGATAGCGAGAAAAACAGCTGCGCCTGTCTCATGGGCTTGAAGGCCACATTTATTGAGTGAATCAAACACTCAGAAGATGCCTGGCAAACAGGGAGTGCTGGCTGCATATTAGCTGCTGAGATGTTTGCCGCTGTCAGTGTCATGGACAGGAGAGAAGGTCCTGGTAGATGAATTAACATTTTGATTCTAACTCTTCAGTGTGTTTTAGATTAAATAAAATAATAATTGCCATTAATTGGGTATTTAGCCCCTGCTGACACCGTGAAGGCAGAAAGGATGAAGAAAGGACTTTTATGGGTAGTACGCTGTGGAGCAGAGGCCCATGAGTGTTGCTTAGATTTTAACATGTGCCACCCTTCCCTGATGAGCACACAGAGGGGTGCCTCCAGCTTCATGAGTTTTTAAAAAATGAGTTGAATATTAAAAATGGATTGCAACCACGTGATGATGGCACATGCCTTTTTATCCCAGCACACGGGAGGCAGAGGCAGTTGGATCTCTGTAAGTATGAGGCAAGCTTGGTCTACAGAGTGGGTTTCAGAATGCCAGGGAGGGCTACATAGGGAAACCTTGTCTCGAAAAACAAACAACAGCAGCAAATCTGGATGACGTGGTCCTTAGCTTCGGAGTTGCCTTTATGTCAGTAAATGTTATTTTACTGTGAGCCTCCACATGTGCTCCCTGCTCACTCACACATGGCCAGCTCAGGAAGGAATAGAGGGGAAGTAGGCTCAGTGCTGCTGCCTCCAGGATTCCTTGGTACTTTAATGGGCACAGGTCTGCTCTGTGCCCTTCAGGCCTCATCCTCACTGCAAGTCTCGGGGACAGCTGTCACCTCAGTCTGTAGTAGTCAGCTGCCACTTGCTAATGGCAGGTGTTTGTGGTGAGAACTCCACTGTGAATATTATTGAAACTCCTCAGGAAGAAGCACTGTGAAGCCACGCAAGCTTACCTTTTCTCTGGGCTATCTTTAAACCTGGAAGATCATAGTTCCCTTGAATGAAGAGAACTAAACCGTATTTGAAACGCGTGTCCTTTGGATTTGTTGATGTGCATGTGTAAATGTGTCAGTACATTTACATATCACATACCAGGGGCCATGGCCTTAACAGAAGCTAAAAATTGGACTATGGTTTTAGGATCACTAGAAAACCATTTGGGCTTTGGTCATGTGATTTTTACATGAGCTAGAGGAATTTTGGAGCAGGAATGAGGATACATAGAAGATTTTAGTGACAAATAGAAGACATGGTTGAGCTAATCAGCTTTGCAGTTAGATGGGCTTGTTTCATCTATATTCTCCATTTTGTATTTTCTTAATTCTAAGCCCCCTGCCCCCCAACTTTCCTCCCTGGACTGAATCCAGGGCTCATGCATTCCAACCCTGTTGCATCCCAGCTCTACCGAGTTTTGAAATAAACTCCAGACATTGAGCACTTTAGGTCCAGTCTTTGGTTAACAACTTTTAGGAAGATTCTTAATTTTTATTTTGTGTCCTTGAGTGTTTTGCCTTTGTGTGTATGTCCACTGTGTGCATGCCTGATGCCCCAAGTCCTCAAGGGACATCAGATTCTTTGGCTCAGGATCACAGGTGGTTATAAGCTGCCCTGTGGTGCCTGGAACTGAACCCAGCTCTTCTGAAAAAGAAGCCAGTGCTTCTAGTGGCAGAGCCAACAACTCTATAGCCCCAGGTTCGTTTTTTTAACTTTTATGTTTCTAGCATTTTCCTGTCTTTTTCTTCCTCTTTCCCTCCCTCTCTTACCCTGTTTCCTTCAATGAAGAAACTGAGTCACATTCTGGGATTCCCACAGTGTGAGATATTCTGATTCCCTCAACTTGTTCCTTGGGCCTTTTGATGTGTTACTTAAAAGTCCATTATGTGTCTGTGATGTGTGTATGATCTGTGGGCACATGTGGAGATCAGAGGACAGCTTTGTGGAGTGTGCCCTTTCCTTCCACGGAGGGTTTCAGGGATCGAACTTAAGTCATATGCCTGGGGGGCAAGCTGCTTTAACCCACTGAACCACCCCGATGGCCCCATTTAAAAAATAATTAACATTTACAAATTGGTAGTTTGATCTAAGCTGTTAGTAGGTTCTTTGCAGACTATTTGATTGCTTGTTTGTAGTCTAGCAGACTCATGTGTCCTGTCTCCCACCCTCAGTAGCACCACTGCCGCTGTCTGCAGACTTGTCTCCCTCGGTTTCCAGTTTATTTTTAGTGCATCCTTTCACAGTAGACTTTTTGTTTTAATACTGCAGTAGCAGACACAAACTGCATCTAGTAGCACGTCGCTCCCAGGCAGTGTAACTGCTGGCATGATGTGTATTCCTTGATGTGAGCCAAGTTGTGCTTAATTCTGTGTGTTTGTCCTCTTGCCTTTTATGCTGGTGTTGGGTTGTGAGCCTTGGGAACTCATGCCAGCCCTTTACCTGGCTGCTGACAAGCTAAGTAGTACTGGCTCTGAAAATCAAGAGGACATTGGTCTTCTCTTGGAGAAAGCTGGCCATAGGGTATTGTCTCAGGGTCCTGGAGATCCTTCCAGCAGGATTCTGTGGATAGCTCAGATATCTCTGTAGAGGACGTAAGGAGAGCTGAGGTTCAGAGGTCAGGGGAGCAGCCCTTTGAGGCCTAGTGTGACCAGGACATTGAGCACAGCCACTAAAGGTCAGCTACCTGGAGGGAATGAAGAGCTTTTCTGCGCATACCCTGGATGCTAGTTCCTTAGACCGGAGGAAGCATTTCTGGACCAGTCAATTGAGGAGTCTACTAGCCTCGAAGTCGGTTAGAGGCTGTAGTGTAGTGTAGGGTGGCCAGTAGACAGGGGCTCCAGCTGGCAGGAGGAAGGTAAACAAGATGTGTGTTGGGGTTGGGGGTGTATCAGCTGTGCATGAGCACAGAGGAAGTAACAGATGTGTGGTTGGGAGGTGAGGCCTGAAGTGCAAGGAGCACGTGGAGGCTTAGGAGTTGTATGTGGACATGAAGGGTGAACTTCCCTTACGTGTTCCCATGTTATTGGAGAGAAGTAGAATGGTTGGTCAGTGTGGGGTCATTGTGGGGACTTTAGACTGCACACGAACAAGCAAATCATGCAAGTTTTTGCTGCCTGGTAGGTAGGAGCAAGGGCCATGAAAAAGCTGTCATGTCGGTGGAGGCTGTTGCAAATTCAGCTTCCGTTGATGGTATCTCCTGCAGGGTCTCCCTCAGGTCACAAGGGGTGACCATGCTATCCTGTGTGCACATTGGGAAAGGGTACCTTTCTTTATTTAGAGACTCGACTCGTGAAGTTTCTTCTCCATAGTCCTCATCTCCCAGGACCTACAGATGGTAGTGGGTCTCTCGAGGGTCTCCTCTACCCCGGTGAAATGCCTTATGGCGAGGAGATTGGTTTAACTGATGGTGGCAGTTTCCAAAGTGCGGAGACAGAGGCAGCAAGAGATTCTGGCCAGGGTGACACTACTGGACTTAGGAAGGTGCTCAGGCATTCTTCCAGCACTCAGAATGTTAAAGAAGCAGGGTTCCCCCATCCCTCAGTGTGTGTGTGTGTGTGTGTGTGTGTGTGTGTGTGTGTGTGTGTGTG